>NC_072735.1:102937084-103252493 GCF_026930045.1 Uloborus diversus
TTTTAAATCTGCATCTTATTTTGACCATTTTTGCAGTTGGAAGTTTACATCTTGGACTAACGATTACGAGCATAGAGGTCTTGCAGGTTGAATGGGGACATGCTGTAGATTCCACAATGATATACAACCAGGGGCGTGTTGTATATCAACAGGGGGGAGAAGGGACACCTAATGGCCTGAGCCCGAGCTTGAAGGGGACCCGAGATTTTTAAAATGGAGGGTGAAATATATGCAGAGACGTAGAAGTAAATAATTGAAGGGAGCTCGGAGAAGTCATTTGTGACGGGCCCCAAATTTTTTCGTATCCCCTGTATACAACCCATAAAATGCCAGCAAAATATATGTTTTAAGCATAGCAAAGAATTAAAAAAAAAAAAGAAAAAACACTACTATATTAGTGGTGCGGCATCGATATGAATTATATCGAAAGTTATCACTTTCTATATACATTTCTGAGAATATTATAGTTCAAATTCAAGCAAATGCAAATGAAGAAATAATGAAAGCGAAGGTAACAGAATCTGAAGAATTTGAATCTGGATAACACAGTGGCTTTTGATAAGCAAAAAAAAAAAAATTAAACTTTCTTCGGCGCCGGAGGGTTAATGACGACGTTTTCCGGGCAATGAGCAGGGAGCGATTTAGAAATTTTCGGAATTTAAGCGCAAGAAACTTGTGGGGCTCCCTTGAATTGCCCAAACGAAGAACGTGCTCAATCGCACATACACTTTTTGTCATTGTGGAGGTTACAATTCCCCAAGAGTAATGACGTACCCTCAAAGAAAAACCTTGATAACTCTCCCTCCCCAAAAAATGTTTGGGGTTGACCCCTTTCTCCTGCGATAGCCTTGGCATTTGTATGGCTAAATGCTGCAGTGCATCGAGGGTGTGAATATGTTTTGATAATGTAACTGAATACATTAAAAAATGTATTTTCCTTCCTCAAATCAGTCTCCAATTGCTTCCGAAAAGAGAAAAATTGCTTCATTTTGTGTACTTGCAGAAAAAAAAAAAAAAAAAAAAACTATACCGTTGCGTCAAGATTTTTGGTTGACTTCACCAGGTCATACAGGAAAACTTGATGTCACTCCTGATAATGGGGTCGTTTCCAAAATTTTAAAAGTAATTTTTTTCTGAAAGAGCATGCTTAAAAACATAGGAGCTGACCATTTTTCTACATAATTTATTCAAGTTTAATATTTTTTAAAAATTACTTACATCGGTGCGCTTTCATTGTTTACACTTCTGTCGTGTGACATCACACATGATGAAATGCCATTCAGTGTTGCCATTCACAGAACAAAATATTTAATTCGCATCTTTAGTCACGTGTATTGGCAGCGATATGGTTAATAGTAAGCGTAGAGCGCAATTTTAATTCGCTGCTTGATTATCATAACGTGGAAACGTAGTAGATAGATGCGCCAAATTGCATCATTTGTGACGTCATAAAGACCACGCCTTGTTTGAAAAATCGAACATTTAAAAAATTAATTTAAAAAAAAACTGTTGGGAAAATGAAAGTAATTTCTGAGTCCACGTTTTTTTTTTTTTTTTTGAGCAATCACGATTGCTTATTGCTTTCATTTGACTGTTTTTGGCGTCCTATCATTTTATTTTCCCACCGCCATCCTCCGCACCATCACCGTCGACCGGCTCCTCACAATGCTGCTCCTCTAGCGAAAGCCGTCTCCAGGTTGCATCCATGTCCTACACACACGCGCATACATACACAACTACACACACACACACAAACACATACACACATACACCTACACACACATACACCTACACACACATACACCTACACACACATACACCTACACACACATACACAAACATACACACACATACACACAACTACCCATACATTCATGCCTGCACACAGACACAAACACATATGCCTACACACACATACACATACCCCCCCCCCCCCCCACACACACACTTTCATACACAACTACCCACACACTTATGCCAGCACACAGACACAAACACACATGCCTACACACACATACCCCCTACACACAAACATACATACCCCCACACACAAACACACACGCCTACATACCCACACTCGTCATTGCGAAAAACATAATTTGAATTCAAAATGTCAAAATTCAAATTTTTTTTTTTTTGCTCATTCTATCCATTTCAATGACAAAAAGTAGTACTTTTGACTGCAGGGAACCACCCCATTATCTCATTCCATGGGGGAGACTTAGTTTTCCACTGAACTCATAAACCTTGTTAAAACAGAGCCAGAAATAACAATTACATTTTTAAACAAACACTTGAATAAAACATATTTAGACATCGTTTTTAGTGCGAAACAATTACAACAACATTTACAAAAAAAAAGAAAGAAAGAAATTTGTAATTTTTGCCCTCTCCCCTCCGCCCTAGCTAAGGGGTCCTAAAACCAGGCTTCACGAGCTAACACTTAAGTTAGGCCCCTGACCATGAATATTCCTCGCAAACAATAACGGAGAAACAGACAGTTAGTTCAAGGCAAATAAAAACTTCTTTGGCACCGTGCAGAAAAGAAGCGCAGGTCTAGTTTATATGTAATTTTATTATTTTTTTCACAAATTTGTTTTCATGAGCACTCGGTTGTAACGGGAAAATACCGCGGTACCATCGTGCTCGTTTTTTATCGCGCTCGAGCGTAATAACAAAATTTAAATTTGTGGTGCCATGTTTTGGTGTCGCCATCTTTTGGCAAAGTAACTTACAATATCCAGATATATATATATATATATATATATATATATATATATATATATATATATATATATATATATATATATATATATATATATATATATATATATATATATATATATATATATATATAAAATATATATATATATATATATATATATATATATATATATATTTAATCAAAATGCAAAAAAATTTTTTGTAAAGTAATTACAGTGAAATTTTTGAATATTCTCCACTAATTTTATTTATTTGTGTAATTGAAATCCAGACCTGTCATTTCAAGTTTATCCATTGGGGGGGGAGTACTCATTTCGTATAATATCTGGAGTATCGAGAGATAACAAATACCATGCCTGCTCATATGAAAATATATTAATGTATCAAAGTGGGGAGTAAATTGTCCCACCCTGATACCCTAAACAAAGCAACTGCTAAATTCTTTATATCTGTAACTGTGTAAATATGTATCCTGTTCTTAGAAAATGTACTCTTCCAGATTATTTTTTAAAGTTTTATGCATCAATCTTACATTTTTTTCTTCAAATAAAATTTACTGTTTGTACTTGTGTTTTGAAAGGACAGTTTATTTATTTCTTGTTATTTTTATTACTAATGATTTTCGAGATTTTTAATTTTAACCTGGATTACATAAAAGCCAGTTTCTAGTCTATTTAACTAATCATAGGTGGCAGCACTACACATATATTTATGTGTTTTATTTGTGTTGAATGACCTAACCGAAAAAGTTTCTTTTTCTCTTTTATTTTACATCTATCGGTAATATGTGTTTTGTAAAAGTCGATTTCTTATGTTAATTCTTCTGGTACAGTGTCCGTTAATTCCGTGCTTTTTAATTGTTCCCAATGACAATGAGAAATAAAAGAACTATAAAGTTAATTATGATGATAAAGTTTATAAACTAATTGCAAAGCCAGCAAAGATTTATTGAGAAAGCATAGATTTGGATTTTAGGCAGTCAGTTAAAACGTTTTAACAAACACAGGTTAACGATGCCTCATTTGATTCAGATCAAGTCATTTAGTTTAAAAGTGTGTTTTTTTTTTCCCCCACTTATATTTGTTTAAAATTGTTTTCGAATTCGAGCACATAAATGTGCAATACTTACAGCAAATTAGCAATAAATATAAACTATTCTCTTTGTATGCGCATCGCATTTACATTACAATGAAAATTAATACTTTATGTTATAAAAAGATAAGTAATAGGTAAACCTGTTCTAAATTAGAAAATATTTTTCAACTCAAATAAATAACCTTTTAAAGTAATATACAAAAGAAAGTGTTTTTTTCTTTCTTAAATCGAAACACAATCTCTATAATTATAGTTTGCTATAAAATTAAACATTTGTGAGACGAAATAGGCTGCATACAGATTTGTATAACTGTATAACACTAGCTTTTACCATACCGGATATTTTCTTCTTCTCTCATTTTTAATTTAAACATTATTGGTTGTTTTAAAATTACTATGAATTTAGGTATTAAGATTAACTGAATTTTTTGAGTGTTGTAATCAAAAAGTCAGATAATTATATTATTTCGTTTTTTAGTGCGTACGAAGCTTGAAAAATAGTCGGATTAAAATTTTAAAAATTACAATTTCAATTCTTCATCACACGGTTTTTGTTGGAAAAATTGCCAAATCGTATGTTCCCCATTAGAACAATTTCTATTCCCTGTTTGATGAGGCCTAATTCGACTTTGTCGAAGGTAAGTAAAATGACTATCTCGTCATTTATCCCTTCTTCCACAGACAAATGTATAGTCCTGAAAGATTGCAGGAGAAAGGCGTTGCACGGTTGACAGGACCCGACTATGACTTAGAACACTGGGCACAAACTTTATTTAATGCCCTTCCCCAATACTCCTCAGTAAAGCAATAAAATGTTGGTATACTAACATATTTCCGCAATCAAATTGAATTTGCGGCTATCTTATATTACACTGTATGTTATATATTTTTCTATTTATCTCTCTCTATATATCTTATATACAAGTTGCAATACTATAAGTAGAAGTGATACACACGATAAATACACGTTATAACGCAAGACGCCATCAAATTTTGCGTTGTTGAACTAACACGTAAATATAAAAAGTATCTTTATATGTAATGAACTTTTAAATGTAATGATAGAATAAATATATTACGTGGTGGGCTTTCGCACCGATGCTTTTTATTTATGTGGGGGCTTTCACATTCACGAGAGAGATAAAAATTTTAAGGAGAGTTTTTTATTTATTTTCTTTTTTGACTTAATGTTTACACCTTCCTATATTACGATAAAAAATACTCCAATTTTAAAAATTTTAACTACATATATCTTGCGCCTAAAACATTTATGTTCTGCGCCAGCGCCCCATGTGCCCATGAAGCAATCTGATCCTGATCCTCCCTTGTTTTGATCATTCGTTTTCAATTTCTCATTTCGTTACAGAAAGAGTTCCTGAAGACTCCGCATAAAGAAGATGAAATCGATTCACACACAGCACAGTGAGTAGCTGTGGGTTAAGAAAATTAAATGAGAGTAAGCCATATCAAGCAATGCAACATACAGTAACTTAAGAAGATGTGAAAGAGACCTTTTTGTTTAGAAATTGGCTCTATTTTCATTAATTGAAGCAGTACGGTAAAGCAGTGGGGTATAGGGAAGAGTCCCACTCCTCCCTATATAGTTGGAAAAAAAATTGGAAGAATTTTCGTTAGGGTTTTGGGAGTCTTACCAGAAGAAAAAGTATAATAAATTAACTTAATATAAATATTAAAGAATAGTCCACTGCAACCCAGGGGCACCGTGGACTACTTTGTGAATGCATGCGATTTATTTATTTATTTTTTTAATTTTATTTATTTATTTTTTTTTCACTATCCACTGGAAATATGTAAGTGGTCTTCTTAAAGTTTTGAACATAAAGCGCGTTTAAAGTTTGGATCCTAGATAGGCTTTCATTGAAATTTTTTCTAAATCTTGCTGTATGGCAGCGCTTATCAGAAGTACTAGTATCATCTTTTTGTGCTAGTTATCTCGAACTTTTCAGTTTTGGATTTAGCAGTTACATCCTTCTACTTCTTACTGCCTCAATTGACGTCAGTGTGACGCCAAGTATCTGAAATATAATTATATAATTATAACTTCACTTGAATACGGTAATTAATGCAATACAACTTTAACGTCACTCGTAATGAAAAAAATTAATTCGAAAACGTGTTTAAACCTGGGGAAAAACGATACATATATTAATTTTGAAAACACTCTAAAATCCAATTAATCTACATTTTTTGCTCAGGTTTCACTTTTACCATACGTTTTATAAAATAATTATTTGGATCATATAAAAACCGTGCTTTCTCCATCACTTCTATTCCATGATTATACAAGATCATTTTTTTAAAAATCGTATACCCTTCCACTCCGGTGTTCCCCCACGTGTTTTTATTGTAGAAAATTTATTCAAATTCCTTTTTGTTTTTGCTGCTACTGATTCCCTTCGAAGTTTCTTGTTTTTATTCTTCTTCTTTCTATTTTTAGAATAATTTGACACAGTGTGTGTGACTGTTGTACTGTAAATCGCTTGAAATCGCGTTGACCAACGAACTGAGAAAAAAAATTAGGTCAAAATACGGCATAATAGTTTAAGCACAACAAATATGATATGGAAAGTAATATTGGAAATTTAGATTTGCTCTACGGTTGGATTGGTAATCTTATGTACCGATACTAATTGTTTTCCAAATTAGGGAAAGGGAAAGCAAAACAACTTGACGTCGATGGACTTTTCAAAACATGTTATATGAGCTATTTTTGACAAATGCTGCTTGTAGGTTTCATCCTAACTTGAGCCCGGATTTTGATAACCTAAAATATATCTAAAAGTTCCCTTAAAAACATTAAAAAAAATCTCAAAAAGCAACAAAAAAAATGCTCTAGACCAGGAGTTCCCAAATTTTTTCAATTCGCTGTACCGTTTTAAGAATTAGAATTTTCTCCCTACACCCTAGTCTAGTTCTATTATATACATATTATCGTTACCATTAAAACTTCACAGAACTCCTCACCGCTTTCAGCGGGCCCCATAGGATGCCGTGGCACTCTAAATGGGAACCCATCCTCTAGAGGAAATGGATGAAATTTTGTATTTTGACTAAAATTTTGAATGAATGTTAAGTGATAAAATAACAAAACTGAAGCAGAAGCTAGAAACGCATTGATATAACTCGTTAATTGATTTAGTCAGTTGTAAAACACTTCGAAACTTTTATACATTGCAGTGGATGAGGTTTACATTGAACAATTTAGTGCTTTTTGAAATTATGAAGTATGAAGAAACATTTAGATGAAAACTTTTATGTTTATCTCTTATAAAACTTCTTTAAATGTCTGCAGAAATGATCGGTGTGTTATTTATCAAGACAACTGATTCACTTAGTGACAAATATTGACCTGTAACAAAAAATTTCTTGGCGATGGAAAATTCACATCATCAAGAGGTCATTAATCTGCTGTCTGGTCTTGTTCAAACAAATGAGACTAATTGAAGAAAATTGCAAATATGTCTCCATTATTTTCCTGATGATTTTAGTTATTTGCGCTTGACCGCTTGATAGTAAATACGCCTTTAAATTGCGCTAATATTTTTAATATTTATGACTCAGAAATAGGGGTCATCAGACTAATGATTTGTTTGCTTATAAAAAGGATCGTTTACTTGATTACATGGTCAAACAGAAGCGGTTTTCAACGACCTTTGCTAAGCGAAAGACCATTAAAAACTCCATTAATATTACAAATGCTTTCTGATTGCCAGTGGGCATTTTATACGTCCAAAACTGGACTGTCTCGCAAAATAACGTTCAAAATCCCATACATGAATCTGCGATAACTAATGCATAATTCAACAGTCTGTTTTATTATTGAGAAACCAAAACAACGAAACTACTATATTGAGCATGAAATACTGGGGGAAAGTGGGGCAAAACCCGTACAGGCGGGTAAAACTGATCCCTTTCGGTTCTCTAGTTTTAGACGGAGCTTCTCGCAAAATTATATTATATAAGAATGTCAAGTTTTAAATTTGCAGTGACGAACATAAATTTGCACTGACAGCTTCAAAACCTAGTGGAAATGTCTTAATTTTCAACAATAGTTAAAAAGAGTATCTACAGCTGTTTAATATTTTATGAAATCTAGACTGGAAGATTAAAATAAATTACCAATCAATCACACTCGAGTAAAATATAATTGAAATCAACATCGACATGATACCAACATTCATTTTCAAAATTTGTTGACACCTTGCCCTATGTTACAAAACATATTTGGCTTTGAAAGTAGGACAAAGGACTTATTCCAGGTTTTCACCTGATACTTTATTGTAATTGTTGTTACAACACATAATGAAATTATAAGTAACTCAAGGTCCTATATATTAATTAAGTAACAATAAAAGAGTATGGAGCGCATTACAATTAAATGTTCTCGCATGTTTTTTTAATCCCTACGTCACGACTCACAGATTATTCCTTTAAGGTGTTGCCACAAGAATTACATAAAGCTTTAACTTGGGATGGGACTTTCAATAAAAGATTAACAAAACGCTGGGTGTAGGTCACAACTGCACTTCAGAAGGGTGGAATGGCTGAATGGTTTCTTAACCGCCTTCTTGGAACTATCCAGCCATGTTTGGGCGAGAATTTTGTCTTTAAACGCCTGCATGAGGTCTTGTTTGCCTTATTCATGAAACTTTCTGTTTCCTTGAAGGGCTGTCAAAGCAATGAATCATAAATGATTTTTTCCCACTTAAATCTTTTCAAAGTATGTCTCTTCATTTCTTTGCAATTGAGTGAGGAATACTTATTAAAAGTATTACTGCAGGAAAAAAAAGTTTCGGATTCATGTTCTAATAAAGAAAAAATCTTTGAAAGGGCTAATCAATAATGGACTATCAAATCTTCAAATCTCAACAACAACGAAAAGAAAAAAACTTCCTATTGTTTTTTATATGATATTAACAATGAGCTTTAATGGGTATGGATTTTTTCACAAACTGCACTTGAGTTTAGTTCAGTTTTCAAGTTTTTTTCTACTTTATCGCAACCGTCCCTCAACCGTCCCCCCGTTGCCGGTCCTTCAAGTTATGATTGCTAGTTTTTACAGCAACCAACGCCACAAAAATAATTATTATTTATCTCTGAATGGTTAATAGTATTTATTATTACGTTATTATTCATTGTTCTCTTTCGCCTCAAAGCATGATCATACAGTCGTAAAGCAAGGTAACTTATTTTAATGAATGAAAAAAAAAAACCCTATATTTCTAACATTAAAGTGGGTAAAAACCTCCCTTAAGCCTTGAAAAATCGCGTCGAAAAAAGGAACTAAAGAACTCGCTTGCGAGAATTTTTCTTTCAACTCTATTTTCCTGGAAAGAAAAGTAGAAAATGTTAAAAATGCTTTTTTCGTTTCAAATAATTTGCTTGGTATTTATTCTGAACACCAAATATTAAGAAATAAATTCAAAAAAAAAATTATATTTATCTAGGAATTTATTCAGAATGTGGGTATTTCGCTCATATGTGAATCATTAGTGTTGCATAGTATGAAACTTTATTTTGAATCTAAAAATATACTATAAATTTCAAGTCTATGATATCTAACGAGGAACTTAAAAATACTCTTAATTTTCTTGATAAATTAGTCAAACTTGTTAATGAAATTATTTTTCTCAATTAATCAACAATAAACTAACAAAAAACAAATTTTCCTATTCAAGTACACTCACTTATCAATGAATTAGAATCCCAAAATCATTATTTTATTCGATCACCTTTTGCACGGAAAACTGCTTTGACTCGTTTAGGCATCAAGTCTACAAGCTTCTTGAATGCGTTTACATCCAGAGAATAGCATGTATTGGCGATGCAGTTTTTTAGATCTTATAAGTTAGATGGAAGAGGGGCGTACTGTCGGATGCGTCTTTCCACCATATCCCACACATTTTCTATTGGGTTAAGATCCGGGCTATGCGGTGGCCGGGGAAAGTGTTGGAAGTCAAACTGATGCTCAGCGAACCAATTTTTAACACTTCTGCCACGATGTATAGTTGCATTATCGTTCATTAAAGTATCCGTCGCCATAAGGATAAAAATGCAACATTGCAGGGCACACGTGCTCTACCAGCATATCTAGGTATCGCATGGCTGTTTGTTCACCTTCGTGGAACACCTAGGGTAACATTTCCATGCCACCAGAACATGTTTCATACCACAATACTAATTCCAAACCCTTACACATTGCGAGTAAAGCAAGAAGTTTCTCTCAAAAGTTTCTAATTCGTTGGTCAGTAAGATTACTTGTTTGCTTGTAAGTTACGAGTGCTGAACGTTTGAACTAAATACCTTTTTGTTTCGTATTTTGTAAAGTTACAATGCCAACTTTACAAAACTGATATCAAGCACATACTGATATCAAGCATCCGAAAAAAGGATTCTGAGCCAAAATAAAATTAAAATCTGCCGTAGAGGCAAAACAAAATAGCACGTATAAAGTTTGTGATGCGCAGACAGGAAATTCAATGACGAAAAATGAATGGAAGAAGTGAACAATGGGTTCATATTGTCAACTAAGAATAGAAGCGGAACAAAATTAACTGCTTAAATTAAAAGCGTCAGGAAGTTGGATTCGCACCCAGGGTCCGATTTATAAATTTCAGGACTGTGAGCACAATAAACTTGTGGGGGCCCCCCTTGACTTGTAGAACCGAAGAATGTGCTAAATCGCATTTCTTTTTGCCTTCTGTTATGTGTCCCCAAATTATCCTTGGAAAGGAAGTTCTGAAGTTATTTGATTTCTGAATCAATGTAATTTGTAATTTGAAATGTACATAAAAAAAACACAATTAGAAAAGATTTAAACATCTTGAAATATTGTAAATAAACAGAAACAAAATGAATGCCTTCAGCAGTAATAGAGAGCTCCGTACTAACATGGAATGACATCTGAGTGGCCTCATTTTTCGCTAGATGTCAGTCACTCCATATAGTTTTCTCACTCCATGGGAGAGAGTTTTCCCGCTGAACTTATAAACCTTGTAAAACAGAGCCAGCAAAATGAATATTGCAGAACAAATGAAAACATTCATTATGAAAAAAAAAAAATTTTTTTTTTGCAATTTTTTGAGGGCCCCCCAAGCTTGGGGGCCCAAATCCCGTGCTTCAAGTGCTTACACTTAAATCAGGTCCTGTTCGCACCAAAACCAAGTGATGTAAGGATCTGCTGGCATACAACTTTGCTGAAGCATTAGGTAGAAACACACATTAAATGTGGAGAAAACGAAAATGCAGGAAAAGTTAGGTTTTACTCGTTTATACGAGTGTGCCTTCTTTATTTCAAAACTGACAGAAAATCATCTTTCAGCAAAATTAGAGTGTATTTGGAAGTTTGACGAGATTGTAGTTTAATTTAACAAAGAAACTGGTGTAGATACAATGGTTGCTTCAAAGAGCAGTAAAGATGTTCCGTGTGTCATTAGATAGACTTAAGCTCGTATTCAAAGAGACTAGGACCAGAAAAAATGTCCCCTAAATACAGATGTCTCTTTCTCGGAGTTGTCGCTAAAATGAGGTATAGACAGTTGACTTTCTGTTTGACGACACTCTATTTAACGATTTTCTCTGTTTAAAGACGGCTTTTCACGGTCCTGGATGCTCCACTGTAGTTTTAAAAGCATTTTATTTAAGGACATATTTTACTTAAGGACGATTTTTTGTGGTCCCTTGAAAGTCGTTAAACAGGGAGTCAACTGTGCTTGTATGCTACATGTAGTCAAGAAATGTTTGAATTTTTATGTTGATTTCTGAGTTTAGTGTAATGCACTTCTTTATCAAAATACGCAACTTGGACAATTTCCTGGTCTTTATGGGGAATTTATAGAGTCACACATATCTGTTCTGAGAAATGTAACTTTGCTTTTTTTTTTTCATAGTTCAGTTATCACGCTGTTGTTGCAGAGAAATGTCTTCTGTCTTCTAAGCGGTCAAAATGATGGTATTCTTGAAATCATTCAACAGCTTAAGCCATCTTGCAGAAAATTTCAGATTGCTACCATTAAAAGAACCGACATTAGTAGTAAAAAATATTTTATTAGGCTCTTAGCAGGCAGAAAAGTAGCTTACTTCAAAAAGACCCGTATCCTCTTGCCACTCATTGGGGACATTATCCATGCAATAATATCCTTCTGCAACAAACATTTCGTCTGTTTGTACACACTCCTTAGCTGTTCCCACACGTTCGGACACAATATCAAATTTTCAGTTTCAACAACCTGTACTTAGATGGATCTCCCTTCCAACTGGCATTGGCATTTGTTACGCTCTGGTTTCAAAAATTCATCCTAATGGATAAAAACGGCTCAATCTTTCGACTTCGCCAAGCATGAAGCCTTGCTAACTGCGGAAGGGATGACCTCAAGTTATAAATCATGTAACTCTGCTGAGGAATTTCTGCGTTTGTTATTTTTATGAAAGGGAAATCAGCCGCCATACTCTTTCGCTTTCTGATAATTGGAGACAATTGTCTATGAAATAGGACTAAGAAAAGACTCGTCGAAAGATCATCATTCTTCATGTCACAGCACTCTTTGCTATTTTGCTATAGATGTACACACACACACACATATATATATATATATATATATATATATATATATATATATATATATATATATATATATATATACCAAACATAAAGTTTTCATTACAAGACAAAATGTACTTATAATTATGGCTAAATCCAAAATTATTTTACAAAACGCAAATGTCAGGGTTTACAATTTGGCAAGGTCATGTTGACTTGAGACAGCATTGTGGGGTTAAACAAGTTATATATAGTCCAACTTAAACCACACTCTTATGCACCAAACAGTATAACATGAAGCTTACAGAAGCAGTGCTGTATTCAGAAAAGTTGCAGTAAGTATAATCGCGAAAAAATGACGGCACACAACATTTATTTTATTTTATTTTTATTTTTTTCAATTCGTCAACTACATAATTTGGGCTACAAGCAACTTTTTTACTCTTGTTAAACTTCAGGGAACCATGTACAAAATTTACCCAGTTGGTTTTGACGTTACTCTTATGCAACAAGCTTAGCTACACTATTACACTTGCACTGTTGTCTGTCAGCTAAAAATGGCTTGTTGATAGTACTTTATCATCAGTTAGGCATTTTGATGGCGATGAAAGAGATTTTTGGGAATTTTCGTTATACAGTATTAAAAAAAGGAGGATTTCCTTACTGGTCAACCGGGCATTATTTGGCGTACTCACCTTAAATATACATTATTACCACGGACACTTCGCAGCACCCTCACCTCTTCCTACGACACTCCAGGGTGCCGTAGCACCCAGTTTGAGAACCCCTGCTTTATAGGGAAAATGATGGATTCAGATTTAAATGTAGAAAATAGTTTCTGCGTGATTCTCGAAAAAAATGTCCCGTACGTAACGATTTATTTTTATTTTTTCCAGCTAATCAAAGCCTTCAAAAAATAATACTGTTGGGGAATATTACATGCTATTTTAAAATATCAAAGCATAGCAGTTAATTTCATATTACTTAATAGTTACTCGAATAAAATAAAAAACTTAGCCTTACGCACGGGACATTTTTTCGAGAATCGCCTTCTATGAATTTTCATATTTCTGAAAATACATCCCATACATCAACGAGAGATGCATATTTATGAGTAAACTATTATAAAAATGATGAAGTGAAGAAAATTAAATTAGAAGAATGTACATTTGATGCAGTGAGAAGCAAAGGAATGTAAGTGGACTATTTAAAGTTTCGAGTAAATCGCTTTTCAAGTTCCGATCCTCTTAGACTTTCATTTAAAAAAAAAAAAAATCTAAATCATGCTGTACAGCAACACCAGCTAGGGCTACTAACTATTTCTTGCCATAAAGCAGAGGAGAAATTCTCCTATCATTTGTACTGGTTATCTCAATATTTTTAATTTTATCAATCTCATCACTTTGCTCTCCACTGCCTCATTTATTTCTATCGGATAATGCTGTGAAGTTATTATTTTTTAAAAAAATAATTAAAACACCAAATAAAATATGCCGTTGATCAAAAAGCAAAGAGCATAAGCTATTTTTTTTGAAAAAAAAAAAAAAAAAAAACAGAAAGCATACTCCGTTTACCACAGTGTATACCCTCCAATATAGCACAGTACAGAAAAATGCACAGAAAGTAAGTAAAAGAAACACAAAAGGCAAAACAAAACATGCAAACACACCAAGATTTAGACACAGAAGAAACTTTTGAAAAATAGCTTCGTACTAACAAATTAATAATTGCTTTTTAAAGATAGGGATCTAGTTGCTTATTCCATGCATTGAATTGAAACTTTCTCAGAAAATCAGTCATACATGTAATCACGTGAAACACGATAGCTTACTGATGCCTAAGAGAAATATTTCGTCCTTATTTCTGAAAAATTTTGTTCAGTATTCTTAAGGAGTAAATGTTATTAGCACCACAAGAAGTTTTCTGATCTTTTACTTATTATTAATGATAACTTATTTATGACATAAATTTCTCGACGGATTAGTGATAAAATCAGATAAAATCATAAAAACTTTCTGATCAACAGCATAGATCATCCTGGAAGAAATGGTCCAGTTGTTCAATCTTCCATGTGCAAAATAAATCATGATTCAAGTATTGTGTCAATTAACAGAAGATGTTTTCAAAATATGTCAAGAGTGGGAACCATTGAAAAATTCTTGCAGTTATTGAAGCAGAATAATACGATTTAAAAAAATAAAATGTCTTTTTGTTTTAAACTACATTCTGTTATCCCTTTCTAAAAATTTACTCATACAAATACAGGCAACGTGCATTAAAAATAAACTTTAATTCTAATTTATTCAAGCTAGCAATTTTTTACGTAATAAGAAATACATTTTCTTAAAACTTATTTTTTTTATCATGTTTGACTCTGTACGTGATTCTGTTTGTAGCTTTGTATGTGTAAGAGCGAGTAACTAAATTCATTAAATTTTTTTCTAGTGTAAAAATTAGAAATGGAACGAAGCTTCGGACTGTCCGACTGTGATTCGGTCGATTTGGCCTATAACAGTTTATGATGCCAAATTCTTTTTACATTTATTACTACATTAAATATTGTCTTTTACATACAGCTGTAACTTATAAAAAAAAAACAGTGCAATTTTGTATTCAACTCAAAAGTCTGAGTGTTGAACTAGAAACTGTTCAGAAATTAGAATACATTATCTCTAATTTGAAATTTGATATGGAATAAATAATTTATATCACATAATTTTTTGTTATTAATTACACAACAACTTCAATTGTTTGAAAATGAAGCAAGTGAAAGTGTATGAAATGATTTTTAATCATTTCTAGCTTTAAAATCACGTGAAAAAGCTAGCGATTTTTTATTCTCTAATATGGCAAATATACGGAATTTATTTTTAATTACATTTTATTTAATAGTTTATGGGGATAATATTTCGTTTTTTTTTAATACATTAATCTGTCAACAAAATTTAATTAATTTCATAGTCATTTATCAAGGTTTAGAGCCTTGTTTACCACCCCTTGTTTTATAAAACTTGCAAATAATTATCAAAAAATGATTAGGATCTGATTTTTATTTATTTTTGGAAAAAAAAAAAGGAAAAAATGCCCATTAAGTGCATACCTACGCTAGATCTTTTAAACATTTACTCAAGAATATTAAAGTCATACTCCGGTTCACTTCTTCCACATGATAAAATATTTTCTTGGTTAATAATTGTCATACTAAAAATGTTTTCCTTAATTAATATTTCATTTTTATGTACAAGGTTAAATAACCTCAGTTCATTTGATCATTTATTATACAATTTTAATTAATGATGCAATTTTGAGAAAATATATATTATTTTAGTGGTCACATAATAATTATGGTAATATGCACCGTAAGCTGGAAATGCTGTTTAAAATTATGGACGTTAAAGCATGTTAAATATAGCATTATATTCCGTACATTTTATCCTGCGTTCAATGTTAAAACTCAATGTATGCTGCAGCAGAAACTCTGTCATTCGTTGGCCGAAACCAAAGCTTCGGTATTTGGCACTTCGACCAAATTCCGCTTCGTGACATCACAAGTAAATATGTAATCATGCTTCAAATCACAAGAAGCACTAATCTGAGTTTTTTAAATTACTATTATGCTCACATCTAAAGTAAATATTTTCATCTGCTTAGGTGCATGTTACAGTTGACAGCTAAAATAGTTGATTTATTTATACACATTTTCACCTCAATGAAATGGGATGCATGATAGAATCGATTAACTACGGCACTCTTTTTTGCAACTGAAATCGAATACAGGTAACACATTTTTCAGAATAGGAGAACACGAATTATCGAAACACTCAAGAGAGAGTGGAAAGGAATAGAGCTGCGGGAGGAATGGAACAGTTGCATATATGCCAAAATGTGAAAGCAGATTAGAATCAGTAGAAATAGTAGATTCAGAGTCTAATTCCTCTGCAAGATACTGGGCAAGAAAAGGCATAATTTTTCAAATTTTATTATTATTTTTTAAAAAAATACGTTTGTCTCATTCCTCCCAACTCCCTCCTAAATGCACAACACAGTAAAGCAAACACGATTCAAAAACAGAAAGAACTACTCTTGAACAAAGCACTTTAACTATGCTAAAATACATAATGATAGAAACTGGAGTTTAGTTGTAAAATAAGAAATAATTGCGTTTAAATGCACAAAATTCGAGATTACTCAAGACACATGTTTCGGCGTTACAAGAAACGCCGAAACATATGTCTTCAATAATCAGGAATTTTGTGCAATTGAACATTGTTATTTTTTCTTATTTATCTTTTCAAACACAAAGGTATTTCTTCAACTCTTGGTGTTGAGTAGTTTTTGTAACCCATCGGTTTAGAGAAAGTAATGAAAAGTACTTTTTTTTTTTTTGCTTATACGTACTACAATATATGAAGAGTATTGAAAATAATCAAAAGAAAATTACTATATCAAAGTAAATCCTGGTATGAAAAAGTACTAATTTACTTTTCGGTGCCAGTCACTCCAAAGGAATGGCACAAACAAACAATTTTCTCGTTAAGCATTACTGATAAATATCTAGAAATGATGCGAGGAATTTTTTCAAAACCCTGATGTACAGATGAACCCCATAAATAATGGTACTAATTAGTTTTCTGATTCAATCACTCCAGGCGGAAAAGCAATCGAACGTTTTCCTCATTATCGTAACAGCTGGAAAAATGTATGGTGTCAAACGAAAAAGTTATTTTAAATTTCTTCCCCAATAAAAAATGGTGCTGACTAGATTTTGATGCCCATCGCTCTAAAGCCGAAATTCTCAAACTGTGGAGCACGTTTCGAGGTAGGAGCAACATCCGTGTAAATTTAGAGCACAAGCATAAGGAAAAAAAAAAGATTCTCAAAATTCGATTAATTTACTGAAAGAAATTTCTGCAAAGTATTCTCATACAGCAAAACCCCTCCTAACGGACACCCCTCTTATGCGGACAATATTTAATTCCTCAGTTCCAATGCATTCCTCAGTTCCAATATTATTATTAAACCCCTGTCCTGCGGACACCTCTCTATTGCGGAAAAAAAAATTGTCCCGTTAGTGTCCGCATTAGAGGGATTTTACTGTATATGTAATAGCGAATGATCGAGTAACGCTCCAGACGGCATCAACAATGAAACTCGCTCCACGGCATGATAATTTGACAATATTTTTTGGTAATGTTTGACATGAAGGAAAATGCTTTATTTCGACAAGGCTGAACTGGATCCGGTATCTTAACTCTTTTATTGGTAGTACAGTCATTTCAGGGGAATGAAGAGGCAAAAAGGCGGTCAACAATGAACGCTATCTACTGGACTTTAGGGTTAAAATTTCAACAGTCAAAATATCACCAAACAGGCAATTGCTTCATTTAAATGTTGAAGCGGATTTTACTCGTTGTACCATGACTAGTTCGGATATAAGATCGCATATTAACGCTGACATAATATGCTTATGAAAAAGGCTGTATCAATCTTCTTTTTATTCTAATAATTTCCATAATTCCGTTTCTTTTGCATTGAAAAAGTGGTTCCAAAAACCTCATATGCAGCTTCCTATATTTTTAATGTAATCCTAAGTTTTTGTCTTTGACGTATTATCATGGCCAGTTTTAAGAGTGGAATCTCGAGGCTTTGTTGATAGAATTCAAGTTGTTGTTTACATGATAGCAATGGAGTTGAACTTAAATAAGTACAAATTTTTTACAACAAAAAATTATAATCATAAAACATAACATGATAACTATTTTATAACAAAAATATAAGTTTTCAGAATATGTACGTGTTCAGTTTTTCATCTAAGGTTTTAAGTTAAAAAAAAATGAACTGAAAAATTACTCAGTGAAAGCAATTGGGATCTACTACTATTAATAAAAAGTTGTTGTAAAAATTAACTCTGTTGTATAGTGTCAGATTTTTTGTTAAGGTCATTGTGTATAGCTTTTACATCAAGTTACACAAAACACATTGTTATTTAGATTGTTATTTTCTTAACAGGGGAAGGAAACTGTGCGAAGAAAATTATGATTTAAACTGATGGGTCGCAAATACAGACAGGTTGAGAACCGCTTTTCTAAGGGAATGGCTGAATCGAGCATTTTTCGCTTTAGGGGAATAACTCTTTTATGCATTAAAAGTTAAATAAATCTAACAAAATCTTGTGAGTACCAACATTTTGGTGCCAATTACACGAATTGTGTGACACCCTTTGATAGTTTTATTCTTCATGGCTCTTATAGGAATGATTTAGTACAAACGTTTCGACGGTCATCATATCCCTTTTTGTTACGTTTGGCAACGATAAAAAGTGAAGCAATTTATATACCACCGATTAAAGGATTTCAGTTTGAATATTTTCTGCTACTACATGAAAAAAGTATTTCGTGCAACCTTTCTCACTTGAAATACATTTTCTATTATTTGGCTTGAAACTTTATGCTGGAGTTAAAGAAAGCATTTTAGTTTTTCTTTTATTTTACATGAGATTACAAACTTAAATATTATGAGTTATGTTATATACGGACCTTGACCGTTGAAATTTATTTAAAATAAAATACCAAACAGTTTAAGAGAAGCCATTTGACATATTTTTTTACAACAAAGTTTTTTTGTTGCATGAAAAAGATTTGTGGTAATTTTCAATATTGTTTTTACCAATGAAAAAGACATTTTTAGATAGTTTGTATAAAGATTCTTAAAACTACTTTCGTAACTCAAGGTTTATTCATCGATTAATTATTATTATGCAGCAGAAATTCCCAATCTTTTTTCGATCCGTGGATTTCTTGCTTATTTTTCCCTGTTTTCCATAAACACCTTCCAATAGGTTGTCCTTTGAGGGTTCAAGTTGGGTAATATGTATTACATTTTAAAGATTAAACAGTACAACGGAGGGAACAGTTTCAACTTAAGCTGCTTTGAAACAGTCAAGTGAGAGCAATATATATATAAGTGATATTTTATGTGACAATAGCGGAATTCAATTCCTACTTGAAAATTCAAAAGTTAATTTCTAAGATTTTTTTCTATTATGTAAAATTTTATTTTGTTCTTCAACATGTCGTGCCAGGGGACTGGTCCTGACTACTGATATCAAACACGCATTTTTTTACGAGTTGCAAGCACGAAAAATGTACCTTGCTACTTGCACAAGTTTATAAACTATACTTAATTAATGCATAACTAGTTATCATGTATCCACTGTATATATTAGTGTACATAAAATATATATCTCTGTTTTTCTTCAAAACAGAAATAATACAACAAATATGATGAAATTCTTTCATTCCATTTTATCATCGATTCATATTTTATCAATTTTCGTATCATAATTAATATTCTTTTCTTGTTCTCATGCAATTTTAAATTTTTATTTCAAATGGCATATTTTATTTCTTTTCATTCTCAGCGTCTCATTCTGTCTCTTTTTTTTAAAGATTATTTCCCCTTTTTTTTTCTATAAATCTCTGCTACCTAAGATTTTTCAAATCCTTGCGATATTAAAAACTTCTTCAGAAAACAAGAACTTACGTAAAAAAATAATTATTATTATTGAGGCACAATAAGTTATAAGGAGAAGTTAAAAGAAAATAAAATACGAAGTATTAGGTTCAAGTATTGAAGAAAGTAATGAGACACGCGACATTTACATTATGTACGTCATGCACAAATCGTTCTGTAAGGAAAGAGTTTCGAAAAATGAATTTTCTGAGGTCGAACATCCACGATAGGGAGTCATTGGTAATTCGAGCCAATGGAAAGAAAGCAAACGACAATTCGGCCTCTGCAATCACCCCTTGACCTGATTTCGACTACCTGTAGATGACACCTCAAAGGTCTGTCGCCTAGGCATGTTTTCATTGACGCTTCCTACACTATACCGTTATGTAGCTTGTCAGTGGGAAGATTTTTTTTCCTTTTTCTTTTTTATTTTTGCTATTCGTCATCAAAATAAAAACATAACGTAATGCCCACACAGTTTACTACTGACACACACGCTTTCATTTGAAAACTTGCACATTAAAAGTTTGACGCGGACATCCGATTCAAGCTTTTGCAACTCAATTAGATTTTAACTACATCCAATTTCACGCTACATATTTTTTTTTATAATTATTTTTCTTTCTTTTTTTTTGTATGGCAGTTGGGGTAAAGGGAAACATAATTTCAATGTTTCATTTTTTATATCTTTCCCTTTCTTTTTGGGTAAGTTGAGGTAAATTGAAACAGAAATTTAATGTTTCAAATTCAGTTCCGTCCCTTTCTTTTGGGTCAATGGGGGTTAGTGGAAACATAATTTCCGTGTTTCAATTCTGTATCCTTCATTTTAATTTAGGTCAAGTGAGATGAATGGAAATATAATTCCAATGTTTCAATTTTAGATCCTTCCCTTTTTTTTGGGTAAGTTGGGGTAAATCGTTCAATGTTTCAATTATAGATCCTTTCGTCTTCCATTGCTTTTGGATAAATTGAGATTTAATTATCTATTGAGCACTGATTCATTTAATATTTTATGGCAACACTCGAATTTTCAACAGAAAATGTTATGCAGATAAATAACTCATTTGACAGAAATTTTTTTAAGCCCAATTAATTTGCTGCTTTCATTGCAGTTCTTCATCCTTTAAATTTCCAGATGAGTCGACTTTTGAGAATTATGAAAATTTAAAAAGTATTTTCATATTAAAATCAATTAAATATCGCGATAAACCCTCGACGTTAAAGTCTTCTTGAAATATGTAACTCAAATTGAAGAAACGCGGAAGATTAATAAACCCATCCTTTATATGACCTGAAGCATTCGACACTAGGAACGTTATGCAAGAAAAACCCAAAACAAACGCTTTTAATTTTAAACGATCAGTAAGCCTTTGGCAATGAACTTTCGGCAATTTAAGCGATTATGCATAGTAAAAAACACATAACACTTTTATTTTCAGATGATCACTAAGCCTTGGTGAGTTAAACCTTGGGCAATTTTGAGCGATTACGCATAGTGAAAAATTTTGTTATCTCATGCGTGCAAAATCAGTTCTACCCTGAAGTTGTTCAATTTTCTTTGTCTTGTTTTACAACGGATGAGGTATTTTCCTTTTTTAAGAGTTATGAGAAAAATGTATTATTTTATACTGATTTTACATGGCCACATTTTATGTAATAGCAATCGTAGCTAAATATGATCAATATGCATGATTAGCACAAAAGAATAACCAGCATTTGAAAATATATATTTCTAAGCTATTACATTTATTAAAATAATTTATGCATGAAATTAAAATAAAGGATACCAATTATTTGTTTTAACGCGCAAGTGTTTAGGCGAGCTTTTTGTTACGTAACAAATATCTTTCTTTAATTCAGTCCGTCCCAAACGCCGAGTAATTTCGTTTTAGGGGGTTATGTCATTGACTCCGTTTACCAACCACGAATGTTAAAAACAGCATAAGAATTTCAAGAGCGCAATTGTGAAGCATTAATTACTACTGACAGAATCATACTACAAAACTATGCCGCATTGCGTACCATTGATACAGAGATGCCACAAAATGTGCGGAACAAATTTAACTGCAGATCAAAATTTTGTCTTCTCTTGTAACAAAAGTCTAGCCCAATGAACATTTGTTACCGAAAAAAAATCTTGGTATATTCTTATTCCAATGTCGCGTATTAGTGATTTCAATATGTGTAATAGTTTCAAAAATATAGTTTTAAACTCTGATGTTTTTATGTACAAACCCTTTTTTTTTTCATTAGCAGTAACCGCACAGCTTTGCCCGTAGTAGAAAATTAGAAGGTCATTTGGTTCGCCAGTATATTTACAAATAATGTATGATGAATTTCTCGCCAATTTGCTATGTTAATTTGCTAGCCCATGTTATGGTAATTTGCTCGCCCACGTTATGATAATTTACTCGTCCATGTTATGATAATTTGCTCGGTAAAATGGGCTTAAAATTGGAGTAGAAAAAGAACAAAATCGAATTTTTGAAAATCGCTTCGAAGTGCTCACCCCATGTTACGAACTAATTTTGTGCGAAATTTCATGAAATTCGGCTGAACGGTCTAGGCACTATGCGTTTAACAGACATCCCGACAGCCAGAGATCCAGATACAGACTTTCATTTTTATTACTAGTAAAGATTGAACTAACACAAACGAGGTTACTGAAACAACTTTGAATTCATACCTCAAGCTTAAAGCAATAGACACGGAATGAATCACAAGGTATTTTGTTACATCTCCCAAAAAATTCTCCAGAAGCAAAAAAAGCCTTCTTCTTTACATGAGAGTGCCATATTTTTATTTTTAATATTAGTATTAGTTTTAAATATGTAAAAGGTTAAAAAAAAACTTTGGTAATTGAGAGAGTATTGATCTAATACTGGACAATCAATGGAGGGGGGGAGGGGGGCAAGTTACACTTGTTTCTAGACGAAACGTCTTCTTTATTACACCAGAATTGGCTAATTTTCTTTCGCATTGTTCTCGGAAATCATGGGCTGTAGGGAAACAGTTCTTCAAGGAAATTTCCGAAAGATTTAGTGTCGCCGATTTTATACAGTCTTGACGGTACACTCCCTATTTTATTATCGAAATAAAAGGGGAAAAAATATTTTTTATTGAAATCGAAACTACGCTTTAAAGTATTTGCAGGTAGAAGGGATTGAGGGTTGGTCTTTCTCTTCGTTTCTCTCTTCCGTAGCATCTTTTTTTGCAGTTAAAGCTACTGTGGAAGAATTTAAAATTGATAGCGTTGCCTCAGAACAAGGATGCTCATTTATACTACAAATGTAAAATATGTTACAAAGAATTTATTAACGAAGTGTATTAATAGTGCGGCTCTGGTAACTTATGTTTGAGCTTGGACGAGTTCATTTATGCTTTTGTTTGACCCAGGATAAATTCTAAGATTGGTACAACGCCAATAATCGCTCTCGCAATGCAAGCCGGCTTTTTTTTCACCCTTATGTTAACGAGTGAAATCGTTTAAGCCTCAACGAATCGCAAGTCAATTAATCTGAGCCAGACTAACCTATGCGTCTTAATACTGTAGTGGGCAGGTAACTGCAAATTTTTCATTTTTTTATTTTTACTTATTTTATTATTTATTTATTTATTGCATTTTTGTCATCTAGTGTGTATTAGCTTTATTGAACAGGCTTACTTATTTGGTTTCCACTGAAAAAATGCCCGAAATAAATGTCTAATTCAAACATTTCACTATTGTTAATATTGAATACAAAACTTGTTTCTTCAAATATCTCGAAAACCTATTTTTGCAAATACTGTCGTTCACCTGCCCACGGAAGAATAAACCAAGGCGTTTAGATATAAAATTTATCGCAGAAGTAATCTACCTCTGTAATATATCTAGGTTACAAAACTTTGATTAATTAATAAGTCTCTAAGAGTTTTAACTTTATAATGTAGGGGATACATAAAGAGTTCTAAAAATACATACTAAAGAATATCTGAGTTGGATCGTTAAAAATCTTGGCTAATTCAATATTTTAAATTAACATAAAGAACGAAAAAAAAAAAAAACTCGTAGGGTTATCTATCTACTTCTGCCAAATTTCTAGGAAAAAATTCCTGGTTTGTTTATAAGGCAATTAAAACTTGAACTTTGAACTGTAAGGATGACATTCTAAAGGATATCCAGGATAGTCGTTAAAAAACATTGGCTTATTAGTAAGTCAATTAAAATTTTAACTTGGGAAATGCAAGGATTACATTCTAGATCATATCCGGAATGGATCGTTAAAAATCTTGGATGATAAAAGGTTTTTTTAATCATCAAATATCTTGCAGAGATGTTTATACTTCTGCGATATATTTATGTTTAAGAAAACTTGGTTTGTTAATAAGTCAATTAAAATTTCAACTTTTGAATGTATTATTTACCTAGCAAAGAGTTTTAATTGTGTTAGAAATATGTTAACGTAAGATTCATTGTGCTTTAAATGAATAGCAAGTGCAAAATATTTACCTCTTTGAATAATAAAACTCAAATGAGCTGAGTAAAGAACTCTAACTGGGTTATGTCCCCCCCAGTTATGCAAGATTAATTAGGAAGCTTTCCCTTCGGCACTTTCTTGTAGCTATTCCATTGTGTTATAATTGCAGATTCATTTTATTAAAGTTGTTTTTTCTTGTCGTTTATATCTATAATCCATTGTTCGTTGTTTTTATAGTCATAAGTAGAGCATTTGTATTGCTAAACATAAACCATGATAGGTTTAATTAAAGCATCCTGGACAGTTTCTTTCTTTCTTCTTTTAGCCCTGACGAAATGTTTGCATTTGAAGAATATTTCGTATGAAAAGTGCAATATGCATAAGTTTAATTACACTAGGTTGAGTAGCTTTCGTGCATGCCTTAACTTTGACGGCCTGCTTTATATACAATTTTTTTTAATGACAAAGTTCAAGCTTGAAACAGGTCCACGTATCTTCATATTTGGATTGTTCTCACGAAATAACACGAATCATGTTTGTCTCTTTTGAATTTGGTTTAACAATTTCAATATCTTCCTACAATTAAGCATATTTTCTTTTATTAAATCTTTAATTAGTTGTGCAAAAGTCAAGTATCAATGATTTGTAATTTATGTGAGCAATTTATGGAGGCTTTGAAAATACTTTGACCACTTTGTTTCGTACGGAGTGTAGGGGAGTGAACAAATGAGCCTTTAAAAAATCGGTTTAAACATAAAGAAATGTTACAGTTGCATGACAAACATGAAATGATGCAATTACGCTGAAACTGTTACCCTGTTGCGAATTTAAGAAAAGAAAACTCTTTTCTTTTGTAATTGATACAAATGTAACTAAGTGGACATTAATAACTCAAATTGACTATCAGTAAAAAAGAATAAGTCTCACTTTTATTTTGTCGACCGCAGAATTCATATTGACTATAAGCACAAAAGTTATACTAGTTAGTTTTTGTGAAAACATTTCCAGATTCAATGTAAATGTTCATTTTATTTTCGTAATGGTTGCAATAGTGTAGAAAACATGAACCAACGAAAATAGCGGGAGAGAAAGTAAAAAAAACAAAAAAAACCTCGTTTTTTTTTTTTTTTTTTTTGAAGTTGTATTATTAAAATTATTTTTATTTGAAAGACATAAACATACTTTTATTACGTATATTGTTGTTAAATTTCATCATATTTTTTTATCACATTTTAACTTCGAATCATTTGAAGCTATTGCACCTAGTATTCCCCTTTTGTTCCGAATGGGGTTGTTTCCTTCAGTCAAAAGTGCTACTTTTAGTCACTGAAATTGATAGAATGAGTAAGAAAAAACAACTTGGATCCAGAAAATACTTTCATTTTCCCAACAGTTATTTTTCAATTATTTTTTTTTAAATGTCGATTTTGAAAACAAGGTGTGGTCTTTATGACGTCACAAATGATGCAATTCGGCGCATCTTTCTACCACAATTCCACGTTATGATAATCAAGAAGCGAATTAAACATTGCGCTCTACGTTTGCTATCAACCATACTGTTACCAATACACGTGAGTAAAGATGCGAATCAAATATTTTGTTCTGTGAATGGCAACACTGAATGGCATTTCATCATTTGTAATGTCACACGACAGAAGCGTAAACAATAAAAGCGCACCGATTGAAGCATTATTTTAAAAATATTAAACTTAAATTATTTAAAAAATGGTCAGATCCTATGTTTTTAAGCATGCTCTTTCGGTAAAAAATACTTTTAAAATTTTAGAAACGACCCCATTAAAATATTTTAAAGCCCGACACCCTTTCTAAATCATTTATATATTCCACAGTTAAAATATCATAGCTACAGAGCACAATTATAGTGGCAAACTAAAGAAAAGACTATTTTCGTATGTATGAACGTTTCATTACCTTAGTTCTTATTTAGGCGCTGTTCTAGAAGAATAGGTTTTACTTACAAATGTATGTTTACATTTAAGTAAATATTGTTTTCTCTTGCAGAAATTCATTAATTCTGCTTTTCCTCTCGGGCTTAATTTTACCCTTCTTTCCTTTGATCTTTTTCTGAATATAAAGGTTTCTCACCTATGCTTAAAATGCAAAATCTCTGCACAATTTAAGCAATAGATAAATATTTTTCATATTTATAACTTTTTATTAATCACATTTTTCCTTATTTGTACGGTTACCTCCTTCAGACCTAGAGTGCATGATATTGGACATAAGCTTTAAACAGCTGCTAATCATTTAATAATAGATTAAAATACTTGTTTTTTTTTTCTTTTCTTGAGAAATCACATTGCTTATTGTTCTCATTTGTCTGTTTTGAGGTCCTATGATTTTCTCTCCCCCCCCCCCGCCTTCCTCTACAGCACCACCGTCAACCGGCCCCTCCCGATGCTGCTGCTCTAGCGAGCAAAGTCTCCAGGTTGCGTCTGTATCCTACACACACACACGCATACATACACGCAACTACACATACACAAACACACACTCATGCCTGCACACAGACACAAACACACACGCATACATACACAGATCTACACACACACATACCCACGCACTCATGCCTGCACATAGACACAAACACACACCTACGCATACACACACCTACACAAGCACACACACATACACACACGCATACATACACACATACACATACCCACACACTCATGCCTGCACACACACATTCGTGATTGCGAAAAACATAATTTGAATTCAAGATGTAAAAATTCAAATTAATTTTTATTCATTTATTTATTTATTCATTACTATTATTATTATCATTTATTATTATTATTTTTTTTTGTAGTTGACTCTTTACAATTTGCTTATCATTATCAGTGCAAGAATTTTTCGTTCTGGGATTGACAACACAAACAAATAGAGGCTGCTATAATGAGAGTGTCTCATTTTTCCAACCATGGGTTCTCAGCACAAACACGAGGTTTTTTGTCATATTTTTAAAAAATATATGTCTTTTATTGATCATTTCAAATGCTTATATTATGTTTTAATATTGTTTGGAGAAAATTCTTTTAAATATTAAAAATCTATTTTTAGAAAAGTATGTCCGGAATATTGGACGCATTATAAGTCTTTTGATTTTTCCTCTACTAACTTGAAATTTTGTCGAAACATGCTCTTTACCGTAGTACACCGTCTACCAAATAAAAACAATTTTGGTTAAGTGTATCATAATTTCGATGAAGTGATTAGGTGACTCTAAAATTTTAGTTCTCTGCATTCAAGGCTCACAAGATAATAATACACTGCCTTTAGGCCTTTAATAAGTTAACTTTTTATTGATAGAATAATTTCTTGGAATTTTCTGAACAATGCGGCAAAAACATAACAAAACTTTTTTTTATTATCTTTTATATTTTCGCCTAGTGACCGAAGAAACTTCCAGACTCATAAATAAAGTACTGCTGCATCATTTTACCTGACCTTTAAGCGGAAAAAAGGGTCAACATAAAAGAAGATGGAATTTTGTCTTGCCTTGCATACACCCCAAAGGCAATACGAAAACGACAAAACATGAACAAAACAAGTTTTGATTCCAAAAAATAGATTTGAGTCGCATTCCATCAATTGGTACGATGATTTAGGGTAGTGGGAAAAAATTAGGAAGAAATTAATGAGGGATGAAAAATGTACTGACAAGCTTGTTAAATAAGCTTTTTGCTTTGATTTCAAATGAGGCAGTTAAACGTAGGAAAAATAGGTATTTTGAAGTTTCTTTGTCTTGGAGAATATGAGGCTGATCAATCAAAGATAAATTGTTGTACCCTGGAATTTGAACTCAATTTGTGCGTGTGTCTGTGTGTGCGTGTGTGGTGGTGTGTGTGTCTGTGTGTGCGTGTGTCTGTGTGTGCGTGTGTCTGTGTGTATGTCAGTGTGTGCGTGTGTGTCTGTGTGTGTGTCTGTGTGTCTGTGTGTGCGTGTGCTTGTGTGTGTATGTGTGCGTGTGCGTGTGTGTGTATGTGTGCGTGTATGTGTGTATGTGTGCGTGTATGTGTGTGTGCGTATGTGTGCGTGTGTGTGTGTGTTTTGATGAAATACTTATTCTGCTACTTAAAACTATGGCTTATGGATACAGCGACCGAGATAGTTGAGCAAGAAAATTGAGTTTTCCCTGATAGGTGAATGTATTTTTTACATTTCATAGAATTAATAGAGTCTGAATGTAAACGCGATATTTTTTTTTTTTTTTTGTCAAATGACCAGTTTTTTTGGGATATATTCTCTATATTGAAAAGTTGTACTGAAACTTAGAAAATCATAATATGCTTATGAGTACCTTTATCTAACTATATAGAAGAATTCTGACTATATTTACTTAAATACAACATTGTTTTCAACGTAGATGGATTTCGTTGATTTGATTATTGATGCGAAAATAAAATTTCAACTGTAGTTCAATGCGTCAAAAATATTTTAAAAGGTATAATGTATTCAAGATGAAGTTGAAATAAACTCAGAAACTTATATAATTCAGTCATGCAACTCAGATTGGTGTAAGAGCCGGTTTTAGGAGAAACTAAAAATAAAAACATTCTTTTTGATAGTGGCTATTTGTAGTGAAAATGTCAGAAAAAGGTACTGTGCATTATTATTTTTTCACAAAGATGGCAAAATAGAGAAATCATACTTATTTCTGGTTAAAAAAAAGAAAAAAAACGTAAGTTTCGGTTTAATAAGATTCATGATTGTTAATAGATAGGCATTATATAGAACAATAGCTCAATTTTAGTTTAGAGCTTTTTAGATACTCACCCACACTCCACCAGCTGGATGCTAGAAAAATAGATGAAAGTGTTGGCAGACCGATACTGGGTTTAGCTATGTGTAGCTATATATTTGCGATACAGCAAACTTTTCAAAATCAAAGTGAAGAAATCAATTACGCAAACCTTTATTCAGGAAGCGAAAAACAAACAAGGAAAATATGGACAATACATTAATTTTACTTGTTCATTAACTACTTTGATTTTATAAGTCTAGTAAAGCAACATGAATAAAAGTACAAATAAAAGAGATAAGAAGAGACAAAAACAGAACAAACATCTGTTTCGGTAGCGTTTGATTTTTCATGAAAATTTTGTTTAAGCACTAATGAAGAGGCTCGGTTTGATAGCCTCGAAACAGCTGTTTGTTAAGCGTTTAAGTCTTTTTATTTCCTTTATTTTTACTTTTATTGAACATGTCTTACATGAGTCATGTCTCAGTACAAAATTTTTACCGTTTACACAAACAGTATTTTTATTTTATTTATTTATTTATTTAGGATTTTATTTAACAGAATAAATGTTTTTTTGCTTTAAAAAATGAATTACTGCTTTTTTTTCCCTAGTTCACATATTTTCTTTTCTTTTGCATTAGAGAAAAAATAGATGGTTGAACTTCAGAGTATGAAATTCAGCTGCAAAATCTTGGTAGAAGTCACTAGCTGAATTTATATATTCTACAGTGTGCCCAAACCCTAACCGGGTAGCGTCGTAACGCTACGATTAGGATTTGCGTAGCGTTGACAATGCGGCTAGGTTAGGTTTACCACAACTATAGTTCCACTACTTTTAGGTCAGGTGCAGAAAACCGAAAAGATATTTCTTTTATTAGTACAAACGAGCAATTTGCCTATTTTAACCAAGTTAAAAGTCCCTGTCCTCATAGTAAATCTTCGTCCTATTTCTAACCTTCATTGCGCAATGAGCTACATCTCCTTAATTCGAAAATGATGAGCCTGAATCTAGGAGATTAAAATATCTTCAGATCAATATGAGTTAGCCCGTACGTCAAAAAAGACAAGTATACCTAAGGCAAAAAAGTCATCTGTGTTTTTCAGTTGATATCGGATGCAGATCTTGACATACTTATTAAATGAATATATTATTTCTCAGCTTTTATACGGGAATGGATAAATATATTCCAAATACGTCTTTTTTTCTTTTCTTTTTTCCCTTCTTTTTTTTTTTTTTTTTTTTTGTAACCTTCAGATACAGATTGGAATTTGATTGCCTAAACTAAGGCAAATGCCCTGGTTTAGGAAATGCGCTAATAAAAATCTAAAAGTTCATCGGCAGAAAATAGAAATTAAAATTAATAGTGTGCTCATTAGCATCGGTACGAAATTTGTTGAACGTACAAACAGGGATTGATTTAGGGAGGTGAATTTGATGATTGTGCTTGGGCTCCTTCATCAAAAGTGGTTCCTCAAATTGGGTAACTTGTAATCAACTTGTCCAAGCATTTAGAATTTTAAAAATTTTGTTCATTTTTTATGATTTTTCCAGCAATTCTAAGATTACGCACTTGTTCCAAAAGTTTGTTCTTTTTTATAAAACAAGGCGAGGTAATTAATGTTTTCTATTGGGAAAAAAATCACAATTTTGATTTGGTTCGTTATTAATTACAGAATAAACTAAGAAACGCCTAAGCATTGTGTTTTCGCATCAAATATGTTTGCAATATTTTTACCACATTATTCTTGCAATTAATATTAATATTTGCTCAGGTTGATCAAAAGTTAATTTTCAGCAGGAATGTAACTTTACTTGTAAATTCTGTATTTTATGGAAGACTACAGGTCCTTTAGCAGCTAGAACAACAGAGCGTGGCCACGGCGATCTTTATTAAATGAATAACAGATCCTTACTTTTAATTAAATTGATGATATATTATTGGTATGGGTTCCAGCAGTTGCTGTTTATTGCCAGTCCCCACTTGTTTTAATTGGATCCTGCGTGCAACATATATTTGACAATAATAATTTTCCATGTATTAAAAGAGTCAATTTCGCTTCTCGAACTTTTAAGGAATCAATGAATAGGAGCTTTGAGTTCATCTCATCTGTTTTTATTCAACAACTAGTGGTATCCGCACGGCTTTGCCCGTAATAGAAAAATTAAAAGGTCTTTTGGTTCGCCTGTATATTTACAAATAATGTATGGTAAATTTTCTCGCCAATTGGCTATTACCCACATTACGGTTCCACGTTATGATAATTTCGTATCTCGCCAATTGGCTTGCGCCCATGTTACGGTTCCACGTTATGATAATTTCGTAATTTACTCGTCCATCTTATGATATTTTTGTTTTAAAATTGGAATAAAAAAAGAACCACATTAAATTTTCAAAAAATCGCTTCGAGGTGCACACCCTCATGCTACAAACTAACTTTGCCAAATTTCATGAAAATCGACCGAACGGTCTAGGCGTTATGCGCGTTATAGACATCCAGACATCCTCCGGACAGAGAGACTTTCAACTGTATTATTAGTAAAGAAGATAAAGAAGTTGAAATTTTAATTCTAACTCCAGTGGATTAACCCTAAACTCCAGAAATAGCATTCCTTGTTGACCACTTTTTCGTTTCTTCAATCTCCTAAAAGGACAGTCTGACCAGTAAAACTGTTAAGTTACCGAATCCAGTTCAGCTTTGTTAAAATAAAGCATTTCCCTGCATGTCAAACATTACTAAAAAATATTATCAAGTTATCGTGCCGTGGCGTAAGTTTCATTGTTTCTGACGTCAGGAGCGTTACTCGATCAATGAATTAGATATTATATACGAGGATGACAGACTTGTTTAATGGGATTGTTTACAAGGAAGCGGAATTTTTTTTTTTATGTTTGGCCTCGGTACAGATTTTGTTTCAACAGTCTGCGACGCTGATCAAGGAACAGAAAATAGTCTGCAAGATAAACTTACATTACATTAATCGAAAAACTTAAATTGTTATCAAAAAATGCTTAATTTTAGGATGCTAATATATGTACATTAGGGTAGTTCAATTTTTTTTTTTTTTTTTTTTTTTTTCAAGATGGAGTCCAGGATAACCCCTATTTTTTTTTTTTTTTTTACACTTAGTGATAGTATTATGCTGTAAAAGTTTTAGCTCTTTACTCAAATTTTAAGACGAAGCTCAATAACTCCTTAATTTAACATTAGCCGTATCATAGAAAATGCCACAAATTGAGGAATATTTAATTTCCCCAGCTGCTTTTTTCTTTCTTTTTTTTGTAAGTAATTATTTTATTGCAATGTATATGCATATTTCTAGTGTATATTATAATACGTAGCAATGCTTTTTCAGTTCGATGTATTTTTTTAACCCCCTTCCACATACTATTGAAGTTTGGGGGAGGGGGTTGAGTACCCTCTTTCTGTTGAAATAGGAAGCTAAAATTCTTCCAGTATATTGCTATCCACAAGTCTGAAAACATTGAGGGGGTGTCCCGGTATCTAGAAGAAACTTTTTTTTACATGTATTTTTGAACCATCCTAATGTACATGCTACCTGAGAGTTTATCCCAGAAAAAGAGGTGCAAAGCTTCATGAGCTGAAATTTAAAATTACAGTTTTCTTTAAAAGTTTTTTTTTTTCTCATCCTACTAAGAAATAGCCAGCAGACTTTCACAAGAATCTACGACCCATTTAGCAACGTCGCGCTGCTTCTGCTACTGGAAATATGACATAGTAAACATAAAGTGTACACTTTGCAGCTAATTCGAACAACAATAAATTAAATTTTTGAACCATCATTTTAATATAATATTCAATACTCAATTGGAAAAGGGTCAATGTTGACTGCGAAAATAATTTTTAGAAACTGTTTTCATTTATGGAAAGATCTGTGCTTCATTGTGCAAGCAATTAGCAATATTGCACTTTTTGAGCAACTTTGTACGATTGCATTGTACGATTGCGTGCACAGGTCTGTTGTGAAATTTCGAACGTCTCCGTTATCAAGAAAACAATCTTAATTATGTGCCAAATCGCCAAGGCGTGTCTAAGGGGAGGGATTTAGGGGTTAAACCCCTTCCATTGGGGAAAAAGTAATAACTGAAATGAAGAAATTGTATATTTGCCCCAAATTAATTTTAATTTGAAAGTTTGCGTTCAATGTTTTTTTTCCTTGTAACTTTTTCTCTGAAGTTTTTCTGCAATTGACAACTATTAAAGCTTTACAGTAAGTTACCACCTTATAGTCAGGTCTAAGGCATTAATACATGAAATACACAGCCAACTCAGTCATTCCAGCCGAGGACTGCAGTTTCGTGCTTATTAGCACTCATCTGCTAATTCTATATTAGCTACCAGTTTGTTTGGCACTCTTGGCTTCCTTATTTTCCACCTTCAGCTTAGCCAGGTTTGATGAGTGCTAATAAGCACGGAACTGCAATCCTCGGCTGGAATGACTGAGTTGGCGGTGTATTTCATGTATTAAAGCTTTATCAACTGAAATAATATTTTGGAAAATCTATGTTCGAAAAACCGCTGAATGATCTACCAATGCAAAGCATCAATATTGCTTATTGTAAGGAAGTTATGATGAATTTAGCATATGTTGTAGTTATGAAGATGCATTAGTGATTGTGTTTGGTAATGTAATTTGCATCTGAAATAGCATCTTTCTTGCTTAGTTTATTAAGCATTATTTCAGAACGTAAAACCTAATATACATTCTGCATTATAAAAGAATTTGTGGAGCGTTTTCAATACTCATTGCAATATACTGCGTATTAAACAGATTTTATTGTACTTTGGGTCACTTGTGCAGTCAGTTTTATCCTTCTGGGGGGGGGGGGGGGTGCAGCAGTCCTTGCAGGTGCATAAACGCCAAACTGGGATCGACAATATGTCGCAAAGGCTGTGAGTTGTTGAATTTTTCCCCCTTTCCCCAGGTAAAATTAAAACCCCTCCCTTAATGAAAATGTGGATGCGGCCTGCCAATCCACTGATGATAGCTTCTTGGGAGCCAAATGTATGCACCCAAGAATACCTACGCAATCAAGCCCATTGGATTTCTGTTTTCTTTTTTTTTTAAATATTTTTTTTATTAAAACTAATAGATTGGTTGTGTTTGGTGAAATTTTTTGGTGCGCCAGTCAGCTCTCCCTATAAAATAAGTACTTACCGATTTTTTACTTCCTTTTACAAAAAAGAAAGTATTGTATTCGCTAAAAAATTTGCACTCAAAAATCTGCCTTAATTTCCATTCTTCTCACCCCCGAATGAGTGTTAAGTATTTTTTTTCGACCCGATCACACGTGGATACATGCTTAAGAACGTACAGACACCCGAAATATCCCTTTTGACGACCCTCGAGTTAACTACAACGAATTTTCTCGTGACGTCCGTATGTACGTATGTATGTGCGTATGTGTGTATGTGCGTATGTATCTCGCATAACTCAAAAACGTTAAGTCCTAGGAAGTTGAAATTTGGTACATAGCTTCCTAGTGGGATCTAGTTGTGCACCTTCCCTTTTGATTGCATTTTAATGTTCTTAAGGGGGTCTTTTCCCCTTTTATGGGGGGAAATCATTGTTAATTTCGATGTAAACTCACGTGGTGTTATGATTTGTCGGATACTTGGCGATATATCGCCAGTCTTTTGGTTGGCAAGTTTTGTCGCCAACGTGGCGACAAATTTGGCGATTTTTTTAATTTTAAATTTGGTTTTAATTTGGCCACTGTTGGTGATATTCAGAGAGTAAACAATTGAATCACATTAAAATTGCCAATAATGGGGAAATTACATTTAGTTGGAGTAAAAGCAAGTCATGTGATGCACACATCAGCTCGTTTTAAAATCAAATTGCGAATATTTTTTTTCGTATGTGTATTTAAATACAAAGAAACTTCGAAAGAAAAATGGAGAAAAAGACATAAAAGTAAAAATGTAGATTAAATGCAGCAAAAATTAAACATAAAAAATAACAAATTAAAGAAACTTACCCAATGATAATAAATGCTGCACGTTAAGTGAATGGTATGTGTGTTGGGATCAAGATTTTTTTAACCAACCATTTTAACAATTGCGAACTGCTCGAGGGTCCGTTTTCTCTTGGCAATTTTTGTTAAGAAACATTTACTGACTTCTTCGTATCAGCAGACTCATCAGCATACGTTTTTGCAAAGAAAGAAATTAAAAAAAAAAAAAAAAAATCCAAGATATTCGGTGAAATAACTCGCTTAATGCTTTTAAAACGTTGATCAAGCTCGGTGTATATTGTGCTCTTCTAATAGATAGAAGGAGCAAAAATTTACCTGCGCTACTCCGGTAAAACCAGGTTGTTTAAGGTTGATATGCGTGTCTGAATTGGACTGATGTATATAAATTTAACTTGATTGCTAGAGTAGTTTAAAATGCATTATAATGCCATTGTTTGTTTCTTTCTTTGCGTGCTTCAGCAAGCGAGTGTGGGAAGCAGAGAAATACAAAGAATATCTAACAGATTATTTTATTTGGGTAAAATAATTTTTAAAAAATTCTAAATAGGGTAACACCCCCAGTAATTGGCAGGTCAACAGTAATTGGCACTTCCAACATAAATGTCATAAAATAAGATTCATATCCAATCTTTTAAAAGTAGAAGGCTATATATCAACTGAATGTACATTTACTTTAAAGATTATAACTTGAATTCATATTACTAAATGGTAGCAGTGCATAGAAAAGAGAAACAATTGTGGCTTGTGTCGAATAGGCCATTTTTGTTGCAAAAGCTTCTTCTCTGGCTTAAAGGAAGCATGCACATCAATTTATTAAAATCTGACTTAAAATTCATTTTAAATTTTGGTTGTCAAAAGTTTTGTTTAGTTGAAAGGTGTTACTTTGAGTGAGTAGACGAAAATTTTTGTCTCTTTTTGGGTTTTTGAAGAATTAATGGATGCCATTTAGTGGTGTTTCAGTTTTATTAGTCCCCAGTAATTGGCACATGTGCTTATAGTCCCTAATGTGTTGCTCAATGCGTCACTAGTTTGATTTCTGATACTTTTGCAGCAAAAATATTGTATGGGTTCTACTACTGATTTAAATCCTGCAGGATCTACTGTTAAACTAAATATATATATATATATATATATATATATATATATATATATATATATATATATATATATATATATATATGTTGCCATCACAGTCAGATATTGATACTGTAGAGAACTGTTTAATTTTTTTTCTTTTTTGTGGTCCCTTTGAATCATCGGTTTAATGTTCCTTTTTATGTGAAAACAGCTGCTGCCCGCCTTGTCTAGTGGTCAGAAGAGTCTGACTGCGATTATATGGTCCCGGGTTCGAATCCCGGCTTGGGCATGGATGTACTTCCTCTCTCCTGTCCTTGTCCTTCCTTTGTGTGAATGTGTTGTTATACTGTGTATGGTTGCCTACCCTATAAACGGGACCCTATGGCATGTGTACTGTGGAAGTCGGCCTTCACACCAAATTACGGTACAGTTGGAAAAGTGAAGCAGCGCACGCCAAATTGCCAGCCTAGATGGTACAAAACAACAACATGTGAAAACAGCTGTAATTCTTAAAATCAAAACTGTATGCCGACTGATGAAACAGCAATAATCACGATATTTTTTTTCATGTAACATTCAAAATTTTTATTTCTCTAAAATACGTTTTTAACGTTAAGATGTGCAATTTAACATTTACTTATGTAAAATTATCTAGTCTAAATTAACATTAGTTATGATTCTTATGATGATGAAATGTGTATGTAATCTAAAAGTGAAAAATCAAGTGTTTTTCCAGTTTTATTAACATATGCCAATCATTGGATCACAAGGTGTCATACACTGGGGTATCAGGTGCCAATTACTGGTGATTTTGGTAACTTTTAATACAAACATTTTTATAAGAATAAGTCCTGTGCATTCTTTGATACAAAAATGTTTACAAGTAAATATTTCTTTTCTAAGAAATGAAAGCAGAAGTAAGTTTAAGGACAAACTCTTAAAGTGCCAATTACTGGGGTGGTTACCCTAGTACTCCAAATAAAATAAATACATTATGTGTGCCACACCATCATTTAGCATTGAAAACAGTTTTAGCAAAATCAAACCTAATAATTCTATTACTCTGTTAATGACAGCTCACTACTGAAAATGAACCTCAAAGAAATTGTCGCTATCACTCAAGCTTAGTTATTTAAATGAATTCAAACGAGAAAGAAATTATTTTTAGGCAATAATTTTTTTCTCACTTTACTGTTCCATGGCAGTTTTTTCTTAGCCTACAAACAAAACCAAGCTCCGTATTGAAAAAAGGAGTAAACATATCAAATTTTAATCAAGTTTAATAAAATAAAATCAATAATAATATAAATGAAAAATTGCCTTAAGATTTCAAGTTTTCATTCCATAAGTGCCAAAGAAGAAGAATCCGCAATAGTGTAAATATTATTAAAGCGGCTTATGTCTATAGTTACTCCAACCAAACCTTAAATAACTTCTACTATCTGTTAAGATAATATTTGAGTGGATACCTGTTTTTCCTTAAAGCGTTACTTTTATAACCTCCAAGTCTCTTCTTCTGTTTACTTTCTGACTGAAAGTCAGAAAAACTACTAATTAAAATTTTAAAGAAATAGTTACAATGGGGTTGTTTCCTTCAGTCAAAAGTACTACTTTTAGTCACTGAAATTGATAGAATAAGCAAATAAATAAGTAACTAAATAAATAAATAAATAAATAAATGAATAACATAGACACAGGAAGTGCTTTCATTTTCCCGACAGTTATTTTAAAAAAAAAATTTTTTAATTGTCCGATTTTTCAAACAAGGCTCGGTTTTCATGACGTCACAAATGATGCACTTTGGCGCATCTTTCTACCCGCGTTTCCGCGTTATGATAATCAAGAAGTGAATTAAATATTGCGCTCTACTCTTGCTATCAACCATATCGTTGCCAATACACGTGAATAAAGATGCGAATTAAATATTTTGCTCTGCGAATGGCAATAGTGAATGGCATTTCATCATTTGTGAAATGCTATTCACAAATGTGTCAGTATTTTTTAAAAAATATTAAACCTTGTTAATTTATTTAAAAAATGGTCAGATAGTATGTTTTTAAACATGCTCTTTCAGAAAAAAAAATACTTTTAAAATTTTGGAAACAACCCCATTTCCTGCAAGTTTTGGGAGAAACAACTCCAAAACGAGTTTTTCATAGTGTTCATTAAAGATCGAATTATAAAACATCGCGGAAGACCATGATTTTAGCCTCCTGTACACATTAATGTGTTTGTTAAAGACCATAGGCGGAAAAAATGAAAAATCGGCAGATGATGCCTCGACAGGCAGAGGAATCAGATCGTTCCACTTCATAAAACATAATCCTTTCTCCTCCCGGCACCCTCGTGTCATGGAACAAATCCTCCGGCAGAAACTGGTTTCAAGAAGGCTGCCATACAGGTAAGTGTGCATGCCTACCTGGTGAATTTGCGCAAGCGAATCTTTGAACGAGTATCTTGATTCCTGAGCATGTCAAGGTTAACGAGTCGAAAGGTTCCACGAACAGATTTTTCTGTAGCACCCCTTTGGGATTCAGTAAAATAAATTTCGCCTACCACGGTCAAAAGATGAAAATGTTTTGAAATATAAAGCTGACACTTTGAGATGAGTGCATGTCACAAGTTTGATTTTTCTCAAAAAGGAAAAAAAAAAGTACATGTCTCTAAGCAGTGGCCAGTGGCGTAGCCAGGATTTCATTTCGGAGGGGGTCCAATCAGTGGCATAGCCAGGACGTTATTTCGGAGGGGGGGGGAGGGTCTAAGGAAATTTGACAAATTGATATGGAGATCTTCTTAAAAATAAGCAAAATAGATTTTACAGTTGAAAATTTTATTTAGCTTCTTATTAATTAGTAGTAATAATTTTGAATGCATTTGAATTTAAAACAAACAGCAAAATTTAATGCAAAATAGATTCCCCACTTCCCTAAAAAGCCCACACAAGGACAAAATTCCAAGAAATTTTGAGGAAACTAGACAGAAAAGTGCCTTTTGTTAGATTCTAAACAGGTATATTCTCAGAATTTGCATCTACTTCAATGATACAAGGGAACCCAATACTTTGGATACTGCAGAGAGGAATATTTTCTCACACTAGGGAAAAATTGAGAATTATTACAATAAAGCTCCACGCCTTACAGCGCTCCATCATTTCGTCCCCTCCCCTTTCCTCGCGCATTTTATTTATCAATTTTCCGTTCAAAATATTTTTTTGTATGTTATATATTGTACAAAAGAAATATATCTGCATATTTTTTCTTGTTCCATTTATTTTTTACTTGAGAAAAATGCTAGATTTCAACAGAATGCACTTTTTCTTCAATCATATATTTACTTAGTTATTTCGGAGGGGGGTCCGTATTCCCCTGGTACCCCCCCCCCCCGTCCCTTGGCTACGCCCGTCACTGGTAGTAGCGTCACTACCTGGGGGCAGAGAGGCCGGTCCACCTAAGGCTACTATAAAGGTAATATATACCTATATATTCTATAGGAGCTCTAGGTCCACCTCGGGTGTTACCGTCTGGAGGGACACACTCAAAGTGGAATTGCAAGTTTTTGAGAAATAAAAACCCTTCATTTCAGAGAATTTTCCCCTATATTCTAAATTATATTTCCTGTATCAAACGCAGTTGCATCATCACGCAGGGGCGGCGGTGGAGATACCCTCCAGAGGGGCTGATGCTGAGTTGGATTGAAGAGTTTATGAAAAATACAAATAATTTTAGTCATGAATTTTTACTGCGACATTTGAAATTATATTTATTTTATCAAGCAGTGCAGCATCGCTACGGGTGGAGGGGGAGGGGTCATTTTGTCTTGATTTTCTAAAGAGTAATTTTAGCTGAGTTTTTAGAGCTTCTGTTTCGAAAATAGGGATTTTAAGAGTTCAACTTCAAAAATTCCCGGGGTTGCTCTCCGAAACTCTCCTCCCCGAAACATCACCAAAAGTTATCTAAAACTGCCATTTTTAGAGCTACAATTTCGAAAAATTTCCAGAGGACTTCCCCTGAACCTCCTCCTGCCCCATCAACAAAGTTCATCTAAAATGAATTTTTTAAAATATAATTTAAAAATTTTCTGGGGAAGAAACTCCTGGAGCCCCCTACCATGGCGTGAATATTTTACTCAAGGTTACGTCCTTATTGTCTTAAACCAAAAAACTGAAATCACATACCTTTCCCTGTGTTTGAGATACGTTTGAATTAATTAAGGGGCCATCAAATTCCATATTTGACCTCGCGTCCTGTCCGTATGCGTCTAGGGCAAGTTATAAAAAAAGTGCTCATAGTTTTTATTTGTCATTTGCACATTCGGCAAATTAAATTTTTATTGCAATACAAATGTAGTTTCCGAAACTTAAATGAATTTCATTTTTCACTCCTTAATGAGCAGTTCTCCGAAAATTGTCCTTGAAAATAATTAAATAAATCTGACCAAGAGAACCAACCATAAATTGTCCAAATATAACTCTCTCGTTACCTTTTTTTTTTTTTTTTTTTTTTGCAAATCTCTTCGCCATTTATTTCAAAGCATTTTCTACTGTTGATAATTTTACATTTTATTCAGTGTTGTGTTTTCCTATAAGTTGGGGAAATGATCAAAAATTAACTACGTGTACTCAAAATCCACATCAGCAAGTGAGAATGCGTTATCTTTTCACTTCCCTCGCTCTGTCAATTAATGTCAACGATTTGTTTGAAAAACATTTTGATTGATCTTATTTTTTTTTTTAAATGAGTGCATAACTAGGAAAAGGATTTTGCTTGCTGATTTTTTCATTTCCTGGAAGAGAAACGCTCGACTCCCTAAAAGTGGGGATATTCGATACGTCACTTCTACTATTCAACCTGCATCACTCTCCTGACATCCCTCCATTCAAGGTCAATCCAAAAAGACAACAGGATCACTGAAAAACGTGAAAAACATGGATTTATGTATCAAGTGAAAAAGACACACATAATGAAAAACAAAACTTAAAAAACTGCCTGGTTTTTCTTAAACAGAAAAGTTTCCCGGACTGCAAAAGGGCCTCCATGCCTGAAAATATCTTAGGAGACCGTTAAGTTTAAATCCGGCCCAGTGAAAAAGGATACATTTTTCCTAAAACTGATGAGCTATGAGAAATCCAGGGATCACAATGTCATTTTCGTACTTTTTACAAAATTAATTTGTTTCGTTTTTAATTTTTTAGTAAGTAAACATTTTATAAAATCGACCTACTGGATTTGAAGATATATAGTTTTATTAGCTCAAGATAAGAGCTAATAAAACTTTAGAACCAATCAAACGTTGAGCTAAACAAAATCTTGAGCTAGTTAGATAATATTATCTGCAGTATTAGATAGAATTCCAGGTTTTATAAATGGCTTCTTTACGGAAATTTGAAAAACTGTCATAAAAATAGTTAAAAGATATGAATTACCTGCTTTGTAGAAGTCTGGATTGATTGGTAATCCACATTCAAGAAAGCCTGATTGGGAAATTCACAATCATATTATTTGAATAATCCAGACATCCTCATTAATTTAAATTATTAGGATATCCACAGTAAGAACGCTGGGAGAGTACAGAGATTTTCGTTGACGTAATCGGAATAATATTGAGATCTGGAGTGATGAGTTAACTGAACATGGATATTGAAAAGAGCATCATAACTACGATTTTCACATTAAAATGATCTAGGGTAATGTATTCTCATCTACCAGGACATAATATTTAATTTAGAAGACGTGTGTTTGCTAGGGACTCTGATGCCTTAATCACGCCCTGGATCAGAATACTTTGGATTATCATAGAGAACCTCATTGACAGCATCGGTAGGATCAGAGTTTTACCACATAACTTTGATAAAACCTCGAATAATTAACTTGTCAAATCCTAATTAATAAGATATTTGGTTGCCTTACGAAATGAGTTTCCGTCAAGGAAAGTTCATAGTAATTCAGGGGCAACAAACTCAAGAAACCAGAAGGTTAAAGTGCACTTCTTTAATTAGGCTTCCTTTGAAAACTCGCGCGGTCATTCACAACATTCGAATACTGCTCAAAATGCGTGTTCACTGGGGTGTCTTTCGTGTAATTTATAACTTCCTCAATATTCGGATTTCCTGTCTTTCCATCCCCAGGATGTGTGTGCTCACATATCAAGGTTATTTAAAGGTGAACAGAAAAATTAAGCATAACATTTTTTTTATTATAAATTGAACAATCCTAATACGAGAAAGCGTCAAAAATCAGAACTAGTTAGAACCCTAGGTAGTTCAGATATTCAAGTTGTTCAGATTTTTCAAAACAACCAAGTGTCTACCGTTTAGAAAAATAACATGCCATTTAATAAGAGATTACACAAAATGTATGTACGTAACATAGATGTACACGCAGGGGCGGATCTAGAGGGGGGCCATGGGGGCCATGGCCCCTCCCAAAGCCTTGTGATTGTACAAATTTTTTTAAGGAAAAAAAGAAAAAAATATTATGAGAAGATAACAAAATTTGACACATGTATTTTACTGAAAAAGAAGTATAGGCCTTAATTGGGAGATAAATTATATCCCTGTCCTCAAAACAAAACTTTTATTTCCAAAATTTTTCTCCATCTTTTACATAATTTCTTGATTCCAACTACAGACACTTGGGCGATCTCTAAATGTTGCGGTTCTCAGAGTATCCCTATATTGTTCACAAGACCAAAGAGAGCCTAAATATTCGTTTTTATGGCTTTAATTTCGAAACTAGGAGGAGAACCCCTTTTCCCATGCCTTGATATGTAGCAAAAAATTGCAATCTTTTATTTGGAAAAAATGTCAACGGAAACTAGCTTATCCAGCCCTTATCACTTAACTTGCTTAAAAGCAACTTAATTTTTTTTTTTTTTTTTTGAACTTCAAATACAAACGAGTTTTGATAGGACCCCCTCCAGGGTGGCGACAGGAACTGTGAAAAAAAGTTCCCTGACTTTTCCCTGATTTCCCTGATTAATTTCACCAAATTTCCCTGATTTAAGTTACCTATGATAATGTTTTTCTTTCTTTGCTCCACTTGAAATCCGTTGTATGTTTGTATAAAATGCAGTATTTTGAACATTTTAAATTGTGTAAAATTGATGAACTAAAGATATATTTTAAAAAGATGCTACTTTTTTAATAAAATGGTTAAAAAAAAAAGCCAAGATAATTTTTTTTTTGAGGGGGAGGGGGACCTACAAAACAGTATATTAAATTTTTATACATGGACAGATTATAGAAAATTTGAAAAAAAAAAAAAATACTTTACTTCCAGAAACCACTTAGCATAAGAATTTTAAGAAACTATTAAAATTACTCTTAAAAACATACGTGTATTTATGATAGAATTAAAAAGTAATTGAAATTATTTTGAACTAAATTTTCAAACAGTATAATAATTGTTGCAAGAATAACAAGTAATAGTGAAAGAATAGAAGTAATGTAGTTATTCTTATATAACTAATTGACATATTTATGCAAAACAGATTAAACCATTTGACATGCATTCATAGGGAGCTTTTCTCTAATCAAGAACATAGGTTTTAATGAATGAATACAGCATTTTAACAATAAAAAAAGTAAAGATATTTACTTAAGTACACAAGTTAACTCTATTTCAAATGATTTCAGTATGTAACGAAAAAAAAATCTAAGATTGCCTTTGTAACAAACTTAGAAATGCAAGGAAAAAAAGAAAAAAAAAAGCAATTAGTTAATTTCAAAATATATAAAAGAAGAATACAACTTGGTTATAAAATTAAAGAATTACTTAAGTCTGAAGAAAGGAAAGCCTTTATAATCTGCGGTGACAACAAATAGTATAACGGCAAAAAACAAAGTTTTTTTTATTGAAAGTTCAATTTTAGCAATTAAATTAAAAACGTGAAGAAGTAATAACTTTTAAGCTTTTATAGTATTAATTCAAAAATCAAATATTTCTTCTTGAAATCGGGACTCCAGTACTTAATTACTTCGAGACAATGGAATAAAGCCAAAGGAGCTAAGGCATTAATGAAGGCTTCCTCTTTGCCTGTATGGTTGTTTATTTTACGTAGCATTGAAAGCGTAAAAGGAAATTTCAAGCTAGGTAAAATAAACAATCAAAGATGCACAAATATGCGGCAGTGTAAAATCGCACCCCATTAATTTTACTTTTTTTTTTAGAACAGATAATTGGCAGAAAATGGGTAGGGAATTAGAGTACTTAATTTCGTAAAGTAAAAAAAAAATTTTCTTCATAAAATCAATTTTCCCTGATTTTTTGTTATTTTTTCAAAATTTCCTGATATTTCCCTGATTTTTCCCTGATTAATAAAGTTCCCTGACTTTTCCCTGATCTGTCGCCACCCTGCCCTCCCTTCCAAGTTTATATCGTGATGATGGCTCTAAAAGGAGGTTTTTTGGAGGAGTTCACGAATCTTCCACCCCTTTCTAAAATATGTATAAATATAGTTAAAAATGGAATTTTTGGAGCCTCAAAGGAAAATTTTTTCCAAGAAGGAAGGATTCTAAGCACCTTCACACTTCCTTTAACGTAAGCAAACATCACCTAAAGGTGCATTTTTAGGCTGGACAGCTGAAGAGCTAGAAGAGTCCCCTTCATCTTCTAATTTCTCAATGTATAATGACAGAATATTTTGATTTCTAAGCTTTATTTTCAAAAAGTATTTTGGGGCCAGCGCCCGAAACCTGACCTTTCTCCGTACATCATCAAAAATAGACAAAATGCGTTTTTAGTTTCCTAATTTTCAAAAATTGCTCGGAAATTTAAATTTTGAAACATTTTCGAGGTGAGATTCCAAAATCCACCCCCTCACCTAATGTCTCGATCAGGCTCGGACTGGCCCGCCAGCCAACCTGCCCGAGGGCAGGTGCGCCCTTTCTACTTTTTAAGATGAAATGCAATGCAAACGCCTTGAAAAAGAAAAAAAAAACTTGTCTTGCAAATTCAGAACGAAAGTTTTCTAATTGATTCGAAAGCTCTCATACCCTCCTCTCATTTTGAAGTTTCGAAAATTTTCCTCCGATCCCGCTTTCCCTGATGTTATCGTTTAAAATTTTCCGTCTTTTGAATTTCAATTTCGAAAAATTGCCGGGAAAAAAGTTCCTTCTATCCCATCCCCTCCCGTCCCGTAATGTTTCCAAAGATGACAAGAGCCTTTTTAAGACTCTTATTTAAAAAAAAAGAAAAGGGAGAGAGATCTTCGAATCTTCAATCAAATAGACTGCCTATTCTCCGACTTCGATTTCGAAAACGTTCTGGAAGAAAGTTTCGAATCTCATTCTTTTCCTAACGTCATTAAAGGTGGATGGCAATAGCGTTTTAGGATTAAAATTAAAAATAAATTCTGGAGATGTAGGCCACTAGATCTTCTCTCTTTATCTTCTAAAATCATCGAAGTTATGAGTTTCTTCTACACTTATTTTTAATGAATTTCATAGTGGAAAAGTTGAATTTCATGTAGATATGTAGCAACATTTTATAATGACCACGTGACATCAATGTCGCCTAGTGAAAAAAATATCACTCAGAAGATGCGAAATCAAATCACTGGGCGACGCTTCAGAAATTCCGAATGTACTTATTCATTATTTTTTGTAAATTGCCGTTTTTGGCACTCGATCCAAAAAACTAGTGAAACGTGCCTTCCCCTAAGAGTTAACAAAGATGGCCTACAGTCAAGTTCTTGCAATTTCAATGGGAAGTCCACAAATCTCGCCTCTCCCAAACAAACAAAAATCGTCTAAAATTGTGTTAAAAAAATTCCGGGAAAAGGTCTTTCCCGGAAATCTCTTTCTCTCCCCCCCCCCCCCAACGCATCCCAAAAAATAGTCTACAATTGTATTTTTATGACTTAAATTCCAAAAAATTTCCAGGGGAGAGTTCCTCAACCCTATCGCTCCAATGTCATGGAAAATTGTCAAAACTTTTGAATTTTTGGAGCTTCAATTTCGAAAAAAATCACCGGAACCGAAAACTTTTTCGAAAATATCGTTAATGAGGGCTTTCAATTACGTTTTTAAAAATTCAATTCCGAAAATATTTCGGGGGAGAGCCCTCGATCTCGAGTCCTTCTCCTGACGTCAATGAACACCCACTAACATTATATTTTTGGATGTTCAATATTGAAAAGCTGAGGGTTAACTCCTGACTCCATCCCTTCCCTCCCTTCCCTTAACGCTACCAAAGATGGCTAACCATCGTATTTCAAAGCTCCAATTTCCAACAATTTCCGATGGAAAGTTCCAAGCCCCGTTCCTTCCCCCTACGTCATAAAAGATGGCTTACAACTGCGTTTTTGAGACTTCAATTTCAAAAAATTTCCGGAGAGGAGCCCCCATGTCTTTCTTTCCTCATTTTTCAACATCATTCAAAGATCGTCTAAAATGGCGTTTTTGGAACGCCTACATCGAAAAGTTTCTGTTGAAAATTTTTTAACCCCATTTCTTCTGCTACGTCATCAAAGATGGCTTACAATTGCGTTTTTAGGACTTCAATTCCAAAACTTTTTCCGGGGAAAAGCCCCCGAACCCCCTGGTGTTTATCAATGCTAAAGAAATCTAAAATCGCGTTTTTGGAGCTTTCGTAAAATGACTGGGGAGAACTCATGTATCTCATCTCCCCTCAAGAACACAAAGATAGCAAATAATTGTGTTTTCGAAAATATACCCTTAAATTTGAAAAAAAAATCCGGAACGGGACCCCCAAACCTCCCTTCCACTTGTTATACTCTAAATACTCTAAAAATGCGTTCCAAGCAAAAATTTTTCGGGAGAAAGTGTGCAAACACTCCTTCCTTTGCGCGAACAAAACTCAATCAACAAACAAATCCAAAACTATCTTTAAATTTTATTTACAAATGCAATTTTAGTATTTCATTATGTTCGGTACGTAAACTGGTAAAAAGAGATGCCATTTTGGTGCTGCAACCTTTCTTTTATAAGGAAAAAAGTACAATTGATGACCTTAATAACAACTGAAAAAACTTCACGAGTTTTCAAACGAATCAAAAGTTAAAGGGTTTAATTTTGATAATAGATCCAGAATATAAGTAGAAACTCTCTTTTTTTTTTCAATTTTTTTTATTCTTGTGTGTGTGTGATATTCGAAACAGTTATAACTTTCATTCAAACTCTTTGAACAAAGCACATTATTCGAAAAAAAAAAAAAAAACATGCTTCAGTTCTTACAACTACTTAAAAAAGTTTATTTTCATTAGGTTCCCCTTCCCCCTTAATAAATTACTCAATCGTCCCTCTCAACAGGATCGTCTGGATCCGCCACTGATAGCTCCCCTAAAATGATCGTCTATGTACTTTCTGCGACCCCCCCCCCCCCCCATTGGCATGCGCCTTCAGGAAAATTGGGGTATGCGCCTTTTTGGGGACCCAGTCCGACCCTGGTCTCGATACCCCGAAAATTGACGTTTTAAAACTTCATTTTAATAAAGTTTCTGGGGAGTTATCAGGGCCCAATTTCCCAATAGGCAGAGTTTGCAGCTACCTAGGCCGGCAAACTTTTCAGGGGCGGCAAATTTGTTATTTTTAACACATTTTTTTAAATTAAATTGTTATTCTTGAAAGTAAAATATTAGCATTCTTTCATATTCCACAGAGACAATTTTTTCTTATAATTTAATAATGATTACTTTCACATATCTTATGAAAGTCAAATGCTTTTCAATCATGGTATTTGCCGAATAAAAAATTTTTTGAGAGATCACTGTGATCATTTCACCGGGGCGCCTCAGAATGTGAAACGCCATCATTTCTTCAAAAGTTTGACAGTTTGAATCTCGGGAACACTTTTTTACGTTTTTTTTTTTTTTTTTTTTGAGTCTAGGATATTTTGCTTCTTTTAGGGGGGAGAGGGGGCGGCAGATTTCAAATTTGCCTAGAGGTGGCATGTAGCTAAATTCGGCCCTGAGGAGCTTGTTCAAAAATTTCGGATGGCCCCTCCCAAAACAATCGGCTGGATCCGCCACTGTGTACACGCATAGATATACAAGAGATTAGTGTCCGTAACATGACAGTATATAATTACCATTTTAAACAAAATTAACTATCATTGTTTACTGAACATAAAGGAAATTTTATTAAAATTTTATATGAGAGCATTCAGATTTTTGGCGCTTTGGACTTCTACTGTACCTTAACGCAAAATTTAAAATATCTATATATATTTACCTACAAGTTACAAACAATAACGCAAAAAGTAATGCACTAATAACATCCTTTTCCCTGAAATTAAGCAAATGATGTTTTTTAATTTATTTTTATTATTTTATTATTTTATTTCTTTATTTATCTAGTTTTATTTAGGATGGAAAATAATGTATTTTTTTCCTGCTCAGAGATGTCCATCTCTGAGGTGAGCAACTTCGTTTTTTGCTAAATATGAATTCTGATCCACTAAGTTTGAAATAGTTTTATTTGGATGAATTTTTTTACAAATAAAAAAAGAGAAAATATTTTTGTTAATATTTGCTATTTTAGAAATGTTCATGACGACTAAACTTCTATGTTCAATATTGAGGGTAGGTACAAATGAAGAAAACGAGAACTAAGCCATTAATAAGACACCAAGGCGTTCGAAGGGCTTGTTAAAGAAAGATCGGAAATAAATTGATTCCTCCATATAATTCCAAATTCTCTTTATGTATCGAAATATTAGTTACAAACTGACATCCAAATTAGTACTTACATGAATATCCCTCTGTCAGTTTTATAATTTAGCAGCAATATTTACATATAAAATTTTACAGACTTTTTAACGCATTGCACATTTTATAGAAAATAATATTTCGAATAGCATTCTACACAGCACAGGGGTTCCCAAACTTTTCAAATTCGCGGTAGCCTTTGATAAATTAGAATTTCCTCACGGCACCCTAGTATATTTATATTATGTACATTTTATTGCTACTATTGGCACTTCGCGAAACCCCTCCTATTTTTCCTGCGGCATCCCAGGCGAGCCCCCGCTTTGGGAACCCCTGATGTAGCCCTTGTTCTATAATAGGCTTATAAACAAATCAAGAACGAAAATCAACAGAATTCATAGACTTAATTTCCTTGTAACACTGAATCGAAGAAAAACCTTTCCGTAGTATAAACATTAAAACGTATCATGTTTTTCAAGTTCAATCAGAGGGCACATTAAGTACAATAAAGCACACAAATTGATTTCAATAAATGTAGTTCAGCATTTGCAAACATGAATCGCCAGTATTGTTCCATCTTCGGTATCCTGTCATTGACCAATTACTACTAGTTCAGTTGTTCAGTAAGACGGAACTAATAAGTCCGATGTCCTATTGCTGGAATATTTCAACAAGAAAATATATGGCATTTCTGCGTGCGGAATTCTTGTTCTCTTCTGAAGTGTAATATGTAAACATACTTCTGCTATTTGAAATTGTTTTATGTTCTCAAGGTAGCGTTATAAATACCTCTTTTAATTTCCTTTGCGCTCTTTGTCTCTTCTCCAGTTCTTCTTACGATTTGTGAAGGTTTTAAAATTCGATTGTTTGTCCCAAATAGTTATACTTTACTCTTTGTGTAGAATAGATGTTTTACTGCAAATTAAAATTTTTCAATCTTACAACTAGCTTCAAAATTCGAAATAATGTAATTGAAATACCAAGCTGTTTCCAATAAGTAAATGCCTCTTTTTTAGAAAAAATAATGGAATTTCAACTTTTTATATGCAGATTAAAATGTCTATTTTGAAAGTATAGATCATCGTTTCTCCAAGTAAGAATTTAGTTAGAGATTTTAGGTAAGGTCTGAATGTTTTTACAATGTATTATCCGTCAAGTTTTAACTATAAAATAATGTAGCCACGAGACAAGTTATCCGATAAAATGCAATATGAAATCCCTACAACAAAATATAAAGTTGATAAGAAATGCCTCACTGCAGCATAAATATTTGATCTCGATGTAAAATTATAGGCTGTTGTCATAACTAACTCATGAGTGGAAAAATAATAACTAAAACAACTACAGCAACAAAATTAATAATATTAGAACTAATTATCAGCTTTTTCTCAGCTAATTCAAAAAAAAAAAAAAAAAACAATGCTTGTAATAGAACTAACAATAATAATAGACACAATAACTCTGATAATTATAATAATAGTAATAATAATAAGTATAATAATAATAACAATAATACTAATAATAATATAATACCAGTAATAATAATAATAATAATATACTACAAGTAATAATAATAATAATAATAATATAATACCAGTAATAATAATAATAATATAATACCAGTAATAATAATAATAATTATTATTATTATTGTTATTATTATTCAAAAAAAGAAAGAAAACTGTTGTTCATTCTAAAAAAAAAGAACCAATATTTGAAGTATAATGGAATCGAGAATCAAGGGCGCCACGTATTTAAATTTTTAGGCATACTGAACTCGCAATTTACTGAATGAAATTCTGAATTTTACCGAATGATAAAATGTGAGCATACGTTCTTGCGCCGGCATCTAATGAAAAAAAGAAAAAGAAAAGAAAGCGAAAGAAAAGAGGAAAAACATGCGATAGAGCACTAATGCCTCCAAATTTTCCGAATGATCGGACAAATATTGCCAAAAAAGAAAAGTTTTCGGAGGGTCACAGTGACCTCAAGTATCCTTTCATCGGGATGTGCCGATCGGAGTCGACAGTAGCTATTCGATTGCATCATATTCTCGAAAATTTTATGAATATGATGTGATAGAATTTGTTGCACTAAAAATGAAATTAAATTCTTCATATTTTGGATTTTTCCCTTTGTAGCAATTCATTTTTTAGCTATCCATGCATACAATTTAGTTTTATCAGCTTAACACAAATTTATTGGGCCATAATAATAATTACTCTCCCCATTAGTTATTTCAATTCGAAAGTTCTTTGCATTTTTATGTAATCAAAGTGTTAATCTTACGCCTTTTACAGCGAAGAAAGTTCATGAAGAACTTCTTTTTCTCTCTCTCTCTTTTTTTTTTTTTTTTCACAATAAGCTGCTTAATTTATTTTCAAGAAAAAACTTCGGAATGGGATTAAACTTACACATTTCTCTAAGGAAAGGAAAACGTTTTTCCTTTTACTTCATTTTGTTTTTGCACTTAAATGATAATTTACTTTCTGTTTTAACTATTAGGTTAGATAACTTCAACCGTTAGTAAACTGCAGGAACATGTATTTTTAACCTACTTTTGAAACAGGAAAAAAAATACGAAGAACGTGAATAAAGTGCTCTTAATGCCAGTTAAAAAGTTTCTTAAAATGTAGAAAGTCGAAAACAAAATATAGGTGAATTCCAGCGGTAAAGGAGGGACACTTTATACAGAGAAATTCATGTATTTCTGTTTGTGAGCAAAACAAATAAGTATTTTTTTTTCAAAAATAAATGTATAGACTCTTATTCACACTGTAGCAAGTCGCTAAAGAAGCCAAAGATAGAAGTATTTTGTTTGTAACTTTTTTTTTTAATTCAGATTTAAAAAACGGTAACGTAAGGACATTTTTTCGACGTGATTTTCTCTTGATCATATTTACCCCAAAAGTTCAATTAAACTATAAAAGGGAAAATTCTGATAAAAATTAGAGCACTTACACTGCAAAAAAAAAAAAAAAACTGTTGTTTTTACAGTATAATACTGGCAGCTCACATTCCAAAGAAAAACTGTAAAATTTACAATTCTAAACTGTAAAATTTGCAATAATATACTGTCTTATAACAGACATTTACTGTGAAATTTACAGTGATAAACTGTAAAATTAGCAGTAATATACTGTCTTTTAATGGAATTACCCTGTGAAATGAACAATGATTAACTGTAAAATTAGAAGTAATATACTGTTTTGTAATGAAAGAAAAGTTCTTCTTCTACTTCAGATTTACTCAGTAGTGAAATAAAACTGCGTCCCTCTGTTTCCCGTTCCTGGGTTTTATTCCCCGCCCAGAATTTATTTTCAGCGAATTTAACATTCAGCGTTTCTGTCACTTCTCGATTTTCGGGTCCCAAATTATATAATCTTTCGTATGAAACGCATATCCTGTCATGAATCCCTGTTTAGCTCTCATATCTAGTTTGTTTATTTTCTGTTTTGGAAGTCCAATATACGAAATACAGCCAAAAAACACGGGAGTCTTCACCCAAATAATAACTCAAAAAAGGTTTTGGTTTTTCCTTTAAAACCGCTAATTCCATTCGTTAATGTTGAGTTATAGTGTACTATGACGCTACTTTGTTAACTGGTGAATTTGTTGTTTTTTCGATTCTTATGGTTTGGTCGCTAAGATAAATTTCAAACCAGGAGTTCAGAAATTCCTTTCCGTTATCGGATCTTTCCCGCAAATGTCTCTGTTCTCTTTTGAAACCTTACAAAGTGTTCGAAAACCGCACTTTTCTTCTTTAAGAAATTAACCGAAGACTTATTTGAAAAATCGTCTATTATTGTGAAAATAATCCCACACCCCCTAAAGAACTCCACTGCTAAGGAACCCATCGCATTTAAATGCAAAAGATCTTACCCGGCTTTGACTTGAATCTCCGTTACAGGTTTAAACGAAATTCTCCGATTTTTCCATATTACTCGGATAACAATCTGACATATTTTTACATTTTTATATGCAGTGAAAGACAGAAGACAGTGAAGTACAGAATCACACTTTTTCAGTATTTATAATATAGTTTTTGTCTTCATCATAAACACGTTGATGCCAAATTTTAAGACCCAAAGGGTTCTAAATGTTAAAATGTAAGGAAACTGACGAGTTCAAAGTTACAAGAGTTTCAAATTCTACTGTAGTTCTCGAGAATCTACTTTTTTAAATGAGCATGTCCTTCAAGGCGAATAAAATATGACAAATAATGCATAATAATGTAAATATTCTACGTTAAATTAAAAAGCTGTAATTTTGGCAAGAACTCAACACTGGCAGATCAGAAATGAAAAGCTGAAAATTTTAAAATATAGACAGGCACGACCTGAACTTAAATGTGTGGGGAAGGAGTATAATCTTAATTCGCCGAATGGAACTTACATATTTGCCGATTAATAAAATACTGGTGCAGGCACACATTAAGTACGCACAATTAAGTACAATATCTAATGAAATTTGGACATTCGAGAATTCAAAATTTGCAACATTACAATCATGTCCCCAAATTTGCTGAATCGCCAGACAAAATTCTCCCAATATGGCAGTTTTAGGGAGGTAGTAGAGACCCGCGACCTCCCATCAAGTGCCTTTGAATATAGTTTCTAAAATTGTTTTTATGTTCACAAGTTTCAATGGTTATAATGCATTTTTCCTGAAGTAAAACTTCAATTTCCTGCTGACGTGAATGTAAAACTTTAAAAACACACGGGTTTCGCGTTTGTATCTTAAGATGCTTATTTTTTATTAGTTTTTTTTTTAGTGCTTCATTGATTATTTTTTAATTATTTTTATTTTAGTTTTAAACGATAAGTATGAAAGATCGCTCCCTCACGTAATTATTTTATTTATTTACATTTTATTCATCGAATTATGTACAGGGACGCTATAACGTAACGTTTTTCAATAAAATGGTTAAATGCAAAATGTTAAAGAATTTAAAACTGAACATAAAAAAGAAAGGAAAAAAAACAGAAGAAAGAAGTCAATAGCGATATGCTAAAAATTTACTAGAGAACATAAAAATTTAAATTTTAAGTACTGACATCATATATAACACAAAATATAATCGTAAACAAAGTCTAATGTTCTAATAACTTTAAATACGATCAAAAAAGGAACTGATTCATTTTTAAATAAAATTTGAGTTTCAGAAAATTCTTAAAAACTATCTTATGTACAGTAAAATATTCAGAATCACAACAACTTCTCGGATTTTTGCTATAAAGCAATTGCTACAACTTAGCAACTAAAAGAAATTGCAAAGTCAACATCAACGCATATTGGGATACGAGTTGCGATTTCAAAATAAGCACAGTTATTTTACATACATTCTCGATGATAAAAAAAAAACTACATTTTGAGAAAAAGGGAATTAATAATATAACTAGCACTTACCTTTAATTTGGATTACAGCTGAACATTCCTGCCTCAGCACACCCGAATCATCAAAAAACATGGCTGCCGATACCTTGAATTCATTAGTTTATGTTCCCGAATGAAAGAAACGCCTTTTGCGCATCGTTTTGCGCAAATCTAAAACATTTTTAGTTTTTCTCTGTTATTTAGCAGAGCAGTATTAAACTGTAAGAAAAAACAGTATATTACTATAAAAACAACAAATTATTTTTTGCAGTGTACAGGAGTGTTTGATCGTTATAATTTGACCCCTAGTTTTTAAATACAATTATTTTAAGCATAGAAATTACGCACTTGTTAGTGGTAAGGGAAGGACAAGAAATTCAAAGTAATAAAACTTGATAAATTTCAATTTAAAATCATTTACTCAGCTATTAAAACATTCTGAAATTCAAATTTACATTGAACTCTAACGCCTGAGCCATTTGTTACAATTTCCGGATTCTTTAATTTCTCAATAATTTGACCAGTGCCAATAAAACATACATTTTGTTTCTCAGAGAACATAAAAAATAATTCCCATCTTGCATTCTAAACCAAGAAATTCATATTACCATCATCATCTTTAAAAAGTACCTGTCCAATATAGTTCTCTGTCAACTTCTTTCCTTTCCATTCAACTAACAAAAATTGTTGATCTGTTTATGCGCACCCTTTGGAATAGTTTCATCATTTGGTGTACACTGTCAAAAATTCAGGAAGATTTTCTGGTAATTGTTACTGTAAAATGGCGAACTTACAGCATCACTGATTTTTACGGTAATTTATACAGGAGAAATAAGCGACCCCAGCTCCAATTGGTTGCTGTGGCTTACCGAGGAAACCGTAAAATCTTAGAGTATCATTTGATTTTTACGGTAATAGTTACTGGCAACATATGGATGCCAGTAACAATTACCGTAAATGTTCCGGAAAACTTTTAACAGTGTACTTGATTCAGCTGTATCTTCATATTTAAGATCATTCATAACAGTTAGTCTTTTCTTTGACGTGAAACTCCTTTGTTTTGTTCAAAACAAGTATCACTATATTCAGTAGCATAATTTGTGACAGATTTCAACTAGTGCGTATTAAATGCGTCTTCAAGATATTACTCTACACAATAGGTTTAATCATTCCACCGATCCTATCAGCAGCCCCTTTCATGTGACTTGTGGCAAAAAATCTCCAAGTGAACTTGATATTGTATTCTTCCGACATAAATGTCAAGTTTATAAACAAATATTTCTGCTTGAACTGACTTGTAGCTCCGTCACTAAAAAGAAAGACGTGCTTTCCAATAGTGGAACAGAAACCAACAAGCCACGGATCAAAGCATCAATTAATGCGAAAATTGCTACCTTCCGTGATCCATTTTGTCACTTATACATGCACATCCAAAACTTTTCTCATTGAAATGCCAAACATAAGTGAAAAACTTGTTAACTGTCGCTGATGCGAATGAGCAGCCTGGATTTGATTCTGCATTTAATTGCTTTGCAAGTTTTCTGCAAAATTTACTAGAACAACCGCAGATTTTTTTTTCCAGATTTTTCTTTTCTGTTTTCAGAGAATTTGTGTTTTTGTCTTTTGGTGTAAGTGTGCATTAAAAATTTGCAGATTTTTCCATCAAGCAGATCAAGGAATTTTTTGATAGAACCTTTGTTCCCTTTCAAACGGCTTTTTGATTTTCTTTGTCCCATTCACTCCTCTTTTAAGCATATTATACTTGGTGGATATTTAGATAGATCAGGTCAAAATGGCATTCACAAACTTTGCAGTTTTTAAGCATAGTTTTCACTATTTTCATGACATACAATGGTAGAAATAAAATCATGAAACATTAAAAAACATAAAAGACTTTACAAATAAAAGCTCATATAGTTTTTGAATAAATATTATTTATATATGTTTTAAATTTGACAATTAGTTTATTATCTCCTATAGGATTCTTAAATCCCATCCAATATCAGATCATAGATAAATGTCCTTCCGTTACTATATCCTTCGTACTATATATAGATTGAAATTACTACTGTTTTTCATTAACAAGGGACATAATTTTGCTTTGCATAAATAGCATTAGTTTCTAAATCCAATAGGTTCTTGGTGAGGTAATTGAGGTGTAGTATTTTGGTAAAGGAAGGACATTCAGTGTATCACCTTAATAATAGGCTGATTTCATGGTTGAATTTTTTAAAAATTAATGAACAAAGTCTAATGAGACATTTAAAAGGATGAAAGTTAACATGCTTATTATTTTTTGATAAACAAGTTTATTGTAATAACACTATGTAACAAAAAACAGATTTCCTGCTCTGTAAAAACACAAAGAGGAAACTTGGTTTTCCCTTTATTTTTTGAAAGTCTTTAAGTTATTTCGGAAAAATTTGTTAGGCTTTCAGAAATTCATATGTTTCTGAAGAAAATGATACATGGCAAGTGACCAAATATTAACTTTTAATTTTTTCCTGGAATTCACCGTAGGAACTGTTTATAATAAAACATTTGAACGTTCGTTTTTTTTTTCCTTCTGTCTTCTATAATTAATTTAAAGGAACTGTATGATTCGAATAAAACATTTAATATATGGAAGATCATGATCATGGCACTTCGTTCCTACATTTCAGATTTCTTTCGAACAAACTTTATTAGAAAGAACACTTCATGTTTAACATGCACAACCTATTTTTATAATTTAATTCCTTTAGCGGAGCTTTTTTGAGCCGGAAAGAATTTGAGCAATGTTGTATACGAGAGAAATTCAAGCTTTTTTAAACCCCAAAAACGGAGAAAGCTACAGAAATTGTATATATATATATATATATATATATATATATATATATATGTCTCCATAAACTTATTTTTGACGAACGGTTCGACGTCTCAGATTAAAAGTTATAATTTGATTTCTACTAAGAAACCACAACCCCTTGAAAGGTAAGTAATAAATTATTATTTATTAGTAATGTCCGTGTCAAAAAAAAAGCAATGAACTTTGTAAAGGCATTTTAATCGTTAAAGCGATGAAATCACTTTATTTTGAGTAAAGATATACGGCCCACGCAAGCTATTCAGCATGTTCATCATCCGTGCTCTGATGTGATTTATGAAATACTGGATGTCAAGGTGTAGTAACTACTGTGTTTTGGAAAAAATAAGCGAAAGCAAGACATAATGAGATCTACAAAGAATTTATATTTTCATTCTTTTCTGGTCTTTTCAACAAATTTGAAGGACACAAATCGTTTAGAAGAAAGGCAAACTGCTGTCAGTCAAAAGTTCTCCAAGATACGGCTTTTTTCTTTCTTTTTTCCTTTTCCTTTTTTTCTTTTTTTCTTTTCTTTTTTTTTTTTGGGCCGCATTTTATTTATTTATTTATTTATTTTTTTTTGCCATTTTGTGTACTTTTTCTGCTATAGCGATTTATTAAAATTGTAATCATATATACTTGTTGAATGAACGACCTTTACCGACAATTTATTTCAAGTTGAAACATTTGTTCCGTTACTTATAATATAAAACCTTGAACCATTGATTTTCTTTGGGTCAAAACTTATCAAATTTTATTTTATGAACTTTTAAAGTGCTTAGACATTGTCACATAATCCAGATTAATTTTTAAATAGAAAAATAACCAAAAATGTTAACATAAAAAATGTTTTAATGAAAGGATTTACCTTTATGTGGAAATTAAAATCTTTATACAACGTCTAAAATGTTCAAAAATGCTCAAGTTACCCAATTTGAAGGTATCTATTATAAGGTATTGGTGTGTGTGTTTCATTCAAGCAACCTACATCTGCGGATTGTTGGAACTAGTTGTCTTCTATCTGATACTTTGTGTTGTTCTCAGGAATATTTGTCTCAGATACAGTTGTGGAAGGTGTTTGTTTCACAGTCCCGGATTTATTTTACTGTGGTATAGTAATCAGGCTGCGCTGTTGTTATGCGTTGAAAATCATAACTTCAAAAGTTATTCTTTCTTGGGTACTGACAATGAAAAAGCGTTTTTTTCTCACTTTTTATTCAAACTCCTTCAAAAAAAAAAAAAAAAAAGGTGCATAATTAATAAAGTTTGCTTTAGTACCCGAATAGCAAACGTAACGTTCAAATATTTCAAAAACGTTTTAAAATGGTTTTGCGGCTCTTAAAACTATTTTCAAACGTTTATAGTACGATGTGTGCAACGTTAATCGTATTTAATTGTAAGTATTGGGGTACGCTCAAAAATTCATTTTTACTCCTCGAGAAATAAGAGATTAATATTGTTCTGTAACTTTTATCACATAGAAGGTATGCTCTAGCTGTCATTTTACGATAAATAAATAAATAAATAAATAAATAAATAAATCATCCATACGTTTAGGGGATCAGCAACAAATCGAGGAACACAAAAACTTTTTTTTATCATTCTTCATCGTAAATAGCTGTTAATAAGCTATAAAATATAGAATAAAGTTTAAAAACTATGCAGAGTTTATTTTTATATTTTCGTGAAAGTATTCCTTATTTTCACGAAGATATAGGCATTTCTTTAAAAATACCAATTTCGCTAACAGGTTTTTGGCTGATGACAGGAAAAGTTTCTCATCACACAGTAGCAAACTTTCAGAAAACTTGCCAGAATACAAGTGAAGTATAATATTGACATTTGAAGTAAAAATATTCAAAATTTCATTAATGAAAGTTTAAAGCAACTACTTTTTCACTGCACATTTGCGAAAGAAAACAATTAATAATCTTCATTATTTGAAACCCACGTAGATGTGACAACTCACTAAAAAATTCCAGTTGAGTAATTTAAAATTTAGAAAAATATCGATGATCTAATGAGTCAAATTTCAATTGTTCTCGGATTGGCGACGACTCACCACATCAACTTGAATTTTGAATTATTGTGGTTATTAATTGCTATCTTTCACACATGTACAGGGAAAAATTAATTGCTTTAAGCATTCATATTTCTTTAATCTTTCAATGTTTTAATTTTACAATCCAGTATTATATTACTCTTGTTTACTGTTAAGTTTTCTGAAAGTTAGGTAAGAGTTGACCGAAAACCCTGCGCGTCACGAGTCCAAAATCTTTAAATAAAATTCGTATTTTTGACAGAAATGCTTATATTTTCGTGAATATTAGTGATACCTTTACAAAAATATATAAAATAATTGCCCAATGTAAATAAGCTCATTTCAGAAATTTACAGCTTGTTTTCCGTTTTGAAGGATGATCAAAAAAGTCTTTGTATTCCTCAATTTGCTGCTGGTCTCCTAAATGCATGGGTGATTCAATGTCAATTGGAAACTGACAGCTTGAGCATATCTTTTATGTGACAAAAGTTAGAGAGCAACTGGTCATCTGTTTCTCGAGAAATCCGTAAAAATGGGAATTTTCGAGCGTCCCATTTCGTTTATGTAGTATACTTGGATATCAGCATTGAATAAAGGCATTTTCAAATTTAAAACACGAAACCAACACTGATTTTTATTCTTTGTTTAGTTATTTATTTGTTATTTTTATTATTATTACATTTTATTATTTTTTTACTTATTTATTTTCTGAACGAAACAAGAATTTATGAAGTAACGTGTCCATATAAGACATTTCAAAATCTCCTAAATATTTAGCGAATTATGTGAAGAAAGTAATTTATGTAAATATCATCTTCACAAAAAAAAAAAAAAAATCTGCAACAGAATTAATACCCAACACTAGAAGCCTTGCAACTCTGTCATTAGCTTAACAATGATTGAACAGTGTTAAATGCTTGGGTAAGGAAAACAAAATAATCCAATTAGCTTTATTTGGACTCAATTTGAACCAGAGAAACTCAAAGAAGTTTCCAGCACAGTTGGAAAGTATCAGATCAGTTGTTAAGTTAAATTTTATCCTTTCTGTTTTACTTTAACTTATAATATAAATACGTCTTGAGATAAAATAATTTAACAACCTTCTATTATTAGGGTGACTGAAAACTGAATTAGGGAACACCGGGGCTTTTACCCCGAGTGGCAACCTCTGGAGGGCGGAAAATTCATCCTGTTACAATGAAACCTACATAAGTCGACCACTTACGGTGCATTAGTTTGGTTGACAGCTTAGACTAGTGATCAACTTAGACCAGCGGTCAACTTAGATTAATGGTCAATTTAGAATAGTGGTTAACTTATAGAGGGTGGTAATAAAAACGTTTTTCTTTCTTTCTTTCTTTCTTTCTTTTTTTTTTTTTTTTTTTTTTTCATTTCTTGGACCTCACATTTCTTTTTTAGCTATTTGAGTAACTTTAAACCCACTTTCATTGTTTAACATAACTTTAAAACAACAAAAATGTTATTTAAATATTTTTAGCGATCATTTACCGGAATGACGTACAAAGTATCATACAAATTTAAAATTTCTGTAAATCAGTTAAAATAAAAACTGTCTTATTGTTTAAGAAAAACTACTTACTTGCCCGGTAGCAGAAATTGCGAGACGCGAGACGTGCGTCGCAGATTTTCTGGCGACCTGCAGATAATTTTACCGAAGAACAAAAAGAAAGAAAGAAAAAAATAGATAAATAAATAAAAGAAAAAAAAAGAAATGCAGCTTGGGAAAAGATCGTATGGAGATCGCTTTTTGAGCGATGGATGGTTCAGCATTTCAGCTAGAAACATAGTCGCCATATTTGGTCATTCAAAAAATCGAAGTAGAAAAGTGCAAAAGTTTTCAAAAACAAAGATGAATTGGATGTTTTATTTTTCTGCCAAGAAATGAAAATAACTTCTTAAAGTGTACAGCAAATCGTTTTTTTATTTTTATTTTTTAAAATAATTTTCTTGAGGAATGAAAGTTTTATGTGAAAATTACACCTTATCCTCATTGCTTTGGACGCAAAAGCGCTAAAGCTGCAACTTAAGTTTAGTCTCATGAGGATTTTTATTTTGAAAATATTTTTTTGCAACAAATTCAGAAATTTATATCTTAATTTTTAGCGTAGTCGCCATGTTTGGTTATTCCCAAGATGTTGGTACGCAAGACTCATGAAGTGCCTACGTTTTCAAAACGGAATTGGATGTTTATTGCAATGCAAACTGTTGAAAATTATGCAAAATGTGCCTTTTTTTTTGGTAATTTTTAATTATTGTTTTTAAAATTGCAAAATTTTATCTTCAGAATATTATCTTTTCTTCGTTGCTTTAGAGGCTAATGTGCTAAAAACTATTTCATCTAAATTGTAGTTTTTTAAGGATTTTGAATTTATTACTACTTTTATGTAACAAATTCAAATATCTATTTTTAACCATAAATTTTTCGCGTAGACGCCATGTTTGGTCATTCGCAAGATGGAAATAAACGATACTATTACTTACCTAAGTTTCCAAAAACAGAATTGGATGTTTACCTCAACACAAACTATTGAAGATAACATAAAGTGTTCAATAAATCATGTTTTTTTTATATATAATTTTTTTTTTTTTTTTTTGAAAAATGCGAATTATTATCTGCACAGTTGTGTTTGATCCTCATTGATTCGAAGGCTTTGCTATAAGCTAAATATTTCATCTAAAATGCAGTTTCCTGCAAACTTCTCATTTACTAATTTAAAAAATTCAAAAACCTATTTCAGCGCAAATTTTCCATATTAAAATTAATATATCTTGAATAATTGGTTTTCATAGTGTGTAGAGTTCTATTTATTTTTATGAAAGTAGTGAAAGCTGCTGCCCCCCCCCCCTTATTGCTTTAAAACTCAGCGACAGTGGTGGCCACTAAGTTTTTCGGGTCTAGTGGCCACTGCCCAGTTGGAAAATTGTCCAAGTCTTGGCCTTCACATAGGACTTGTGTATTTTATGAAAACTTAAAATAAAACTAATAATAATGCTGCAGATTATTTTTAACTACAGAAAATAGTGTCGCAGACTGACTACAAAGTTTCTGCTACTGGGCTTACTTGATATTAACAATTCCTAAAAATTCATAAGCAGTCAAAAATGACTTGAATTCTTCATTTCATTTTTTCTTATAGGGGAAGATGGCCCAAAGCAGGTAGGTCGCCCAAAGCGGGTAAGCCTTCGTACCCCCCCCCCCCCATAGTGTGTAAGCGGCGATTCATACGTATGTCGTGTTTACAGGAGCACCCCCGAGTTTTAATCAGTCCCGGCGAAGCAGCAGTGAAGCGGAATGGCACAACCAGGCTAAAAATTTAAAAAAAAAAAAAATGATACATTTCTAGAGAAATAAATGAAGTTTTGAAAATTGTAATTAGTCGAATACCAGCTTATTTTTTTACTGTCAATAATATGACGTTATTCTGCACCATCCACCTACAAACTACGATAGTCATTTCGTTTGTTTCTTTCTTAAACTTAAGGTCATAATTATTGAAATAAAAAACATGCCTTCGGGCAAAGCGGCCCGGTCAACGCGGGTTGCCACCCGGGGCTTAATCAAATATTTATTTATAATCTCTTAACTCGTGCGCTGACTTGGATTTCCTATTTCAATAGGATAAGTATAACTTTAAAAAGTTAATTTTTAGGATAGCAATTAATTAGTCTATTAAATCATCAGCTATTTCTTTATGTTTTAATAAGTACGATTGTATTTGCCTTCACATGGAAAATTACATGGAAAATTACTGATTTTTCATGAATAAATACTTTTAATGATACTCATGTTTGCATTGAAGGTACGTACAACCAAAAGTGAAGAATGGTCACATTATGACTACTAACATTGTATTTATTGGGGTTTTGTTACTGATGTCTTCAAATACCATGCCTTCTTTTGTGCCAGCATTCGTTTACTTTCTTTTTTTTTTTTTTTAAATTCTTCTTCATAAAGTCTTTCCTTTGAAATTTTTAAAGAGTGGAATGCCACATGAAACGATTTAAAGCACAGTGCGGAGTTCCGCACTGGTGCCCTAGTAATCTTGGTTTTTCTGCTGACGCTCTCTTTGCAATATGTCGTCATAGAGATCTTTTTTTAAATGTTTACCGTGAAGCAATAGGATCTAAAAGTTGTCATAAAAGTTAAAATACTTATAAACAATTCTCTGGGTTTGGGAGCGGAGTCAGAAAGTTACGTGTATCAAATAAAATAAGTTTCCAAGGTTTGTCGTCCTCTATGAGACCGAGTTCTATACATGCTAATTGATAGACAGGACCTTTAACAGTCAAATGACTTTGGAAATATGTTGAACCGCGAAGATGTTATAAATGAATTCTTAAGTGACAAAATTTTTAATGGATAGTTGAATGAATATTGTATATTTTATTAAGAGGTGAGTCTTTTTCAATCCCGGAATGAATTTCAACCACTTTTACTCGTTTTCTTCGAAAAGCTTGCTTATTTCACATGCCTCTACTTTTTTTTTTTTTTTGCAATTTCCTTCTGAAATTTTCTGATAATATATTTATGAGTTATATTATTTAACTATATCGTTTTAAATGCTTAAATACAATCATCATAAAGAATATTTCTCCAAATAATTTTATTTATTTTTTCCTCTTTTTCAATTTCCTATCAAATTGTCTTTGTTCGTCATTGTTTTAACTCTTAACTTTGAATATATTGTACTTATGTGCAATTACTCTTTTATTTAAGAATTTTTTAAAACTATGGGTACTTAAGTGAATTCCTTAGCAGATGTTTTTCGTTTGGATTTTAGTATGAATAAAAAGCCTTACAGGATAACCTGAAAGGCATGCAAAATTAGAACTTTTAGAAACACGGATTAATATCGTCTCCCCACTACTTGAATTCAAAAACTAATTTTTCCGAAGTGAATCTCAGTTATAATTCGTTAAAAAAATTTTTGAAGCATAAACATTCGGTAACTTTAAATGACTCGCAATGTTCAAGGTTAATCAAATTCTATACACCCTATCCTATGCAGCCTCAAATATATGAAAAACTTTTGGCGGTTCTTATGCTGACATCGTGATTACTTAACCTCTCACGTGTTTCCATCCCTCAGCATCCAGCTCGAAGAGAACCCTCAGCCATTATTGTATTGCAAACGTGGTAGAATCGGTGTTTATTTTTACGTTTAAAAGAATAAAACAGTACAAAACATAAACTGGTAGCGAAGGTCAACTATTGGTTTAAAATTTTGGCATAAAAACAAATACGCATAGTTTATAGCTTATGTCACTCCGTAAGAATGCACCTTTCATGAAGTGAAAGAATTTTTCAAATAGTTGCAATGGTTCTAGAGATTACCTTGAACATATAAACATAAAAAAGTCCGCTCTCTCTCTCTTTATACTATTAGTATAGCTAAACAAATGTGCTGATTTTAAATTGGATAAGTAAAACTGTTTTATATGTTTTTAAAATGGCATGTAGCTAGTCAACTATTTTAATTATCATTTATAACTTCATATGACTGACAAATGTACCAAATCACAATCAGTTACGTTTACCCACTTTGGGATTCTTGGCAGGGCAAAGCGGGTTTTTCAAATGTTTGTAATGTTTTATAATAAATAAATATTGGGTATGAAAAATAATACAAAAATCACTTTTTATTTTGATGTTCAAGATCCCCGCTAGGAAATAAACCGATATTGTTGCGACAAAAATCCAAAAACTATAATTTTCGAACGTTCTTCGAAAATCTACCCGCTTTGGGTCACCTCCCCTACATTTGTAACCATGGTAATATATTTTTCAACAAAATAACACCTTATTGAAGTTTGGCGCTTTTTCTGGAATCTAACATTAACCCAATGTTTTTCGATGGAAACATAAATATTCATAGGTTTTTCTAAAATGTCTGGTTGCTTATTTGAGGCATAACTGATTGAACTTTTAGTGCAATCTAATGCTTCAGCCAAGTGGTCAACTTACAAAGGGTTTATTACAATACTCCAAACCAAAGCTGGTATATATTAGTGGTCAAGATAGACAGGTGGTCAATATAGACAGGTGGTCAAGGTAGAGAGGTGGCCAAGTTACAGAGGTTTTCCTTCATTATATAAGATAGGAATAACTCTCTTCCTGACAAAAGCGCTCAAATTAGACAGGTGGTCAACTTATAAAGGTGGTCAACTTTACAGGTTTTACTGCACTGTGTTTTTTCCCTTGAAACTCGACGTAAAAACTTAAAAGAACATGAATAAGGGCGGAAGTTTTATATTTTATCCCCAGTTTGGAAAACTCGTATATCCGGTGCTGTAGCTTTGTCCAACTAAAGCATTAATCATCATACATTATGGACATACTCTCTTACTTTTACTGGCATTGTTTACCTACTTAATAGGTATTTTTCACAGCCTTTATAAAAGTCAAATTTATAGTTAAACAAAAATCCGTTGAAAAGAACCATTAAAATTGCATATTGGTAGAAAACTGAAAAGTGTTTTGCAACGTATGAAATAGATATATAAAATTACATTTAATAATTAATAATAGTAAGAAAAGTGCTTTTCACAGCAATCACTTTCGACTGCTCTTGAGTAACACGCTGCACCTCCATCAAATGCAAATGATCTGAAAAAAAATAACTAAAGGTAACAACTTAACACATCATATGAAGGGAAGTGAAATCAGATCATGCATCGTATTCCACGTCAGGTAGCGATACGTCACATCGGTAGTCGACCAGACGAAAAATAACAAAATGTCCGTTAAAAAAAAGGGCCAAGATATAGCCAGAGGGGGGTCGAAGAATGGCATGCACCCGGAAAAACTTCCAATTGACCTTTACGCGAGTAAACCCACACAAGCCGCAAAGAGCTGGATCGGTGAGGAATTCTACTCTAACCTACATTCTTCAGCAACTAATTCATCGTCACTTGAATAGCAGCACAAATTTTTTGCATAAATGCGAGATGTTTTGTTCCGCCCAGATGAGTACGGATAATTATCGTTCGTTTTAATCAAGCAGTTAATAAACTAGCTATGGAAATATGTAGGATTATTTCAGTCTGTAAGAAGTGAAGGAAATTTTTATCACGGAAATAACTAAATATCTGATTTACAGTCAATAGGTTTTCTGGGCGGGAAAAAACCCAAGTGATCCTGAAGAGTTTCTACGAAAATTTAAATTTTTATTTCATTAGAATTAATTTGCAGCGCTTTGTGAACTTTGGAAGTTTAATCATACTTTATTACCATGAACGTAGAATGGAATTTTTAATCCTCACTCAATCAGCCATTTTACATTTCAACAAAAAGTTGCATAATGCTTCCTGAACATTCTTGGCACTTAGTGGTGGTAGAACTATGCCTTTCAATCTTATACGGTCTGATATTTGAAATGTTAATAGCTATGGTTAATGGCCTAAAAGGGGTAATTGCTTTTTAACCCTGTAATTATCTTGTAGATAATAAACTAAATAATTAAGGAATTATTTCATTCTAAAAAAAGGACACAACCCATGTTAGATTTCTGTTTATTTTTAAAAATTTTAGTTTATATTTCAAAGTAAATGAGCAGCATGAAGTTTTAAGTATCAAGCTTTAACAAAACTCAACTATCAAAATAATTCCAATCTCTAACCGAAAATCATACTTTAAGAAAAATTTTGTTGAATAATATGTCGCGAATAAATGCATTGACTGCAGAACCCATTTAAGACTTTAAACTTGCAGTGTACCATTCTCATACGATGAAAAGAGACGACGTCGAAAATCTGCACCAAATTTTCTAACATATGAAACTTTCCTCTGTAATGGAGTCTTATTTTACAATAGCGGTACCCGCACGGCTTTGCCCGTAGTAGAAAATTCAAAGGTAATTAGGTTCACATGTATATTTACAAATAATGAATGAAGAATTTCTTGCCAATTCGCTATATTAATTTGCTCGCCAAGTTTAAGGTAATTTGCTAGTCCACGTTATGGTAATTTGCTAGTCCACGTTGTGATAATTTGTTCGTCCACGTTGTTATAATTTGCTCGGTAAAATGTTCTTAAAATTGGGATTTAAAAAAAGAACAAAATCGAATTTTCGAAAAATCGCTTCAAGGTGCTCACCCCCATGCTACGAACTAATTCTGTGCCAAATTTCATGAAAATTGGCCGAACGGTCTAGGCGTTATGCGCGTAACAAACATCCAGACATCTAGAGACACAGACTTTCAGCTTTATCATTAGTAAAGATTACTCGAGTTGTAGAAAAATCTGCTATGAGGTGCAAGTTAGTATTACATGTATTTCAAAGTAACAGAAGTTTTTTTCTTCCATTCATGAGAACGGAAACATGTGATAATTAGCTATTTTTTACACTGTCGCAGTGAAGGAGCTTCTTGTAACTTCGAAACATTTGTGTTCAGTTTTCAATTCAGAGTTCGAATATTAGTTCCATTTTTCCATATTTAATTTGAAGTAAACTAGGGAACAAAAGACGCATAAATTGGAAAGAAATATGCATGCACATGTTTCGGGTAACCTAATGAATCCTTTATAAATGCTTGAAAGTTTTGAGTTTCTTGATATGATGATCTACTTTCATTCCATTTCCGTACCAAGTAAATATTCACTATATTAACATTTGAAATATTTTGTAAACATCTTTCGTGCGCGACAGTAGCGGCGTAGCTAAAAAGAATTTAAAACATAGTAGTTATTGAATAAAAAATAATCATACAAGCTTTGTGCTACAATATGATTAAAGTGAAAAACCAGCGTAAATAAAGCACAAATTTTGAAGAAAATACAGCATATAGCTATTTCAAGGCTACAATGGAGCCTCTCCATCAGTGCAAAAAGTTCACTTGTGTCCACGTGGTCGTTGTCAGTTCTCTCTTGACTTTCGGTTGTGTTGGTGAGTTTTTTGCACTGATGAAGAGGCTCCATTGTAGCCTTGAAATAGCTATATGCAGTATTTTCTTAAAAATTTGTGCTTTATTTACGTTGGTTTTTCACTTTAATCATAGTAGTTATTGATTTGAAATCTACATTTAATGCAGGCTCAAAATTAGTATACGTAAATGGAGCGTGGTACTTATTAAAAATAAGTAATACTCTATAATCAGTAGGACATTGCTTATAAAATTTCTAAATTCAGAAGAAATATTTGCAAAGTTTAAATACATGCTAATAATTTAGACTAAAAATCGACCAGAGAAGCATATCATAGGTTGTCTGTGTATATGGTAGTTTTTAAATCTGAGTAGAAACATACTAAAATGCGGTATTTCTTTCCACAATGCAGGCGCACCGTTGTTTTAAATATCACTGATGCGCAGAGTATTACAAAGGTTATCAGTAGCGTATTCAATTTTGTAATGTTTCACAATTTGGAAGAACCATTTGCAAGATTTTTAACTATACATCATTAACTTAGACTAAAAGAACCAACAGTTTTCATGGAATATCGTAAATTGCTTGAGTCCAGTAAAATGTATGTGTGGAAACCGATTAAAATTTAAAATTTATTCAAATGAAAACTTTAATTTACTCCAATATCATTATTTATTAATTTTTAATTATTTATTTACTCATTTGTTTTACTTGAATTTACCCCAATATCGTTTTTATTTATTTTTAATTATTTATTTACTTAATTGTTTTACATTAATTTATATATTATTTATATATTTACTTATTTATCTTATTCTACGTTGCTCTTCTTTTTAAATGATCTTATTTTATTTTTATCTATTTATTTACTAATTTATTTTATTTTATTTTATTTATTTATTTATTCATTTTGTAATGTGCCATTATATTGACGTCGGTCCGTCGGTGAGAGTGAAGTGAATCATAAGAAGAAAGGTATATTTGATGCTAGTTTACCTAAAAAGAAAAAAAATATTGATAAAAGTCGTGGGAGTAGAAATTTCATTTTAAAGCAAAGGAAAATATTTTTTGGGAATCCATTTTTATGTTTGATTTCTCCTTTGGCTCAAACATCAAAACTAGTCATTTCCACTTTGAAAAATTTCGTAATTTTCAAACATTTTAAGTATGATATCCAATAATTCTAAAAATATAGCAGTTGCAATATCCAAGTTTAGTAGATCAAATGCACTGAAACATTGAATAAATATAGCGTGAAAACTCGACACCCTCACGCTATTTCGGAATTCGATTTGACCTTCAAAACTGCCAATCCATACTAACGAGCTTCAAAATCGCCTGCCTCATGCCATCTCTGGAATCTTTACGGCTAGCTAGAACCCAGAGCGGGTCAAGCGGTCAGTTGACTACCATTTTTTTTTGTTCCCTTATCTCCCCTTTTCCATCAGAGAAAATCTTTGGACTACTTATGATCAAACGCTAAATGTTTCTTTTAGGTTGTTACTCTTTTCATTGACTTACCTTTTCCAGTTGGGAAAGTGAGAGAGGTTTTTTTTTTTCTTTCTCTTTTGAAAAAACCAATTTTGCGAAAGACTGATTTTGCATTGTTCACCCTGAGCATTACACGTTTTCACTGCTGTGATTAATCGAACATGATTGGGTTCTTTGTTTTTAGGTGCATTGATACCTGTGCGTTTGAACTATAGATTGAGAAAATCATTTGTTACTGCGCTTGGTATAATGAATGGTAATTTAATGCACGCAATACAAACAATAACCATTTGTACATTATTTTCTCTTTATTAGTCTAATTGAAAATATTGGAAACAAAGCTTATGTTTATTCATCTTAGTAGTTCGATTTTGAATCATTAATATTTTTTTTAAGTAAAGAACATTGCGCAAAATACTTTCTCCGCATTCTTCTATGTTTTTCTATATTAATATTAAACCATTCGTTGTTTTTTGGATGAACATTTATTATTGTCAATGCCACTACTACTGTTACTGTTTAAATCAAACTTATTTTGACTTTCCGCAGAAAAAATAATGACTCTTAAATCAGTGTCTGCGAAACTGTATTTGTTCGAAATTTCTACTGAAAACATAGTAACATTTGAATTATAGAAGACAAACCGACCAGTGAAGGAACACCCTTCACTGAACGAACAGCTCGTAGTTAAAAAAAAAAATAAAGTTTCAAATTTTTCCTTAGTAATTTCTCACAATACATTTCCATACAGAAATGACTAGAAAATGCAGCGTTCGTTGACTCTTTGGAGCTGTTCATTCACTTTCTTGGTGCTGTTTTTCCCACGTAAGGCATTAAAAAATCCTGAAGCAAAAACGTAAAAGTGCTTCCATTTTCAAAAAATAATTAAATCATCAATAAAAAATGTTAGTATTGTCATGCGCAAAATGCTAATTTTGAACTTCTTTGTAGTGAAATTGCTCTTAGGTGTTTATTCACTGGTCGGTCTATCCTAATGCTAAAGTAAAGGGAGAATATAATAAACTCCCGATTATCGACGGTAGGATTATCCGCGGGTCATTTCTCTTTTTTTTTTTTAGATGACGTTAAATGTTTTTTAAACTTATGATTATGTTATTTTTCGTTGTCAACTTTTACATATATTTTTTACATTCAATGATAATAGATGCAAAATGTTTTTAGCAACGTAGGAATGTTTTCAGCTGTAGTTTAAATGCATGCGTGAGTGTTGTTCATATCTTTTAGCTGTTAGTATCGTCTTTTACCTATTATTATTCGAATTATAAGCGGTTACCGTGCCACCCTACTCCGCAGATAATCGGGAGTTTACTGTAGAGCGTTTCTTGAAGGGAAAACCACTTGTGCTTAGTTTAATCAACGTCTATCAATGTCTCTTTAAACTACGATACACAAGCTTTAATTGCAACCAGATTCGTTTACAAAGTTATCTTCAATGTTTAAACTATAAGAGTAAAATTTACGCTAAACCAGACATCATTTTACAAAGACTGATAGTTTTGAAAAATACGTTTTCTAAACTTTCCTGGACTGACTATCATTTATTGAGACATGACATTAATTACTATTTCGTAAACTGAGCTTCAGTTGGCACCAAGCACAACTATGAAGAATCAAATGGTTTTTTTTTAAGCTTCTAAAACCATTATGTTTTACCCCCCCCCCCCCCCCCCCGAGACTTGAGTGTTAACATTATTGCCGTTCCTAATACAGCAGTTTATACGCGTGTAAGAACTGTTTAAATCAAAAACCACCTCCATAAGGTAATTCTGGCTACGATAGTGCTATTCACAAAAATAAAATTATTTTCATTTTAAGTAACCTTGTAAGTAAATAAGGCACCAAATAATAAAGTTGACGGTAAAATAGTTAAACTTAACTAGCCACTAATAGCTAACGTAATCGGGGAATAAGCGTAAGTAGATCCTATGACTTTATAGTCATTTAAGATCAATAAACAGCGCTCATATTTTTCAATACATTTAAATTCAAACGAAAACTAAATGTAGGCGTAGGACGCCTAATACTGCATTCTGCTCTCAAGGTCATAATATCGCTCTTGTTCTTTTTTGGTTTAAAAAAAAAGTTGGCAACTCTGTACACATTTTACTGAACAATCCAATAATTCAGAAGTTTCTGCTTGGAAGTTATTCTTAAATGCCGATTTGAAACACTTGAAATCTTTAGTTTTGCTTAGAAATTTTATTCTACACAAGACATGTATAATAAACTACATCTACAATCATATCAAGTTGCTGTGAAATAAAAATCTGGAGCTTTTAAACATTTAACTACTTGATTTTTCTCCATCACTAGTGCACCATGTTCATTAAAATGATGTATTTTTTGTCACATTTCTCACAAGGTTCAACATTGTCTTAAATGAGAAGATAACTTTGAACCAGGTTAGTAAATAATTCATTTTGATCATTTTAAAATCATGATTTCTAAATGTTTCCTGACTATGCAGTACTTACAGAACTTTTGTCATTATTTCATGGAATCGGCACAAAAAATACTACTAATATATGAGTGGGACAAAAAAAAAAAAAAAAGATGGCTTCATGCACAGTTTTGTAAAGAGTTGTAGGTAAGTGATTTGATTTTACGTATTGATCATGAAAACAAAGATTCATCTAAAAGTTATGAAATAAATAAATAAAGTGCCTTGTAAATTGAAGGTTGTGATTTTAATAATGCTGTTAAAAATATATTAAACAACGTAATTATTTGTGGAAAGGAAATTTAATTAAATATAGTTTTAAAAAATCTATTGCCCAGGCCGGAATTACTCGTAGTTGAAACATATGACTACTAACTACTATTATGTGTAACTTGGTATGTATTAGATGTGACACATAAACTGCCGAGCAAATCGGGAAGAAATTTTCTAGAAAAATTAATTTCAGATTGCTGCCTTCCTGGGACGAAATTTGTAGGAACGTTTAAGATATGTGACAATTTGAGATGCGTTAAGTTAATTATTTCGTGCTCAAGGCAGAAATTAAGTGAACTGTTAATCTAAAAATCAAGGGTTGTTCGTATCGTTCATACAGAATCATTTGTACAATGATTTACATTAGAATGCAACCAGAATGAGGAATCAAATTAAAAAGTTCAAAAAAAAAAAATTCTAATTTGTTTTTCTAGACAGGGTGAATTACTTTTGATGCTCCGCGGTTTTTGAACAAACCGCGTTCGAAACCAGCGTTCAAAACTGTTCTGCCCGGACAGTTACTTTTAAATTTCCATTACCACTGCAAAAAATAATGCAAGACTTAAATGATAATGGATTTTTTAAAATAGTTTGTCTACATAATTTTATTTTACTTTTCCGAAAACACAAAAATGAAACAATGAAGGAACATAAAACTAAATCTATAAACAACAGTAATAATTGCACAAAACTGAATACCTTGTTAAAACATATCTAAAACAGAAATAGGTCAAAACATGCTAATTAATTGAATAAACATTTTTAAATAAAAAATTTCAATGAATCATTACGATTGGGGAAAGGTGCGGTTGTCTCGGTCTGTCTTCTTGTACACCTAGTACGAGATTTTGACGGAATAGCTCGATTCAAAAAAGACAAAAAAAAAAAAAAAAATCTAGAAGAAAGACATTCTCTAAGATACCGTCTTTCCATGCCCCCCCCCCCTCCAATTTGAACAATTTTTCGTTACGTTTTAAATAATTGAAAAAAAAAAAAAAAAAAGACGTCAAGAAAAAAAAAAACTAAAATAAAAAATTGAAGTACTGAAGTTTTTACAAATCCTTACCTCTTACAGGCGGATTTATTTTGAACAAACTTTATCTGAACGAGTTTAATGACAGAAAATGTACTACCAATGATATTTTGTTCTGGTTTCTTTAAATACATTTTTTGATATATTCAAGTAATTTATTAAAATTCTTGCCTGAAGGCCCTATCGTCTGCCCACTAACAACATAATATTTCTCTCTCTCTCTCTCTCTCTCTCTCTCTCTCCCCCCCCCCCGGAAAAATAGATAAAGTAAGTTTTTCTAAATACATGTTCAGTTTTTTAACTCATGAAACAAACAAAAAAAAATCAAAATCGAAATGCTTATTATTATTCTCTTAGGCTTAACATTGACAGGTAAAGGAAAGGTAGTGATTGATCAGTTCTGCAAAATAAAGTTGTTATATTTCGCATAAAAGAACTAGATCGCATAAAAACTAGTGGCCTCAGAAGTATATCTGTCTAAAAAACTGCTTTTGTAGAGAATTTTACAAAACTTTTTTTTTTATTTACTAAATTTTTATCTTTCGAAATTCGAAATGCATTGCCAGTAGAAAATTTTGCTGAAAATCATTATACCCATGTTTACATAAATATGCAAACAAAATTGAATTCGTTTGCAACACATTCCAGAAACAATTTCTGGGGGATAAAACTGGCATAACTCGTTTATTGCTTACCCTATTAGCCTTCTTTAAAAATATTTAATGTACGTAACATACTTTTATTCTTTGAGAGAGAATAGTATTCTAACCTGACCCCAATAAAGCGTATTTGTCTTCTCTTTCTTGAATTTTGGTCAAACTATTTAATTTTAGATTTCAATGGCAAAAAAAAAAAAAAAAATATCTCCACTCAAAAGGTACTACCTAGATACTTCAGAACTACTGAATAAATGAACTGCTGACTGCTGTTTAAAATAGGATGCTGAAAACGTTTTACGTATTCAAAAAGAAGTTTCTTGTAACCCCGAAGTGAGCGTATGCAATAATTTTGAACTTTTTTACTGTAATAACGTTGTTATTATTATTTATTTATTTATTTTTGTATAGAGAAAAAATGACTTTTTTTAAATTTTTATTTTTTATATTCATTTATTTATTTTAACGAGCACTGAAAGGTGGATTATGCGAATTTACAATATAGATTTACCTCTTCAAAATCATGAAATGTTTTAGTGTAATGTTGAAGAGAAAATATCAAGTAAATTTGTATCTGTTTATGTCTTAATTAATTCATTATATTTTAAAACCTAATGAAAGGGATTCAAATGTGAAGTGAAAAAATTGATTCATGTAAAGAGCGACAAGGGATTAAGACATGTTTTACACAAGGAATATTTTCCTAAATTTTAACACGAAATGTTACATGATTCCCTTTTCTTTCTTTAATGCTGTTTTAGAATCTTAGGTAGTGACTGATAAGTCCTAAGCAACTTCGCTGATTTCACTAAAGTCAAAGTCTTAAGGTGTAATTTTTAGATAAAAAATACAACATTGGTCGTTTGAAGTAACAGGTAGTTAATACTTTTTGCCTAATTTTCCTGAATCATTCACTTAAAAATTTGCAAAATGCTTAAAAAAATCGTCCATTGTATTTTTCGTTGTAAATGTAATTTAAAAAAAAATATTATCATTGTTTTTCTTGTGTGAAAAAGAAAAGGAGAAAGATATGAAAAAAAAACGGAAAATGAATTTGAATGACTTTCTAAAAATTCTGTTTTTAACGAATATTCTTCATGGTACAATATTTCTAGTTTCCAGATTCGAAGTTGAATATAGAGGCTAGTAACATACATGCATATAACTCAGTAGTAAAGCGTTTTCTAATGTCTCAAAATTCAACTTCATACCAAAACTAACAAGTGCTTTTACCCTTAAACAAAGTGATACAGAATTTATGCCGACATTGAAGCTTCCGGCGAAAGTTCCTTTTTGACGCATTGGCAATAATAAGTCAATATCGCAGTTAATACTTAAAATTTGAGTTCGGCACTTCATGCACGAAATTTTCAAGTGCTAGAGCTAGAAATATGGAAAAAAGTTAGAGTTTGTTTTTGAGAAACCGAATGATATTATTACATTTTGTTTCAAGCTGCAGCATTTCAACTTGCAGATTGCGCACTCAAATATAATGTTAAATTGAATGTTTATGTAGGAATGCTAAAGAAGAGTAAATTGAATGTTGTTATGAAAAACTAATTAAAAGTTCATTTCATAGAAACTTTCTTTCAAGCAGGCTTGGAGTCAATTACGAGGGAATGTAATCGATTACGATTATGATTACGGGCCCAAAAAAAGGGGGATTACAATTACTATTACGAATATAATCCTCTGGCAAAACGTAATTACGATTACAGCAACTATCCGATTATGTAGAAAATGTAATCGATTACGATTATAATATGCCGATTACGATTTTGATTACGATTACAGGCTAATATTATAATGTATATATATCATTCATTTGCATCAACATTGTGATAGTTGAAAATTATGATTTTTGATTCAATATTAAAGAGATAATTGCAACTACCGTGTAGTATTAACTTAAAAATTATTTATTTTGTATTATTGAGCTGTTGCAGGAAAGGAGCCTTATATGAAAGATAAAAAAAACAACATCTAGAAAATTCAAATTGTGTACATTACATAATGCTACAACGACTGTACAGGTATAGGCACACTCTTATTCAAATGTATACACACTGCTTATTGTTTTTGACTCGGCTGTTCATTATTATTTTGCCATTGCAGTAGTTCTGCCTTAGCCCTGGCTTAAGGGCAATGGCTTACTGCTAAACTGCTCAACATTTTAGAGCTTTTTATTTCTGAAAATTGCGTGGTATATTTCAGCATTGTATTCTCAATTATTTAGTATATTATCAGTTACTTTAAAATGCAGCTATTTAAAAAAAAAAGAACCTTATATGGGGCAATGTTATAAAATACTCAGAAAGTGTAATAACTAAAAGATACGGAACTAAACAATTGAAAATTAAAAAAAAAAGGATAAATGCATTTAAGTGTAATTAATACTTCAAAGATTTCTGTTTTTTTTTGTTGTTTTTTTTTTTTTTTTTGTTTTTTTTTTTTAATTTATTCATTTTTTTTCTCTCTCTCATTCTTTGAGAAGTGAAAAAATTTCCAGCAATGCTAAACAATCATTGAATTGGAGCAGATGACGCAGAAGCGAAAAAATACTTGGGTAGTATTATTTTTAGCAAAAGGATACTTATGAGTGTTAGACCCCTACAACTCTACAGGATCAATTTTATGATCATTTAATAAGCTATTTGCATATGCTTTGATTTCATCCTTGAATCAATCACGTACTAAAGAAATTGCACTTTTACAAGTACTAAAAGGTTTCAACTTAATACTCAAAAAACTATAAAATTGGGCATAACATGTTTTGCTATGATTTCCACTTTTTTGTCATACAGCTTTTTTTTTTTTTTGCATAAATGAGTATTTTATAATAATATTTATACATCGCAGTTTTAATGCAGCAGTGAAGTTCAATTTTTCTCACTTTAAAAAAGTGGCCTAAAAAATAATAAAATTTCAAAATTTGTGTTAATTCCTTGATACAATAAAACGTAAACAAACTTTATAAAATCTGTCAATGCAAATTTTTTACTTTCATACATACGGATCAATTAGAGATAATATCAGTTGTAAACATATAAACATACATTTAAGATGAAACTATGCGAGGATTTATTTTGAAAACATACAAAAAAAATCTCATTCACCAGGGTTTGGATTAGATGTCATGTAGTAAAAAATAAATGCAATACGTGTAAAAGGCAAGAGAGTTTAAAGAATCACTGAGAAACAAATGCAAATTCGATTTTCTTTTGACAAAATCTTTTTTCAGTCATTGACTATTTTCTCATGAAAGTATAAAAAAACCAAAAGCTTTTTGTTGCGCAAAACTTAGTTGTACTTTTGATATCATTTTACTTTTTCTGCTAAAATACGATTTTGAGGCTGCAATGTGCTTCGCTTGATTGCCTAACATTGACAAATGAAAGGGAAACTGATGAATGACCAATTGGAAGGATTTGGGAAGACGTCCCCAGGAAGCCCTGAAACGCAAAAAGGCCCACAGGGTACTAATTGTACTAAACACTTAAAATAGGGCTCGACTTATAACTCTCGTTTGCAAACGTGGACGAGTGGTAACGAGCACTGAATAGTCCATTAAAGAAGTCGTTTTCTATGTTACTATTGAACTATGTTATCTTTTTATACATTAGTAAAAGCGCAGCTTTAATGATTTCACTTTTAGAAAGTCAAGATTACAAGGGGAAATTACGGATTATTTTACTTAAATTACAGTTACGATTACGCATGAAAATCCTGATTATGATTTTGATTACGATTACGGCATTATCCCATCGACAGATTACGATTATGATTATGATTACGCAAAAACGTAATCGATTACTCAGATTACGATTACGTAATCGGCGATTACGCCAAGCCTGCTTTCAAGACATAAATCTTTACTAATAATAAAGCTGAAAGTCTCTCTGTCCGGAGGATGTCTGGATGTCTGGAGGATGTCTGTGACGCGCATAGGGCCTAGACCGTTTAGCCGATTTTCATGAAATTTGGCACAAAGTTAGTTTGTAGCATGGGGGTGTGCACCTCGAAGCGATTTTTCGAAAATTCGATTTTGTTCTTTTTCTATTCCAATTTTAAGAACAAAATTATTATAAGATCGACGAGTAGTTTACTAAATTATCATAACGCGGAACCGTTACATGGGCACAAGCCAATTGGCGAGATACGAAATTATCATAACGTGGAACTGTGACATGGGTACAAGCCAATTGGCGAGAAAATTCACCATACATTATTTGTAAATGTACAGGCGAACTGAAAAACCTTTTCATTTTTCTATTACGGGCAAAGCCGTGCGGGTACCACTAGTTTATATATATAAAGTGATGCATTAAGGTGCAAATAAAGTATTTTTTATTTTTCAAGTTTTATTACGCTTACGATTTTTTAAACATAATTTAAATCAAAAGCATATGAATCTCATACCATTTTATTATTTTTTTTTCAATACATGTGACTTTAAAAGAAAATTTAGGAAGACCGTTGTACTTTGCTGCCAAGATTATCATATCAGTTCTTACTTTTTGTTTTGCATAATAAGGTAGGAATACTGAGCATAACGTGTGGTATAATGCAATAACTCTGAAGTTACTGTTTGGAAGCTACTCTTGAATGCATACTTGAAGTAGATGAAATCTCTCATCCTGCATTGTAATATTTTGCGAGGATGAAAAAATAATCTAAATCGTGTGATGATGTCGAATTAAAAAAGAGTTTAAACACTTAGACTTGGGAACTAAATCCTGGGAGTTTCACTTTCGGCAGACCACTTAACCGGAGCATTTGCCATGCCCTCCAAAGCCCTCAATCAGGAAAACTGTGTATGCTCACAGTAGGCCTTGGCTCTCAGGAACTGTTGCGTCACTGGGTTTAATTGGTTAAACCCTTGGAAATCTTATTTTTCTGGTTGAAGTACTTTTATCAAAATTATTTTACAAAGCATTTTTATCAAAATTACTTTACAAAGCATCTTCCGTGGTTCAAGATACCTTAAGTGACTGAAAAAAAAATTATCCCATGTTGATTTTTTATAATAAATGTTTTAAATAATGATGTTTCTAAATGTTGTATACTTTTTCAATATTTTAGCACTTTTCTTCAGATTTTATGACAATAGATGCAATAACTATTAATATGAGGTTGACAATCAAAAAGGAGCAATTGTGGATCAAGGTCAGCCTGAATTACCAGAAATTTCTACAGTTATACGGAAGCTGAAATCAATAATTGCGCGCCACTAGTAATTACCCAATAAAAAAATTACTAAAGAGAACAACTTCCCTCAAAGAGCACCGCGTTAATCAAAACAAAAAAAAAACTCTATCCTCCCCCAAATCCGTTCTCTCAAGATCCTCTTCGGAACTCGAAGCGAAATATCTCCAGTGAAAAAAAAGATGCATAATAAAAGGGAGTCGAGAAACCTAACAAAAACTTGCCGAACAAGTTCTTTGCCATCCTCTCCCGTATATACAGAGCTATTAAGATTCCTGATCGCTTCCCCCCTTCGTTGAATCTTGCCGCGTGCAGGTAGAGCTGAAAGAAGTTTTACCTGTTAGAAGCTTTGTAACAGCAGCCGTTGCAAGGGGACGCTGCTTCTTTCACGAGTCTACATCGGCAACAAACCTGGATATTGGGATAACTATTTGGATTACGTAACTGGTGATCTCGCCGGATCCGAAGATTCCATCGAGCTGAGTTTTAAAGACATTGAAAATGAAGAGTTTTTTGTGTGTTTTGTGATCTTGTAGAGCTTGAGTATTTATTATTGCCACTGTGACTATGAAATTTTTACGCATGGGGCTCAGGGATTTGGGCCGCTCTGTCTGTCCATTTGTTGTGCTTGTCATGGTTTGTGTTGGGATTGAGATTGGCTTCGTTCATTCTCAGGTAAGAAATATTGCTTTTTTGAATTATACTTACTGCACTCATGTTTAAATAAGTATTCTGTCAGTGATAGTGCATAATTGAATTATTTAGTTAATATGTACACTCATAGGCGGCAAGTGCACCAAAAAAGTGAAGAGCTAGGGGGTGTGGCCCCCGAAGCTGATTTTTCTTTTCTTTGTAAAATTGGGTGATATTACTAGATTTTAATATTAATTAAATAACCTGTGAAAATGGAATATGACATCAAAAATTCGGATGGAGGTCCACCGTCGATTTTCCCCTTCCATTTCAAAGTTCCATTCTTATTACATAAGATGAGAAAATTCCATTTAATTGGATTTTTTAGTTTTCACTTTCGTGAAATAAATCAATCTATCATATAAACTTCATTTTTCATTTGAACATTAATTTTTAACTCTGAAATGTGAGGGTGCAAAACCCCTTTACTTTTGAAACTGAGGAGCAATTTCATCCCTTGCAACCCCGTACGAAACTTCTATGTGTGCATTTTAGTGTAGTTTAAGTATCAGTTGAGTTTAATGTTTACAACCTACAATTTTTGTTTACGCCGAAAATGTGTCTAATTGCTAAATATTATACCATGCTTTCTATAAAAATCATAATCACAGCCTAGCCAAGGAATGCACTTTTGGGAGTGGGGAATGGGGGACGAAAGAACCTGGTATCTCTCCAAGAGAAATGGCCTCAAGGGTTCTGACGCAAAGATATCTGAATCTAAATGCTGGGTATTTAATTAATTTTTGTTTGTTCATTTATTTAAATTTGTTATTTAGACGAATTAGCGTAAAATATTTTTCCAGCACGTTTAATGTAGCCCGTAGAAAATAAATACTAGCTAAATCAATCAAAAACTCTTTAAGAATCAAACTCCTGACCCGATCTGCACGTCCGGTACATAAAAGCACTTTCAAAAGATGAGTCGATACTGATTTGCTTTTGACACTTTTCACCGGTCGGTTCGTTCCAAGATGTAAATGTTAAAAGCTACCGTTTTAAAGCATGGGGGTGGAGGGGGGAGGCTGAAAGTACACAAATTGTACTGATTAAAATTATCTATGAGATCATTTATTATGTTGTCACAGCATTAGTCGATATTAGTTTTTAGATTAATATTTACTGATAATTTATGTTTAAAAATTATTAATACTGTTTTAAAATTAGTGCATGAGCGAAGTAATAACTTCAACCGGCAGATGTTGACTTCAAAATGGGGGAAGGTGTAAAATGAGGAAGACAGTTAACATTCAATCAAATGACAGGAGAAAAATCGTGCAGGTCCAAAATAATGGGAGAGATGAGTTTTCTCCTTTCTCTTCCATATTCGAGAACATGGATATTTTAAAAGAGGAATTGCGTTAATAGACTTTTTCTTTGAAGCGATATTGACAGATGGAAGACCATTAAGGAAGATGTAGTGGATGACAATAAATGACAGAATTGAAGCACATTTCAAAAATAGTTTAATGACATTGTTAAAAACAAGGAAATCAAGAGTTTTTTTTTTTCTTTTCTTTTTGATGTACTGGGATGTTTTTATGTGTAATGAAATAAATGGGGAAGAAAAACTTAAAAAAAAAAAGAGGTTTTATAGCAATTATATCATATGAAATGAGAAGAGCTGGAATAAAAACAAATGAGAGATTCAAGTTCAGTGAAGACAAAATATTCAATGTCGTGTCGAAAATAAAAAAATCGAAACAATTCTGTTCAAATTGAAGTCTACCTGTCTAAAAAAGTTTATCTTAATATTTGTTGATGCATCTGAATTATATACACTCAATCTATAACTGTTTGACTTCGGAATAACACAGGAAAAGGTGGACTTAGACTTACATGTGGAGTTTTCAAATGCAGTAGTTGCCAAAGCTTGTACGCATTATTTTATACTTTTCAATTACAAAATTTAATTTTATTGAAGCAAAAAAAGTGTGCTACTACAAAGATTGATTTAATGCCTCAAATGGTTCTATCCTCAATTTTGCACTAAACAATGTGCGCTGATTTTCATTACGAAGTAACTGCAAAAAATATGTAGGATTTTTTCTACGTTATTAAAGGGAAAAATTTATTTTCAGGAATTTAAATTGATCTTTTTATTCCATTTTCTATCTTTAGGTAGTTGTTTTTTTCTTTTTTTTTCATTTACTACTTTAAACTGTGTATTTTTTAAATTTTTTCTTTGTGTCGCATTTCACTCGTATTTATTCATGTTGAAGGTTTAAGCATTTTATGAGTACCATTTACACAACTTTTTTATTTTTAAATTATGTATGCTGCACTAGTACATTTTCAAACGAATTCAAGTACGGTTTTTCAAGAACGATAATTTTTAAAAATCTGCAATAAGTTTCCTATTTAAAGAAAAAGTAAAAATTTGCGTAAGAGTTGTTTGAGTAAGTGGTTTGTATGTTCATGATCTTTCGTCTGTAATGATTCTAAAAAAAAACCATGTGATTACAAATGGTAGACGGTTGAGGCCTATTCATTAAAAAAAAAAACGCGAAAGAAAAAAAGAATATCAAGCTAGATCACGAAAGCTTTTAATAAGGAAACAATTATTTACTTGCGTTGAGCAAACAAGACCATAAACTCAATATAAGAATTATAAATTTTAGTTGCAAACCTAAGGTAGACTATATGCTGATACAGGTAGTATTATTAGTCAAATGGGTGCAAAATATGCCTTTTCCTAGCGTCTCTCAAATTTCTTTGACCGGCAGACCGGCAAGAGCTTTGAAAAAAAAAAAAAACTTGCCGACCGGTGATGATTTTTTTTTCCTTCTATTTTTTTCCTTGCAAAAAAAAAAAAAAAAAAAGAAAGAAAGAAACTTTTATTTATGGACCGTTAAAAAATATGATTTTCAATGAACAGGTGAGGATCTCCTGTCTCTTCCGCTTCTTTTTGCGAAAGAAAAAGAGAAATTTTCGTCTCGGGGCCGTTAGGCACTTGTGGAAAAATTTTGTGAACAGCTGAGGGGTTTTCCTTTTTTTACAAAATAATAACTGATAATAATAAATGAATTAATAAACACATAATTGAAACTTTACTTGTTGTTACTTTATCTGTTAAAAAACAATTAAGCGTTAAGAATAAGAAAAGTAATTATCATAATATAATTATTCATAAGTAATAAGCATTGCTGAAAGATGATAGAGAACTAGTGCTTAAATAATCACAAAATTCAAGTAAAAGGTGTGATATAGGAAAACTATCATAGTGTCTTTTCTTTTTCTTTCCCCCCTTTTTTTTTTTTTTTTGTGTGTGTGTAAGGAAATTCTTTTTTGCGTGGACGAGGAAAAACCTCTGAAGGCCGGCCAAATTTTTCTGTGAACCGATACCGGAACAGCAAGCCATCGGTACATCTACTGTAATTGCCTCATTTCCAAAATTCCTGCTTTTCAAAATGATTTTTGTTCTTTTATTCTGGCCACCTCAGAAAACTGGACCTTATGGGCCGAAAAAAGATACCTATATTTTGGATTTTTTTATCCTTCGATATTTTTGGTTATGTATCGTATGTCCGTTGGACCTTTTAGTCATGAATCTTATGTCCCAGGATCTTTTGATTTCGGAACTTATAGCTTGATCCCATTTGCAACCATTGGGTATTACTTTATAACTTCTTAAATCAGAATCGTGTTTATAAGTTAAGTGAACAGTAAGCATTGGTTAACCTTGGGAAGTATTCAAATGCGAAAACAGTTGTTGTGCAGAATCAAATTATAGCATCCGGATATTGGTGTGAAATGTTCAAGAAAATGAAACATGCGCTAAAATGGAAAATAGGTACTGGGGATCTGAAGAGTTTAAATTTAACGCTCCAGTATTTTTCACTGCAAATGAATAATTGTGTGAAGAAATATAACATGCAAAAGGATAAATAATGAATCAAAGAACCCTTTTGACACAAATAATGTTTTCTCACATCACAATCACAGCTCGAGAATAAATTAAGATGAGCGTTAGGATTACTTTTAAAATATTAGCATGAAAGCGTTTCGGATTAAAATCGCTTGATCATTTAACGAAATTTCCATTCTACCTTACTGCCAATTGGTTCTTCAACAATGGTGTTTCTCGCAAATTTACTTGAACAAGCATAATTAAATTAAGCAGAACTTGCTTTACTTCTATACCTCAATTTCCTTTATTATTCTGCTAGCTAATTCCTACTTTGCGTACAATATGAACGAGGATTTTTATTTTCCGTAACTTCAGTTTGAATGATGTGTTTTAAAATAGAAGCGATAACCTAAGAAAAATTCTACGACGTATTGAAGACAATATAGGTAGAATCTCAGTCTAGTTTAAGCGAAGGAATTACTTTCCCATCCAACAAGATCAAAGAAGTATACCGGGCGACTGTCGTGACTTCCTACTATATGTCCTATTATGCAATCTCGTTTAATACTTTCAATTGATCAACATGTCAACAATAGGAAACTAAATATATAACGTGAGTACCGCATTTTACTTCTTCAGCTGTTTAATAATTTTCTAGTTGCAGAAGGACATGCACTTTTTGATAGCAATCCCATAATTATTACGAACCTTTTTAGGATTGTAAAACGCATTTTACTGTTTCGTTGAAACGTATTGCACTTCCAGTGAAAGAACACAATTCAAAATCCACTACTCTCTCAGAAAAGCATTTAAAAATTTTATGAAAAGTTTTAAGAAATAGTTTTCGTTTTCATTTACATTCATCTTAGGTAAAATAATGTTTTGGATTATTATTGTGTTTTGGTATTATAATTGTTTTTAAACACATGTTCAGTTTTGTGCGATAATCATGGCATTGTCTGATCTTTCAATATCGGCTATTATTTGAAATATCTCGAACAATATATAAACTAACTTAAAGAAAAAGATGTCTTAAGAAGCACTCAAAGAACTCAGTGAAACACATTTAATTCTGAATTTACTGCCATTTTTACTGTTTTTGTGTTTTGGATCTGCTGCACTGAAGGTACTTAGAAAACATTTTATTTTATTTAATTATTTTGAATTCAATCTGATGTCTATAAGTTTAGTTCAGTATGCTCTAAAATGTCCAGAAGTGTATGTTTTAAATATAATTTCAAATGAACTTTTGGAATTCTCAAAAATGCATGATGATTTTCAGTGGTCGAACAAGGTGAAGAAACTTGAATAATTACATAATGTAGTTCTGTATGGAAAACTCTCACGGATAAATTTTTCTTTGTATACACAATTAAAACGCTATAATTATATTTACCTTTAAATTTTATGTCTAATTTTATAATAAGATGTTGAATAACAGCTTAAAGGTTTAGTTTTGAACAAGCAATAAAAACTAAATCCTCTATTAAGTTTATTTTAAAAGAGCAATTAAACATGCAAAACAATAATAGAAAGAAAGCCAGTCTCACTTGAGCACTTGAAACAATGGTTTTAAAGTGCACTTTAGCTTCTTTTTTTAATATTTTCAACGTATCATAAAACTTATATCAAATGAAATGCTTGGAAGTTGAACTGTATTAGTCAAGTACTGAATTAATTCAAGTCGTTAAGCCACAATTATTAGGCGTGGATGCAGATTTGCTTTAAAGAAGCCTTTAAAATGCGTCAATAATTTTAAACTTCAGTTTGCCGAAAACACTTAAGGATTTTACAACTGCTCAGCAACATTCAAAATTGTCTTTTTTTTCCAATGGTAAGTAATAAGACAACTAGAAATCAAAGAAAACATAGAGCAAGAAAAATAGTGACATCAGAAAATCTATAAACTCAGGGCAGCTCTTGCCACCCAAGTCCGAGGAAGAGCATGGCATTTGCAGAGGGGTGGCATGTCCACCCCTCTGCACAATATGCACCCCCCTTATCACAATAAAATTTAAAATCTTTTAAACTTCTTTTTATATCCTATTCACTAAACTTGCGAAAATGTTTCTAACACATGTCTATCTCCTGCGTTTTTAAAGAAATCCGTGGAAACATTTAATGTAAAACAGGGAGTTTTTCTTTAAAAAAACTATTGCATAGTTATTTTGAATGCATGGCAAAATAAAATAATATACAAGACCTTATTATGTGACATATCATACACTTGTTTACGAACAAGCGGCGTTAAAGACTGGTTCTAGAAGCCTTTTTAGGTATCTCGCCGGAAAGTTTTTGTAGCAGGCTAAATGTATCGCAAAGACTTTAAACGATTTGTAAGTACATTTTTTGATAAAGTGTTAAATTCATCTAGATATTAGTTGTATGCCATTTTAAAGGACTGCATGAACTTTACATGAAAAGATTTCACGTAAAAATAACGTTATGAAATTAGCAACAAAATCTTTTCATAGGAAGAATGAGAGAATCTGAAAGTATTAGATACGTCATATCTCTTTGCAAATATCTTATATGTAGTCAATGTCATTACAAATGCATGATCTCGAAGGATACTGGGCATGTACTCTCATAGTATATTAGTTGAAAATTTTAGCCTGAAAAAGACCAAACACATTCTTAAAAACTCTAAAGTTAGTAAGATTTTTTGGCTATTTTTTAAGGGCTACTAACTAAAAACCTTGAACTTTCGGGCAAAATCATTAAAAAGCGCACTTGAAAAATATATCTTCACTTCAACTCATTCAAAATCTACTCCACGGCGGCTTACGATAATTTCTCTCCTTTCCTCCAAACCAATGAAATACGATCATTTACGTCAACTTGCAACATTGCGACCATCTCCCCAACTCTCTTTAGGGAAAATAAAATAATTTCCTGTTATTTTAATTCAATTAATCAGTGACATTCCATTAATTAGTTGCATTAAAATTTATTTTAACTACTATTCCTTAAGTTTTAAAAGCAATTTGAAAACTAATTTGTTGTATAGCTCTTTTTCCTGATTAGCAAAAATAGTAGCAGATAAGAACAAAAAAGTTAACACTAATAAATTTACTTATATTGTCTACTGGAGGCCAGAAAAATTACCCAATCTTGGTCTTCATTATTTTTCGTTCGAGAAAATAAAATTCTCGGCTCTCTCTTTACAGTGCTATTGGCTACTCTACTCTTAAAGAGTTTTAAATCAATTTTTATCGGACGTACACTGTCAATATACTGAATGATATAAAATTTGATGGAAGCAACTGATTTTTTTTTCCATTTTTTACTGTCAAATAAAAAATTAAAAAATATATATATATATAAATAGGAGTTTTAAAAAAAATAACTCAAAATTTCAGATGGAACTTAGCACGATTTTTGTCTCTCTCTCACTGAATGATTGAATTTCGTGCTAAATTTCATTCCAACCCATCAATGTGTGCGATTTTATGCAGCGAACATACGCCAAGGACTGGTTTTGGGGTAAAGGAGTTCATACATTCGGGGAAGAGTGAAGAGGTTTCACTTGTTGGGAGACAAAAGTTTTTAAATTTCAAAGAGTCGGAGCTATGCATTTTTTCTCAGAGTCGGCAACTCAGCTATATAGTGCTACGGAGTCAGAGTTGTAGTCGTGAAATCCGAGTCAAAAACTTAAAAATTTCTCGAGTTGTAGACGGAGCCGGAATCGGTCATTTTCCCTACACCAGACCCCGAAGTGGTTTTTAGGCGGAAAAATGTAGGAAATAAGGAATCAAAAATTTTAAAAGTAGGAAAAGTAGGAAATAATCACTTAAAAAAAGTCGGAAAAAATAGGAAGAGATAGGACTACACACACGTCAAGAGGAAACATTTAGCGTAAACTTTATTTCTAATGTAAAATAAACTAACAGTATTTTCGATTTAAAACTGTCCCAAAAATAAACTAACAGTACTTTTGAAGTATTAAAGGGATTTAATGAAAGACCGAGTCGCAAAAACAAAACGAAAGAAACAAGCTGACTATCATCAGTATGAAAAATAAACTGGTTTAAACAAAGATATTATTTACAAAAATATGAAAGTAAAATCCAAACAAAGAAACACCTTTCAACAATACAGTAATAAAAATTGTTAATGTGAAAGAATAAATTGCAATATAGCAATCACAAAAAAAAGAAGAAAAACAGTAATAATAATGATAAAACTCATATTTTGGTGCAATAAAACCACTTTTGGGAAAGATTTGTTTTGTCAAAAACGAAAACATTCCTTTGAGAGCGTCCATTTATCATTTCAAAATACTAACACTTTCAGCTCCTGTTGTCATAAACTATGATACAAAAAGCGAAGCAAATATTAAATTAGTTTTAGTTAAAAATAATCAGCTAATGAAATTCATTCTTCTTGCATAAACAGGGGCAGATCTTTGAATTTGAAAAAAAAAAAAAGGGAAAAAGGCAAAATATGCAGAATTAAAATAAATTTGTTCTTAAATGTGGGACATAAAATTTATAATTACTAATTTATAATAAACTAAATAAATAATGAAATAAGTAAACTAAAGGGTTTGTATTATGTTATGTATTTTAGCATTCAACATAAATTTTTATTTCAGGCAATTCATTTACGTGGGTCAGTGAGGTCAATCCCTGGCTTTGGAAAATTAATGCTTAAATATACAAGTTTGTGCGGTTTTTATTGTTTTCTGATAAAATTTGCATTCAGTATACATCTTCGCTAGCCACCGCCGGGGGAAAAATCAAAATGACGAGCCAGTTTTAATTTTAATCAAGCAATAAAAAAATTTATTGGTTTGATGATTTTATACCTCCTTGTTCCAAAATTTTTGTCACCGAAAAAAAAAGGAAAAATCCATGTATGGTAAACATAACATTTTTATTACAGACAAAGATCAGTTATTGTCCATTTTTCACAAGAAGGCACTTTGCCACGCCTCCTCGAACGCAGAGTTCCATTTCACACGGGGGTGATCGGTAAGCAATCCACGCGCTTCTGAAGAAAAAAACCAGACAGCCTTAATTTGGGCGTGCATTTTAATGTGCAAAAAAGTCTTAGTGGCCATTACATCACTTGCTTCACTTGTCTGTTGTCATTTTGGTTATTCTTGCATTTTAAAAACTGCTGCTTTTACAACAAAATGCTATGATCTAAATATACCTTCTGCCGAAAACAGCGAAATAAAATTGTCGGATACCACGTGACAAGGGAGGAGTCAAGTGCCTTCTCGTGGAAAACGGACAATACTAATGTTTCTCTGTGCATAAAAGAGAAGGCATGTAGTTTCTTTCTCAATCCTCACCATACAACAAAAATATTCATTCGGAAATTGTTCACGAAATTGAGAGTAAGGGGGGAGCTTCTGGCAGCAAATGCCTGCATATATCTGTTTCTCTATCCCCTCCCTTTGATCAGACGCCCTGAGTACAATAACTTACAGTAGATACGCCACATCGGTATAATTGCCGCACCCCGAAAAGAGTAAGTCTGTCAAAAAAATTTAAAAAAGGTTCAGAAATGCTGCATTGCCACACGCAGCACATAAAAATGATAAGCTACTCCTCGATATTGATGATATATCAGAGTAGAAAATATCTATTAAAAAGAAGAAAAAAATACAGTACATATTTGCTTGTGACTCTATCCCCCAACTTTTAAAAATGTGAAGAAATAAAAACGAAATTTTGCATTAAAATTGATTTCCGATTTTTCTCCGAAAATCGGGAACGTTTTTCCCTTCTAGGTTTTTCCGTGTTTTCTTTTCTCTCTCTCTCTTTTTTTTTTTTTTTTGCAAATACACGCTTTTCAAGGAAAGAAAATTAAATTTTATAAATTTTGTAATCATGCTTACGATTTCAAATGCCCGATAATCATATTTATGTATGAAAAAAGTCAGATTTCGCGATTATTTTTGAAGTGGTCTGTTTTTGCGAATTTCTGTTATCTGTCGCTTTAATTTTGTACTAACATCCATAAAATATGTACATTGTACAGGTTTTTCACTTTTGTTCCCTTACATTCTTTTTAAGGTTTTACATTGCTTTTCTTTTTAAATAGAGCTCCACTTCACTTGTAATCATTTATGCAAAAAAATTGGAGAATAGGAAATTCGGCTTTTCCCGCAGTTTTTGAACAGTCGACCGTTTACTTTAATTAAAGCTTCTAATTGACGGGTAAATAATGTATAATTGCATCAGAATGTGACAGTATCTATTCATTTATTGTTTTGTTGAAACAGTAGGACGGAAGTCGGGGCGATAAAAAGAAAAGTCGATCATAAACGCCGGAGCAGCAAAAAAGTCACTTGCAAAAATTTAACCTTTAAACATGCAGACGCCGCAGCATTCCTTAGTAATAACTGTTGTTAGTCAATGAAAAGCTCAGGATCCGCTTGCTTCTTTTGCTTTTCAAAATTGAAACATGCAGAAAATTTATCGGCGCGGCATTGTGAAAATACAGAATCAATGCACAATTAGAAGCGCTATACCAAAAAAAGAAAAAGTAAGAAAAAAAAAGGAAAAAGTAGGAAAATAAGGAGAAAGCTCTAAAAAGTAGTAAAAAGTAGGAAAAATAGGAACTCTTCGGGGTCTGCTACACCACAGTCCTGATTATAACTGCTGCATTTGAGAAAATAAAAGCTTTACATACATTTGATAATTTGTGTCAAAAGTTGTGTGAATGTTTTATTTCCTTGCGATAAAACACTGTTTTCTGAGGAAATAATACCGAATCTTAATGATCTGCATTGACTCGACAACCCTTTGTGAGCCAAGGTCTTCTTTACATTCTCCTTCCGATCCGCTCTCCTCTTTACCAGTTGGTAGCTTCTGATTAAAATATCCGTCAACCAGATCAGTTGATACTCTGACAATCATCCCACTTAGTATGGGCCTGTCTCTAACACGAGGATCAATTGCTTTGGAGCAAAGGATAATATTAATCAGTGGCGTACCTAGCATGAGTGACGCCCGGTGCGGTAAATTGAGGTGTCACTCCCCTGTCCCCCCCCCCACCGGAAAATGTTCAAATTTGTAGTTTTAAAAATGCGTTTTAGCTTTATATTTTTTAAATTATTGCAATTTCACTTCGGGTGTCACCCCCGGACGGGCGGTACCCGGGATTGCTTTTTTAATAGCTACGTTTCATGCTATCTGAGGGTTATAAAGATTTTTTCTTTCAAAGTAGTAGGACTCGACCGATGCATCGGCCTGGCCGATGCATCGGCGCCGATGGTTCAACTATTTAGCCATCGGCATCGGCGGCCGATGCTAACTTGCAGGAAACATCGGCCCATCGGCCTTAAAAAACATCGAAAAGCCGATGGAATTGGCCGATGTTTTTGAAAAAAAAAGGACCTTTGTTGTTTTACTTTTTAATACAAAGTAAAGGGAGTTATTGTTTTTATATAAATTGTTTACTTAAATTTCAGTATGAATTTCTATTTTAGTCACAACTGGAAGAGTTTTTAATACTGCATTCAGGTACCAAACAAGTTAATTGTTGCGTTGTTTCTTGCGGATGAATGTACGTATGTATCTCTTATAAGTCATAACTCAAAAATGGTAAGCTGTAGAAGGCTAAATTTTCGCATGTGGGATGTGCGTACGTTCCAGCTGTGCACTTCCCTTTTTGATTTCGATCGGATGTTCTAAAAATCCTATTTACTCATTTTTTGTGGCTATTAATTACTTATTTCAATGCAAAACTCATATAGCGTCTCAGACTGACGATCATTTGGTGATATATTGCCGAAATGGAGACTATGGAAACAAATATGAGATGGCGAAACTGGTTTTGTTTCATTTTGTTAGATTCCCGTTGAACGGAAGGTAATTTTTAATTTTTCTATATTTGTATTATGAATCACAGTAATGCAGTCTTTTCTGTATCGCTTCGGCGGAGCTACAAGTTTGGGGCCCGTCGAAATACATTTTGGCGCCCTATTTCTCTATCACAGAAGTTGTAAAACATTTATCATAAGCATTGTTGTAACTCCTACGGTTCCAGTATGGTTATGGGGCCTCACGCGCAATTGCAACATTGGCTATATTTTAAATCCGCCACTGCACGTCAAAACAAACTCGGGTGCAAGTTTTAAAAGGGTATTTCTACTCAATGTTTATGATTATTTTAAACTCTATTTTTTACGACTATTTTTTGTATTTCCGAGAAAACTTGCGATTCCCTCCTCCAAATCCCAGTTTCTGAAATTAAACTTTAGTTGTTCTTCTGAGTTGCTTAAAACTAACACCATCCATAAAATTAGAGTTTCTTTTCAAGCTTTATCTATTGTTTAGGAAGAATTCAGAGCATTAATGTAAGAAATTGATTAAAGACGTTTTCAATGGTAGCATAACTCGGAAATCAAAGGGACTTTTGAATTTTTTTCTTCGGAAGTGCTGGAGTAGCTTCAGAAACTCTTCTAGGCGTTGGTAGTAGCGGTTCTGTACTAAAAAAAACGAGGCCGAAGTTGGGGCCGAAGTTTAATGTTGTGAGTTACTCCAAAATCAGAGGGTGGCCCCCCTAACCCACACTCGTCGTTTCAAGCATTTCTTGAATATTTAGCAATTATTTATTTTGATCAAGAAATATCATTTTGCGTATTTCTTATACTTGTTTCACCTATATATCGTAATGCGCTATCTTTTTGGAATCATAAATAGCGATCGATTTTTTTTTCTGTTGTAAGTAACTATTTTTATGTATTTATATAAAATCATTGAATAAGTTATTTTCGTTTTCATCATATTTCTAATAAAATGTTATAGAAAAGTTTAAAGGATTTTCTATTATGCAAATTTTTGAATTTCAAAAAATTATTGTTAAATTGAAAAATTTAATTTGAACTTGTTTGTAGTGCTTCATAAGAGATTAAACAATCAAATTGTTCAATATTACGTGTGCAAACATCAGATCGAGTAGTATATGTATTCAGTTATTAACTTGGTCTAAATATTGAGTTTGTTTATTGTGGCTGCGTTTTAAGAACCTCGCTCTTTTCATGGCTATTTCTTTTTTTCGCAAAATTTATGTCACTGTTTATAGCTTTTATGAAAAATGCAAACTTTTCAGTTCATAAATTTTAAATAAGTATAAAAATATAACTATTATGATTTAATATTGTAATTTATCTGTTACCTTTTTTGTTTAATTTGATGACTAAAAAATGTCTACGTGCAATCTTTCCACTTTAATTGCGTAATTTGTTGACGGTTTCATAGTTTTATTCTTATTTATTTATTCACTTTTCGAATAATTAAACAATATAATTTAATGTTTTTTAACTATGTTCAGTGTACCTAAATCCATACATTATTATAATATTACTGAAATCTTAGTTATATGTTCAATTAAAAAAAAAAAAAAAAACAAATCAGTTGGTTATTAAACAGCCTCTTTGTTTTTCTTCTTCTTTTTCTTTTTATTTTCTTTTTATTTTTTTAAATTTTATAGCTGTTGTTCTTTGTCTTCCATCATACAGCAGTCAGAAAAGGAGAAGTATAACTACACCCTATACAGATTGTACATAGTACGATCCAAAAATTTGGGGACAAGCTGCATAAAACCTTACCCAGAATAGTTCACATTACAAAAGCACATCCACCTTCAAAAGGTTACCCTTGAACTACTATGTACTTCTGCCAGTGTTCATATAACTTTTGGAAACACTCCTGGAAGCCATTTTTCGCTACGTTTTGTGATGCTGCTTTACCTTCTCCTGACGGAAGAAAGCGGCGTCCATGCAATTTTTTTTTTTTTTTTTGCTGGGAACAGGTAAAAGTCGCACGGAGCTAAGTCCGATAAAACGTTATGTTATTTGTTTGTCATATCAGAGTATTGACCAATCGAACCGTGCATCTCTTCCCCACGATGAAGTTAAAGCAGCAGCGCAAGAGGTTGCGATAAATGTCTTCCAGGAGTCCTTCTAAAAGCTATACGAACGTTGGCAGAAGTACATAGTCGTTCAAGGTGACTATTTTGTAGATAGATGTACTTCGGTAATGTGAACTATTCAGGGTAAGGTTTTATGCAACTTGCCCTCGTATGAGTTTTCAACTTACGATTTCATAACGTTTTTGAGTGACGCAAGTTTACGCACATGAAGACGTCACAAGAGAATTTACGATAATTAACTAAGGAGGCGTTCAAAATGTATATTTCGATCATCTATATGTTCTTAGGTACATATGCATGTACAAATGTGCCGAAAAAACTTGTGAAGTTTCAATTGGGTGGTCGTAAAATAGAAATTTAGATCGAAATCTGTTTTTTTTTTTGTGATTACAATTCCTTATTCGTAGAAAGGAAGTAAAGTGAAATAAATCAATGATCCTTTAAATCCCTGACATTGTTATCAATTTATTTCTATGTTTTTTTTTTTTTTTTGCCATCGGCCAACGGCATCGGCCTTCGGCCATCGGCAATCGGCCATCGGCCATCGGCCATCTTTGAACAATCGGCCAACAATCGGCATCGGCCCATGGGCCAAAAAATGCCATCGGTCGAGCCCTACAAAGTAGTAAATTTTAGGTCCCAGTGAATTAAATAAAATTGTTTCAAATATATATCCGCTCTAAAAAGTGATTATAACCCAGAACTAGCTGATTTTCTAATTTACTCTTCATAATTATTCTTTGTCCGTCTGTCAATGATTAAGTTTTCGATTTCCAATTCATTCTGACACCTAATTTCATTACCAGACTATCTCTAATAAAGACAATAAACTTGGCTCACTTAACCTATCCTTTAATTACGTTTCGCTTCTAGTGATGCTCGAACCTGAGTTTCCTGTTCCTCCATTAACCATGCATGTTCTTTTTTTCATCTTCTTGTTCGATTGCTATTCGTCTTGCCCTTGGAACCCTGGAGGGGCCGTACGTTCGAGTTTTCTGGAGGTTCCGCGTTGCCCTCGAATAGAACACATTGTTAGATCGGCTCTACGTTTCTGGTTTTTGCTTTCTTCTTGTTTGTTTGATTAACAACTCGATTTTTGCGAGCGATGAATTCGAACGGGGCAAAGAACGCTAGCGAAAATTAGCGCCACTGACATGTTTGCTATCTCATTCAATTCTGAAGGCTACATTTCTCGGAAGTCGACGGCCTTCAGGGCACATTTCAGTGTTGTTATTCATCATTGATGACTTCAAAAAGTTTAAATATTTCATACACCTATACGTGTTCCCTTAAAACCGTTTGCGTTTGAACTTTTGCAAGATACAATAAGTGCAAAAATGACCTTGAATACTAAAAAAAAAGAAAGAAACACTTTTGAAAGTATGGTTTACATAAAAAAGGAAATAAATTTTAGAGTTGGATCATGACCTTTTTCAATGCAGTTCAAACTTGTTGAACAGTAAATTAAAAAAAAAAAATATATATATATATATATATATATATATATATATATATATATATATATATATATATAAAAAAACATTGAAATTTATGCAAAATTCTTAAAAGAAATATTTTATTACCCCATAATATTGGCGGAAACAAAGTAAAGAAACGAAATTCCTGTCGATAATATTTCCCAACGTCTTCTATTAGTCATTCGTTACTAATGCACAATTTATAATATATGTGGAAGTTTTGCTTGAGCTTTTTTCTATTTTAAATTCTTTCCTCGGATATATCAATTCGCTCATTGAAATCTTCCTCGATATTAAACTGCTTTTAGAAGACACAAATACATAATTATTAGTAATGATTCGAGTCTTTTTAGCCGGTTACCATTCATTGAAATCTCGTTCATCAGTTCTCAATCATCTATTTCCATTAACATAAATCAGATTTTTTTTTCTTTTTTCCGATTTATATCTTTTGCACTTTTGCACATGCACGGTTTGAATGAATGTTTCAAAGCATAATTAATCATTTTTAGGGGTATAATAATCTTATCTGTGTTTAAAACTTGCTATTTCATGTCCGTGTGCTCTCAGTTGTTCTATGACTTTTAAACTGGGATGTAGGGGAGAGTGTTGTACCTTGGGACACTGCTAATTTCCAAGAATCTATTTTTAGCAGCCATGTTTTTGTAATTTCTAATAGTAACCTACACCAATACATGGTACCATAGTAAAAATCAGCATCAAATGAGTAAAATTTACGGTATTGTGAGAGAAAGAAAATGTCATGGCCCCAAAGTAAATATATTTCTTCATTTTTATTTCATTTTCTGTCTTGGTATTTGTAAATTTGATCAACTGAATTTTATTTTGTTATAAAAGAGAAGTACTTCAAATAATTTGCTTATGAAAAAATAACGATAGTGCATCTAGATTGACCATGATTTTGGTTTTTCTTAAATCACGTAGTGATTGTACCTTGGGACAGCCAAACATTTGGTAACTTAGGACACGTTCCAAGGTACAACATATGTATGGTTCTTAATAATTAAGGTATGTTTAGGAACATGGAACAATGTTCTAATCATATGTAGTCTTTTAAACGAATTTAATTTTAGATAATAATTCATAATTCATAATTAATTTTTCATGATTTAATTCACTACCATGAAAATTTTATTTATTTATTTATTTATTTATTTATTTATTTATTTATTTATTTATTTTTTTGTTTTCTGGTGCAAAATTGGTTTAAGTATGTGGTTGTTTCCTGAATCATGAAGACTTTCCCATAGTACAACAGGATGTGTCCCAAGGTACAATAGGATGTTGTACCTTGGGACAGCTTTTAACTTTTACTTTAAATTGCTGGCAATACTTTATTTTCAAACTCTCTGAGTTGTAAAAAATATATTGAGTAGTTGAGGTTGTGGTTGAAAAATTTCCCAAGTTACAACACTTTCACCTGATGAAGGGAAATTTTCTACATATCCCTTAAGCCATACAATAGGCTTGTCAAAAAAGATTTGCGTCACTCGCTTTCACGATAGTATTACATTATAAAACATAATTATATTTCCCATTTAATTACTGTTATTAATTTTTATTCTTATTTTTTGCTTAAGTAAAGATTGCACTCTGAAAACGTCAAAGACTGCTCAAACAATTTTTATTAGTTTCCGTGATGAAAGTACATTTTCATCTGACTTAGGTTTATCAAAAGGAAAGTACAATCAATTACACGAAAGAAACATCATAGCATTATCATGTTTCTTTCGTGTTCATCATAGCATCATCATAGCATCATAGCATATATCATTTAAGCAATAAATATACTTAGTGTGCTCCGCACACTAAGTATATTTATTGCTTAAAATACAACTCTTACAGCTACTTTAAAAATATTGAAAACCTTGCAGATCGAAACAATAAAGTTCTATAGTTATTACATTAACGATACATTCATAAAAGAAAATGGATTAATGAATAAACAAAAACTTTCCAGGAACAAAAACATTCACATTGAAGGGAAATAAAAAGCATTATCAAAACACAAGCATTATAGCTCTCTTATAAAGTAAGTCAATGTTGAATTGACTTACAATGACAATGTAACCCAAATTATTTAAAAAAAATAATGAAATTTAATAAAATTCAAATTATAAAATTTCATTATGTTATTTATCTATTAAGAACTAAACATTAAAATATAAGGTATTACAGCTCTCCGATAGTAAGATGAACTACTAAAAACTGTACAGGAGGATGCCTGATGCATTTTCTAACGTTAGAACTACTTTTTTATTAAATTTAATACTAGTTGTTCTCCCACACGGCTTTGCCGTAGTAGGAAATTAAAGGGCATTTAGTTCGCCTGTTTATTTTTCCGAATAATGGATGAAGAATTTCTCGCCAATCTGCTATGTTATTTTGCTCGCCCATGTTATGTTAATTTGCTCTTCCACGTTATGGTAATTTACTCGCCCATGTTATGATAATTTTCTTCGGGAGAATGTTCTTAAAATTGGAATAGAAAAAGAACAAAATTTAATTTTCGAAAAATCGTTTCGAGGTGCACACGCCTATGCTACTAATTTTGTGTCAAATTTCATGAAAATCGGCCGAACGGTCTCGGCGCTCGTCACAGAGATCCAAACATCCAGAAAGACTTTAAGCTTTATTACTACTAAAGATATTTGACACTTGGGCGGAAGAAAAAAAAAAACAACGCACAAACAAATCAAGAGGGTTTTTGTTTTATTTGTTTGTCTTTATTAGTGAATTCTTTTTTACTGGACTGCTGACCTGTTTATATTAATCTAAATTAAAAAAAACCTAATGTCTCTAGAGCGATTTTTAAAACTTTTTCATGACTTGTAATTTAGGTTGTTTTAGATCCGTTTATAAATGAAGAAAACTGCGTCTCTGCTTTATTTTTCACATATCTCGTTCCGCGTTCAAATCACCCATTAAAACTTTTGATCTGTGTTAGGATGATACAGCATGATTTTCAAACGATTCTTTTGTTCCAAATTTAGAAAGTTTATTTCATCAAAGTGAAAAATCAATGTATTTTTTTTTTTTTTTACTTTCCATTCAGCAAAGAAAGATGAGAATTCAAGAGTACTTCCAAAACAATGAAGTTCAGAAATACTTCGCATTGAATGCACGACCATTTCGTGGACACAATCCTTCTTTGAAAGTCTTTCCTTTGTGCAAACATAATCTTTTGCATCTTTAGATTACAGGAACTAAAGGACAAATTTTTTAATACGTGGTTTTGCAAAATTTCTCATCATTATGTTTCACATTTAAACGGAGTATTTTTCCTTCTTTTAAATGTTAAACATTTCCTTGTTTTAGGGTAGTTGATATGAACTTTTAGATAATATATGCTAAATAAGTTAATTTTCTGAGCATTTTTATTAGTCATTCATGTAGGTACAAGATTATTTTTGATATGTATCAAAGATGTAAGGAATCTGTCCACATTTTTAGAGATAACTGATGAGAAACTACTGATAATATTAGCAAAGAGCGCTAATTTTATGCATTTTTTTCTTTCAATTATAGTAGTTTCTCATAATGCTCTAAATGTCACAATACCTACAGTTTTGGGATAAAAATTATTTATCAGAATGAGTTATACACGATAAAAACATTAGTATTTTTTATTACGTTTAAATACTACCTGATATCTTTCGATAAATTAAAATTTAATTCTACGTTTGATTGAACGTTTTCAGTTATTTATTTGTTGATTTCAGTGTTTATGTTTGAGGGGGGAGGGAGCGACATTGCTGAAGCTCTTTTTGTGGGGGAGGGGGGTTATTTGGAGTTGAGAAATAGCTGAAACGTAAGTATTCAAGACTGAAATGCAGGTGGACGGATCACTCGTGTCCCCATGTTTCAAGCCTAATCTTTTATATGAACGGATATAACAAGTAAATCATTTTTCTACTGCATTCCTTCCTTTATACGATATTTAAGTAAATATTGAAACCACTGTCCATTTTAAGTTTATGGTATTAGTATGAACAAACTTTGTCGCAACAAACAAGAGAGAGAAACAAAAATAAAGGGTCGGGGGGAGTGATCCACAACTCTATTGGAATATTAGGAAAAACTATCTATGAGTAACAATGCATGTAATTTAATGTGCATATCAACAAAGATAATAGTAGTAACAACGATAATAATATTAAGGATTTTCATAATAGTAAGAATGATGATGATGATGATGATGATAATAATAATAATAATAATAATAATTTATTAATTATTATTATTATCATCATCATCATTCTTACTATTATGAAAACCCTTAATATTATTATCGTTGTTACTACTATTATCTTTGTTAATATGCACATTAAATTACATGCATTGTTACTCTATAGATAGTTTTTATAATAATAATAATAATTATTATTATTATTATTATTAGTATTATTATTATTATTATTATCACCATCATTATCACCATCATCATCATCATCATCATCATTATTATTATTATTATAAACGTTATCGCATAGAGTATTGTTAATTTATTATAACTATGTACCTTTATAATAATGCTTATTGATTATCCCTCATTTAGAGTGTTTTGTCTGCAATTGTTTTATACTTGCAAAGCCTTACTCACTTGGTTCTAAAAGGTTATTATAAATACCCAATCCATTATTACAACCTCAAGGAAAAGGTTTTTGTCCAGCATTTTTACATGAGTCCCCATGTCTTACAATTTCGATTATAACATTTAATTATTTTCTTGTTCAAATTTTATAGTTTTTCTTTAAGAAGAAAATTTTTAGCGGAGATAAATAAAACATTTTTTTAATCTGTCGGTCACCGCCTGGACAAGTAAAACTTCCTGAAGTAAAAAATTTGGTTTGAAGGTAGGGATACGCCGATTAATCGACCATAATTGAATATTTTACCAAATACTTATAATCGGCCAAGTTTTGCGATAAATCAGCGCGAAAAATGTTTTTTAAAAACTATTTTAAGTATATATCTGTGACAAGAAGCTTTAATGAAAACATAAAACAACAATAAATAAATTTAACTCCTGCAAATATTACTATAACGTGTAGTATGAAAGTACAGAGTAAAAGCAAAACAAATAGAAAATGCGTAAAACCGAATGAAATATTAAAGAATAATCCTCACAGCTGATATCCACATGCCACTAGTATGAATAATTAAGTTCCAGGGCTTTTAAATTGAAAATTCGAAAAACATGAGTGAGGAAATTCCTCTCCCCCTTCTCCAACCACATATTTGCAATAAATAAAAAAAACTTTCAATTTATATTTATACTTAAGTCAATATTTATCCTATCCTAGGCCCCCGTGACCCACTTTTTTCACATCACCTGCATTGCAGCTACTTATTGCTTTTATGTTATTAATGTTATTTCTGTTTATCTTTTGACAGAAATGTAGCAGAAATAAACATATGTGTATACGATCTCACTGCAACCTCTGAAATCCATAAAGCAGAAATAGCAATGTATTATCAAACAAAGGCAAAAAAAAAAGAGGGGGGAGAGAGACAATCGCCTAGTTAGTCTAGTTCTTTTTATTATTATTATTGGATTCTTCTTTTTTCTTTAAAATGAATAAATTAAGTTGGGCAAAAAACTGCAAGACAAATTAATTTATTAAATACTTATTTCGTAAATATAATAGTAACAGTAAAATCGATTTTTTCCTTTCACATAAATTGTAGTTTTTCTCAGTGAGAAACACATGCCAGAATTTTCAAAATTGGGCATCCAGTTTATCTTGTACCACTTTGTGTACGTAAATGATTTTGCGATCTTCAAAAACAAACCATTAAAAATTCTTCTGATAAATACCAGTGCTGTACGCGTGGATTTTGAATAAGCATACATTCTACAGTTTCATTTATGAACAAATTATACCCATTTGAAAAGTCCTGTAGTATTTTTTTTCTCTTATACGTAAGCGAACACAACGATAATTTAGCAGTAAGTTACTGCCTTAAAGCCAGGGCTTCGGCCCCAGAACTACATAAAATATACCAGACAGCCCGGTTATCACATCCTGAGACTGCGGTTTCGTTCTTATTAGACCTCCTCAGTCAGGAATAGTGAATAAGCGAGATGGAGGTGGTAACTTACTGCTAAATGCCCAAGCTTTGCCTTCAATTTACGAGTCAAACTGCACCATGCTGCGGACACTCGCTGGTGAGATAAATTCACTTTATCTACCAGTTTGTTGGGACAGTAAGCTTCAATGAGATGACATCGGCCTCCACCTAGTTTATTCACTATTCCTGACTGAGTAGTTCCAATAAGAAGGAAGCTGCAGTCTCAGAATGTGATATCCGGGCTGTCTGGTATATCGCAAGTACAACGAGAACTTATTCTATAAAAATCGCAACATCTATGCAAAAAAGCGGAATTTGTTTTACATAGTATGAGAAAGAGACATTAGAATATCGAATATATAGCTGCTGCTCGTTTGCTGTTCTGAATCTCTCACATTACTAATCCGTACCATGGAAATATGTCCTCAACATTCCTTCTCAACTGTAGAAGCTGGCCATGACGGAAATACATCATCTGCTGACCCAAACAATCGGGAAGCAAAAGAACCCGGTTGCGTAAAGACATCAGAAACAATAGAACCTTCGAACTAAAATAAAAAGGAACTCAAGAGTTCGGCTCTTGATATTACCATAAAATGATTTGTGAGCAATGTGCGCGCTTTGCTGACCCGGAAGAAATAGAAATAAAAAGAAAGTCAAAATCTTTTCAGTTGGTACAATATGAAGCCACAGTTTTGGTTTGGCATGTGAGATGTTTATGTTTGTGGAATAAGAAAAATTATAGGTCAGGAAAACACTTACCTGCCGTAACGATGAGAACCACCTTACGAAATGCTGCGAGCTTTGGCGTTTAACGATCTTCGAAAAAGAACGAAGTCCCAATTTTCAGTTCTGCAATCTCCCTTAAGAGCTTTAGCCCTTAATCAAAACATAATTACAGACGATGCAGTCTTGTACTCTGATATGCATGAGTTAATGTAACTCCCTGTCTGAGAGCGCATGTGGAGAGACCATGGATAGCTTTGCAGAGTAGTGAGCAGGATAATTATGCAACAAGTAACGATTCTTTCTATTGTGTCCCCAAATCTAATTTCATTGCATTAATTATATTTCTAAGAATTTGACCATTAAGCTAAATAAGTTCTGGAGACTACTGTAATAGAAAAATGCAAACAATAGAGTAATTAATACTTATTACATCGTCAGCGTTGTTGCAAGAGTCCCATAGTCCAAACTCCAGTTTTGAAACATTGTCAATTTTAACTTTCAATTCACTGCGAAAAATAGCAAAAATCAATTTACAGACCCCTAACTTTAACAGTAAGTTCATTCCTGTAAATTTTACACCGTATAACTGGTTTACAAACCGAAATAACTAACTGTAAAGTCTAATTCCTCGCAGTGACTCGTGAGGGGTTTTTTTTTTTCTTTTTTTTTTTTAACCAGAAGGCCAACGATATTGCATTTATAATACATTGTTCAAATTATTTTTTACAGAAGTTCTACGCACACATCAATATTTTTTCGAATACTTTATCTGCACTCGAATCTTCTAATTTGTTTTGCATTAGAAGAAATCGTAATGATCATGCATTTCACGTGTACTTAATTTATTTTGCATTTACATATACTTAAACCAAATAGTTTGAACTAATCCAATATAAATTTGAAACACTGTTTCTCTGCACTTTCCTTTGGATTTCAATGATCCACAAAAAACAAAAAACAAAAAAAAAAAGATTTATCACAGGGATTATTACTTCATAAATTTTCTGCCAGTAATGAAGATTTTTTCTAGATTGTGAACTTGTGATAACAAGACAACATGAACATCTAAATAGCGAGTTTCTTTTTTGGTATATACTAAACCATCCTTCTTTTCTTCGGTCTTAAAATTCGATAACAGTTCACATGTAGCTCAGCTTCTGCTGGAATAATCTTCTTTACGATTAAAGTTCACCACGAGAAACGAAAAATTAATTATGATTCAGTTTCTTTTATTATTTTTTCAATATGTATATATTTTTCAATTAATATTTTATTAATTCTACGTTTTTTTACACATATATTTATAAATTTTTCTCTGCTTTTAAATTTTTATGTTAAAAACATAACGTGAATAAGAGTTGAATAACATATTATTGTTGGTTTTTTTTTTCTTGCTCTCAAAATTGTTTCAAAGTATTTTTTTTTAATTAACTACAAAACTTTGAGATCTGTTTTCTGCAAAATGGATTTAAATGAATTCTTTCGAAAAGGTAACATATATTTGAAAGAAAAAACTGACTTTTGAAAGCTTGTTCGAAAATTTTATTATTTTGTTTCAGAAGGTAATTTTGATACAGTTTACTTTGCCCAAAACGACTTTTGACTGTTGTTTAAAATGTTATAAAAAGCAATAAATTAAAGCTGAAAAATATTCCCATTTTGAAAGAGACAAACGATATCAAAAATAGTGATGTTCCCCTTTCGAATTAAAAGATTTGTTCAAAACAAGGAGGTGAAACTTTTCTTTAAAACTGATTTAAATAGGCACTTAGAAAAAGCTACTCTAAATAGCACTTCATGTTACGTAGAACCAACAACTACACTGATGCACCAAACTCACATGTATACAAATTGAACTTTTTACCGTATCTCGAAGGAAATAATCTCCAAAAGTTGTGAAATTTACCAGTACTGCATTACCATAGAAACAAAACTGTAATTCCTTTAACTATAAAATAATTCCTGAAACTATAAGCTTTGGCACTTGTTTTCGCAATATATTGCGATGATATTTCGCATGTTTATAATCACATAGCGGGGTTAGAATTTTTCTGTCAGCGAATCCATTTTCACATAACGAATTTTTGGGACCAATACGCAATGTAAAATTGCTCTGGATTCAATGAAAAAATGGGGAATATTATTGCAGATCTCGAGTTTGGAGATGCAACGACGATATGTGCATCCACTCACTACACACCGACTCAACTGTTAGAGACCTTATATATCGAATTTATTGCAATTGTACATCGTCGCCTCAGAGCAAAAGCAAGCAATCTAATCCCAAAAATAAAATAACACTAAGATTTCTTACTGTTGATCTCAGACGACGATATGTTTTGGCAGATTTTTGAATTTATCAGCGTGTGCGAAAATCGGGTAAAACGTAAGTAAAACAGCTAAAAAGTTAATTTCTGCTACTCAAATCAGTCCTCGAGATAGAGAAGTTAGGAAGCATTTATCGAAGCCGTGTGAATCATTTGCTGCACGTGAAACCATCAGACCGCATCAATCAATAAACTGCACGTTAAACTACTCTTGGTTTTGGTCGCATCTTCAAAATTTGTTAGTCGAGTACACAGATAAAATTTTGTTCTGCCTGAAAAATATTTCTGGAGCATAACTTTCCTATGAGAAAGTTTTGAAGATTCACATTCGTGTTGGTTTATCGCAGTAAAAAAGGGACTTTCCATTGATCAAAACCACGATATCATTTCTTGGCGGTGATGCAACAATTTTTTAAGATTGTTCCTTGAAAAACAGATAGTATTGGTTCTCTCTCTCTTTTTTTTCGTTGCAAATGCAAAACATCATTTTTTTAAAAAAAATCTTGATTTTGAAATCTATCAAGAAAGTGTTATTAAGTTTTCAAGCAATTGTATGTTTTACTTTATTTTGACTTTATTTGAAAATAGCACTTCGTCATACTTTTAACCCGAATTGAAAACATCAGGAAAATAGATGAATTACTGTCTACGTGATTAGTTCATTCTAGAAAAAAATATTGTGTTTGAATATTTTCATGAATCTCAGAGCACATATATTAGTTTTCTAATATTTAGGTGCTTGCTAAAATTAGAAAACAATAGGAACAATTTAAACAAATAGCAAACAGGATTAAGTACGTCTTCATTTTGCCTTCATCAAAACCAACGGCACATTTTTAAAAAAAAAATTCCTGGTTGTCATATAACAGAAGCAAGCACATAGATTTTTAGTACACCGGCTGCTAGCATCGTTTTTACTAGCAAACGGTTTACTTCCAGTATTTCTTATAAAACTGTAAAAGCGTGACGAACCACGTATTTTGGTTTGTAAATATTTCTATTAATTTTTTAAATGTGAGGACAATGTGAGAGAAAAATTCTTTACGTTGTTGCATTAATGATAATTTTATCGGTTTCGCCCTGAAAAAAATCATTTTAAAAATCTTTCGCAACACGTCTTACTTTTCTGAAAATTGTTTTATTCGGAAAATTTTAAACAAATACTAAACGCAATAAGTAATTAGTTATATAAACATATTTGAGCATTTCTCCTGTAAACACAAACGATTGTGCTTGTCTAAAAAGTCAGTTAAACTTTTAAACAATGCAATCCCCTGTTTGAAGACCCGATATGCTTTCTGGCACATTCAGATTTTTTTCCCCATTTTTTCACCCTTAGATAGGTAACAAGAATCTTTATCTTAATGTTCATTATCAAAACAACTTTTCTTTTGATGGATTTTATCTGAGTTGCGGCAGAAAACATTTTCGTTTTTTGGTTTTGATTTTAAACAACGTTCTGAGATGAAGAAACTGCCCTTTCTATCGGTATAAGAAATCCGCTTTACTTTTTACCTGAAATGATACTTTAAATGCTTTGGGTACAGAAAAACTATTTTAATTTTCTTTCTCAACTCTGCAATGAATTTTCCGTTTCATAATTGAGTTAAAGAGTTGGGATGTAACCAAGAATTTAGCAATAAAACAAACATGCAGTGATTAATTAACCAATTGTTAAACCGATAGTTTGACAGTCTCTAGTCTTGCTTGTATATTTGTGTTCAAACCACGATCTTCCTTACGATTAGCATTTTTTAAAAAGTCTGTGCTTTTAAGGAAAAATAATTTAGTGTAGACCGTTCATGTACCAATTTTGATGACTGTTTCAATAAAAAAACTTACAAAAACAAGAATAGGTACACGTGCTTCGGGGTTACAAAGAATCTTTTATGAATGCAAAAATGCTGTGATTTTTAGAATGTAATAAGTTATCCCAGTGAGGTTATTCATACTTTGAAACACCTTTCATTATGCGCTGATAAAGGCATTTTATTAGTTATAAAATTCTCCCAGTTTATGACAATAACAATTAAAAGCATATTAACAATGCCTAAAATTATAGATATTATTTTGTCATTCAGGTTAAAAAAAAATGCTATGAAAAGACATTGTCCCTTCGAGCGACACTGAAAACGCAAAAAAGTTTGTTTTTCTGTAACTTCTTCCTCTAATGGATTTCGAATAACGACATACAGATCAGTTGGTCAGTGAAAATAGTAATAATAATAAAAATGGTTTGTATTGCATTTCATGAAATATTCGCTCTAGTAGTACAGATATGTAAACATATAAAATATCTCTTCAGGCTTTCACGGCCAACGAATATTCAGGGCATTTGTTTTAAGAGCATCAAGACAGACACTATTAAAGAAAAAGAATCGTTTGCTCGCAAAAAAAAAAAGTTTTCGACTCTTTTATTACTATTATTTGCAACAAGTCGTAACGTGCCAGAGTTAGAACTAACGGACATCATTTTCTAAAAATTGTTTGCTCTAAAATAGGAAACAATCCCGCCTAAGTGTCAATAATAATGAACTACATAAGCAAACACAACGTCAATGAATTTGCCTAAGGCACGGAAAAACGCCAAAAGAGTTTGATATCGAAACCGTCTACGAGGAAGTTGCTCCTTTGCATGGAAATGTCTGATTTGCTTCCGAAGTCACGGGTGTTCACTGGACAAGAATGCAAAAATCAGAACGCACAGGTGTTATCCAAAGAGGAAAAAAAAAATCTTGCATAGCAGATGCACGAGCTATTCCACACACAGTTTCCGATAGTTTCTTCTTTTTTACTTGAAAGAAGTAATTCAAGGTTAATTTCAATACTATGTTTTACCACAGGCCTTTTCGGCACTGCTTCTGGCAATTGCCATTTCTGATGTTTAAGGCTGTGCTGTATCAATGGTAAATATAACCTTGATCACTGGATGGCTTATTTATATTCTAAAGTGATTTGTAGATGCCATTCAACTTTTCTGGGAGAGCTTTTATGACAGGCAGAAAAATATTTTGAACATCAAAAATTAGAGCGTTCAGGTGTCCAAAAATTTTTTTTCGTGGCAGTGGCAGATGCACGAGCTATTTCACATTTTCCGATAGCTTCTTCTTTTTCACTCGAAAAGAAATATTTCGAGGTTAATTTTAATACAACGTTTTAATGCAGCCCTTTCGGCACTGTTTCTGGCAATTGCTCCTTCTTATGTTAAAAGCAGTGGTGCAGCAGTGATAGATATAACCTTGACCAGTAAACTACTGGTTTATATTCTAAGGTTATTTGTAGATCCCATTCAACTTTTCTAAGATCGCTCTTATGACACTTAAAAAAATATTTTGAACTTCAAAAATAAGATCGCTCAGGTGTTATCCTAAAAAAATATCACGCCAGTGGCAGACACAAGTGCTATTCCAGTTTCAGATATTTGTTTTTCTCCATTACTTGAAGGGAGTTAATTAAGAGTTAATTTTAATAAAATGTTTCACCACTACACTTTTATACACGGCTTCTGCCAACTGCGTCTTTAATGTTGAAAACTGTGCCATATCAATGATTGATATGACATTAATCACATTATGTCAAAGATGATGACGGTTCTAGGGCGAGTTGTAGATGCCGTTCAACGTTTTAGGAGTGTTCTGCCGTGCTAAAGATAAAAATCGTACAATGAGACCTGTGCCCATTTGTTGGGCCCAACTTTAGTTGTCAACTTAAACAGGTAGTCAACTTTACAGGTCTTACTGTATCTGCACTTCTTATCAAATTTGAGTTTTTGTAACCAGGTGGTCCTTTACAACATATTTTACCTGCAGACAATGTTTTACGATCATTTGTGAATGGTAAATAGTTTTTTCTTTTTTTAATCTGGAAAAGTGGAATCTAAATCAAAAATATGGAAGTGTAAAACTTCTAAAAGTCGTTTCTCATTTTGAACTCTGAGATCCAGACTTGGTGGATCCAGAATTTTTTCATGGGAAGATCGATTGATTTTCATTACTTATCCTTTTCCACGTATTCGGGTTTGCACATCTTGGTCACAAGCATATCGTAGTTAACCTCTAAATCATTTCTGGGACGAATCATCAAAGATCGTCTGAATCGGCGTGTTCGAGATTTTCGGAAAATTACTTCGGAGAAGTAAATGAACTCCATATCTTCTACTAACATCACCAAAGATAATTTAGTATCACGTTTAACTAAGACTTCGATTTTGAAATGTGTCCGGAGAAAGTTTGCCGAACCTCTTCTCCCATCGAACTTGACTGTCAGAAAATTATTTCGAGCATTGTCATCAAACAGAAGTAGAAAAGTTTTTTATCTTTTGGGAAGTCCTCCGAAAGTACTTTTTCAAGTCAAACTCAAATTATTTGATACCCAATCATGCCGACTTACTATCTTGAAGCAAGCGCCTGTTGCGTAAAAATTTTAAGCTTTTCTAGTGTTAAGGATAAAACGGTTACATTAATTTAGTCTTTAACTATCGACTATTCTCCACGCAGTCAGTTATCTAGAGTGTAAAGAGATGTAATATGAGTTTTAATGGATTCTCAAATTATCAAAGTTGAACTCTAATATTACTGCTTTTTTTGTGTAATTGTAATAAAGAATTTAGGTGTTATACTTTGTTAAGCCAGCAATGTATTCCATTAAACCAAAAAAGTCACTTTTTTCCACGCACCTTTTATTAGACTCTAAAATCTGTCAAAAACACTTGCGGTGCATGTCCCAATTCATCTTATGTATCATTAATAATGGCATTTTGGATTTTCAAATGTGGAACCACGGCATACCAGTGATACCTGATCTGTTTCAAGTAGGGTCAGATTCACACATAAAAGGAAGAACTTCAAGCTGAGCTTGCGCCCGGTGGGGATCTTCCCAGGCACATAATGCACCAACCATGGACGGTCGACGATCTCCTATACTGCGCCATGCGGTACCTCCGAATGGTAGTTATAAGATATCATGCTAAAAGATAGCGAATGATGGAGAAAAATACTTTGAATTTTTCCCTATCTGCAGTTTTATTTTTAACACTAAAGGAAATCGCCCTTAAAAACAAAACAATAATTTTTTTAAAAGCTCATAGTATTCTGTACAACACAAAAGAACACACATTTTGATACGAGATTATACGATTATCTCTTGTCTTTTTTTGTGATGAGAAAGAAAATGAGTTTAGTTTCTGCTTAACAGGTGATGTTTGCAAATTATGTGTAGTTACGTTTTTTTTTACTTCAACATATTATGCTATCCTTTTGTTTGGGTTAAATTGCATACGTATTTTGATAAATCTGTGAAATATCATAATTAATTAAAGAAAAAAACAATTTTTTTTCTCTCTAAAAGCTTTTATTTGATGATTTAGAATGAAAATTCTTCCCAATCTCTGAATATTCCTGCAGTAATGTTCTCATATAATTATTCCACTATCCATAGTATCAGAAAACCATTGCCCTCACTCCTTGTACTTCACTATAGTAGGGCAAACCTAACCTGGCAACTTCGTGAAAGCTACGCAGATTCTAATCACAGCATTAAGACACTGCCGGATTAGGCTTACCCAAACTATAGTAACTTAAAAAATGTTTTAGTCATGACACTTCATACACGCATTATATTCAAAATCTCTGAAATTGTAACTCATTAGGAAGTTAGTTCAGTTTAATTTTCTACTTTATGATCATCTAAAATCGCAGGGACAAATGATGCTCATCTTTTCCTTCCTGAAAATTCCGTTTATGTTCTATAGAGTTCAACATTGAGTGAGCGTAGTCCGGCTGGCAAGAAGTTTAAGGGGTTACAATACCTCAGAAAGTATCAAACGATCAAAAAATTTTTTTATTGTTTATTTCAAAACTAAACACGATTCCAAACACAGGGATAAAGTTTCATTGCTTCAGTTCAAATATTCAAAACGTTATGAATGGTTTGAGGTCATGCTTGCTTTGTGTTCTTATGCAAAAGAAAAACTTTAAATTGCTTTTTCTCGATGATCGTTTTTTTTTTTTTCGTTTTCATGTCATGAGAATCCCTAAGGATTTTTTTCGAATAAAGATACAGCTTTAAAGTAACACTTTTTGGAATTAAGATAGTATATTTAACAAAACTGCATTAGATAAGCATTTTATAAATTACTCTATTGTTTAGAGCATGTTATACCTTTAAAAACCAAAATGTTTTTTAAAAAATATGATTTTTTACATAATTAATCACAGAAAATTTTCTAATAAACACATAAGCAAATGAATGCACATATTTTTAGCGAGGATTATTGTGATCGTTTAGCAAAAAAGTTTTTTTTAATTAGTGCAAAAACAAAAAAGCCTTAGGGATTTTAAAAAATTGAAAGTTTCCTAAATCTTTTGAATTTTATAAAGAAGTTGGCAATATTTAAAATTTTGAAAATAAATTATTGATTACAAAATATAAGTATGCAGGTTATGGTTTCAAAAAAAAAAAAATGAAATTTACTTCAATTAAAATAAAAAAAATGTTGGAAAGGTATTGTGACTCCTTAATATATCGGGCGAAAACTGCAAAAGGATAGTTTTCAATATTTTGCTCATAGTGTACGCTCCTATCAGAAAACACTATTCAATGCTTTTGCATTTGAGCTTCCGAACATAAAAATTTCCAATTTGAATACAGGTTATCCAAGCTCTTTACGCGAATTTTATCCACGACACTATAGTTACTACACTATATTTCCCTGCATGAATGCACAAAACAGCATTCTTTACTTCCTTAGAGAGTTTTGCATTCATGAAAAATATTCCATTCAAATTTTCCACCTAAATTTTAATTTAAACCGCACCAGAATCTTGACAAGTGTATTTGACAAGTGTTTTTTTTTTTTTCAACCTACCGTACGGACTACTAATCTTTCATTTACACCACTCCTGCATCCATTTTCACGAGCTTCGTCATAAACCTGCATGTGCGTTTGTATGCTCATTCGTTTTACTAAGTTTGCTTTGGTTTTCAAAGGTTTTGCCATAACTTCAGATTCTCTTTTTCTTGGAGGAGTAAGTGCTTTTGTGATTATAACAAGCAAGCATTTTCTTTTGGGATATATTTGGTCATACTGTCCTTACACCTGTAGTACATATTAACATACTGGGAATTACAAAATTGCTTAAAACGTCTGAAGGGGTTAGTTAACCCTCCGCCCCTTCCTGCTGTGATCCTACCCTTGTGCTTAAAGCAGGACTGCGGAGTTAAAAGGAAAATGATTGACTCCGACTGCAGAAATTTTAAAGCCTCCGATTTCGTCTCCGCAGCCCTGGTATAAAGTAGTCAACACAATGAATATAGTACGTACGCAATATAATAACAGTGTTTTACTTTTTTTGGACATTGCTTTTTGGTTTTGGAAAGCATTCCACTAATTTTCTGTTGTACGATGATTAATGTGCTTTCGTATTCGCCTCTCTGCGAGGAATTCATATTTTCAGTTCTCAATACGTTTCCAAGTGCCCTAGTGCATCTAATTTTCTTCCACTTCTGTACAAAAATTAGAGAAAATTGATATGGTCTGAAAACGGACCTTCACGGAAGTGCTTGGTCGATGAACTGTGGCATGTGGAAGTGAAGAAAAATGTTTGTCAAGATCATATTAATAGCATTTCTGTTTATTTTTGAAAAGTAGAAAATGGAAAACAAGAAAAGATCCCCGGATGTTTTGATCTTTTTTTTTTTTTTTTCAATTACTTCGAATAAATCCATTTTGTGGGCGTCACAGTAAGAAATGCATTTCCTTCATCAAACTTTTGTTTACTTTTACAAAAAAATAAATGAATAAATAAAAACACTAAATAAATAAATAAAATACAAATAAACATAAGTAAAAAACAATAAATTTTAAAAAAATCACGCTTCAAGGTTCAAGTTATTTCTTTTTGATATTTGTTTGGAAGTTTTTTAATTGCGGTTTTGCTTTTGTGTTTATGTTAAATTTATGCTGAATTTATTTTTGAAAAAATGGTCATTTAAAGTACGTATCTGGCAACGAACTCTGTTCAGTTGTTTATTCAGATTAAATTAATTTTTCCATGCAGCTTGACAAAAAAAGGTTTTTAGGGCAAAATTTGTTTCCGGAAGTGGCTAAGAGATTTTTTTTTCTGTTTTTTACACCTTTATTGCCTTCTGTTACTTACATTTTGTGACAAGTTTACATGTTTGGTTTTTACTTTGAAGCAGTGCAGAAAGAACAATGTACAAATTGCATTTCAGATGTGATTTAAAGCACAAGAATTATCTTTACGGTTTTATGGCAAAATATTTTATGTTTGATAATATATTAATGAAGAACGAAATAATAACAATTTTGATTTAGTTTGGCTTCTAATCAAATAATTGAATATAAGCTAGTACCCATACCAAAAGCAAATATTAAACTTTTTCTTTTGTCTCGCTTCGTTAAAAGCAGCTGAGATAATTGTCAAAGGAAACATATTTTTATTCTTTACTTTGAGCACTCATATGACAGTTTCTTGTAAATTCTTCAATCTTTGTAATGGCACTTAGCAGCTTTTTTTAAGTAGGCGAAAACGCAAAACTATAGTTTTCGTCGTCAACATATTCGCTCCTCATGCTTTAATATTACATTTTAATGAACCCTTTTTTTATTTTTTTAAAATGTTTTGAATGGTTTACTTAACGAATCATTTTACCTTTCAAAAGAGTTTATAGTCTTTGGACTTGTTTTGCTTAAAAATTCATCAAAAAGACAACACAATATATGTTTGGAACTAGTGTCGCCTAACTAGAAGTTTCTATGTAACTTCGACCAAACACGGCTGCCACAAGTAACATAGAAAATAACGTCCAAGGTTAAAACAGGGATGCCTACGTGGGGGGGGGGGGGGGGGAATGGCTCAGACAGCGGGATTGAAATATTTAAAGGAGTTGTTTTAAGGGGTATTTTTCCCTTTTTGGAGGGCCTGCTTTTGATGAGGGGAGGCTCTTCGCGATATAAAGAAGGAGTGCGCCCTTGATCTTACGGTGGTGGCACCCCTGGTTAAAAATGTGTCATGAAGAGATTATAACGAAAACAATGCCTCACTTTTTAACTGTTCTCTTCAAGGTCTGAGAAGTACACACTGCGAATCTATAATTATATTTTTAACATTTGAAAAACATCATCTCTCGACGCATGGGATGTGGTCATTCTCAACTAGGATTACCGTAAACTTTTGAAAATATAACAGTGATTTTCAAGCTTCATACAGGCTTTTATTTTGAAACCTTTAAATGAAATATAACACTAGAAATTATAAATTTTCATATCGCAGCTCGAAAAGATTAGTGACACAACTTTTTCAGGAGACCATTTTTTAAACTGTTACGATTTATAATTTATTGTTGTTTCATTCATGATAGCTCCTAATTGTTATAATGCTTCTTAAAAATTGTTAATACTATTCTTTTTGTTCATTTCATGCAGTTATTGTGCTAGCATTTAGGGTTCCTACAAATTTTAATCAAATTTAGGTCAAATTAGATTTTAATCAAAGTTACCATCTACCGCCAACTTTGTTATCTACAACTTGGGTCTTTATTCCATATAAATGACCATATTTTTAAAAGTATTATCAATTAAAAATCTCATTTTCGGTATTTTTTGAGTTCTGTCACTATTCTTTTCAAACGACGATATGGTAAGCTATGTTCTCAACATATATTAGTTGAACAAATGACGTACGATAAGTCTTTTAGGACCGTTTTAAACTCCATTGCAGACGTATTACCCAGTTCCAGACTTGTTGATGATGTAAGCTAGCTAGAGAACTTCGCCGTAAAGAGGTTCGTGGAAAAATAAAGAACAAAAGGAGCACTTGAGTTCATAGAATAATAGAGAATGTTTTTAGCGATTACGTGCAGATGAGAAGATATAGCGTGCACGAAAATTTGAGATAAAATTTCAAGTACCGGGTTGACTTAGTCACGCTTTTAAAAGGTTGGAAAGTCAGAGAAATTCAGTTGCTTGAAATTGTGTCTGGAAGCCAGATTTGGGGATAAAAATTTATCGCCTTGCTTTAAAATATAATTTTAGAAAGGTTATTGCTTTTGACTCGAGTATAGTCAAGGCATGATTAGGGTTTGGGCACTCACGATTTCTCTACAAAATTAAAAAAAGAAGAAGGAGAAAGAAAAAGCGTACCTTTGGACGAGACTTGATGCTGCTAGGTACTTCAGGAAGGTCTTATGCTCTAATTTTAATGTGGAGAAAACTTCCTGAAGATTTATGCGCCTTATCTTCTTTTAAACAGGTTGCTGCAGTTTTTAAACTAAATTTGGGGCCTTATCATTACTTTGAACTATCTCTCAGAAAAAAAATCAAAGGAATGTTTTATTTATTACTCATATTTCATGTTTACTCCTGACATCCGATAAATTAACCTACAAAAGGAGATTTTATTGTTTATTATAGTTATTTTTTGTGCATTTAAAAGCTGCTACTAACTTTATTTTAAAAAAAATCGTGTTTAGTTGGAAGAAACTATACATGCTGATGCAGATATTTCTACAGGGGTTGAACACCTAATTACTCGCAATAAAGCGTATTAAAGTTTTCAAAAACAATAAGTACAGAGAAGAAGTAACGAATACATACCTTTGCTTAAAAATTAAATGAATGAATTATCAACGTTTTAATGCACACAAATTGCAAATTACTGCAGAAACGTGTTTTCGGGTTACAAGGAGCTCCTTTTTCAATGCAAAGAAGTGTGAGCTTTTGGATGAAATATCATCCAAGGAAAGCTTACCAAAAATTTCATCCAAAACGTTCACACTTCTTTGCATTGAAAACGAAATTCCTTGTAACACCAAAACGTGTGTCTGCAGTAATTTGCCTTTTTTTGCATTAACACGTTGGAAATTCATTCATTTAATAAGTGAGAGAAAGGTTTAATGAATTGAAAAGAATATCATTAAATACAAAAGAAAAGTCAGAAATAAACCGAATAATTAAATAAACCTTGAAAAATATTCAGTTAACAGTAGTACCAATGAGACAGCGGATATGTGTATCTATTGGTCTATCTGTACCCAAAAAATTTCTGAGGGACCAGTCGGATTCGAAAAAGTTTTTTTGTGTTTTCTTGCACAAAAGATATCAATTACAATATCTCTTTCCCGGACTTTTTTTTTGTTTTGAATTATTGTTTGCCTTTTTTTTTCTCTTAAAATTAATGCTAAATTATTTTGATCTCTCAAAAAGATATATTTGAATTTAAAAAAGCTAAAACAATAAGGAGAGAGACTGAAGGTTGCCTTGAAAATAAATGTTGACATGTAGGTAAGTAGACTCGTTTCCTTCTGGACGAATTTCTAATTCAACTCCCATGAACAAAGTTCTGACTTTTGAGGCTGTGTTTTTAGCTCTGACCATAGCTGTTCAGGCTGGATAGTCGCAACGGATACTAAAACTTAACAACATCCTGAACCATCGTGCAGGATCTTGATGGACAAATTGTTGTTGCGAGATTTGGCCTTGAAAAGAGGTTTTAAATCTTCACCGTGATGTGGAATGTCCACGCTTCGTCGCTCGCAGTCTTCGTTTCAGCGACTATTAATGCGAATTGTAGGCGGTCAGGCAGAAACTTCAAGTAACTTGTCTCTCGACCCTATGTCACAATGACCTCGTGATTGACGTTTTGGTGATTTAAAATCAGACGATTTGTTATCATCACTATTGGGTGATGCTTCTCCCAGCTTAACTGGTGACAGCCACACATGAGCAACATTGAAATAAACAGGATGGTCGATAATAAAATCGGTTACTTAGATTACGAAAGCTTTTTTTTTTTTTTCACCAGTAACACCGACAAAAACCTCAATAACGAACCAAATTATGCACAGTTTGAATAATTTTACCTGAAGAAGGAATTATTGGAACAGAAAAAAAACAAATGATAGAGAAATACCATACTAGAAACTGAAGTCAAAAATTTTTTTAAAAATTTTCGAACAATCATTTTTTGCAGATTTAGTTTTCCAAAGTAAAATCATTATTGAAGAGAAGTTATACAAGCACTAAAATTAACAAACCGTGACATGGAAAACTGTCAGTCCTAAAATTATTCCTTTCTGAAACACTTTATACTCCTGTTCTCTTAAATCATCTAGATTAGTAAATATGGTTTTAAAAAAATAATTTATTAATTTACACCCATACATAAATCTACAAATAAAATCAGCTATTATGAACACAAAATGTAGGGGAAACCCGGGTAACGTAAATACCTCAAGCTTTACTTGATTATTGTCGTTTAGTTATAAATTTAGAAATTGAAACAAATGTTTATAATCAGTCTTCATTTAATGCACTTGCGTAATGCAATAACTGTTGTCCTTAATATTAATTACACTATTAGATATAAGGCCAGTTTTCAACAATGGCATGAATATCCACTTTGCCCAACACCCCGGGTAAAAAGTGGATTCGTTACTAGGGCAAAGCGAACAACAACATTATTTGTCATGAAACTAAACATCAAAAATAAAATAACCATTGAAAATTAAAGGAACACATCCAAAAAACATTTTTTTTCTACAATGCTAATTATTGTAGTTATTGCAAACAAAGAAATTGAACTTTGAAATAAAACAAACGTAGAAAATAAAAGGAACACATTTAAAAACATTTTTTTGCTGCAGTGCTAATTGTTGTTGTATTACAAACAAAGAAACTGAACTTAAGAATAAAATAAGCATCGGAAATTAAAGACTCATATTAAAAAGCATTTTTCTACAATTCTATTTATTGCAGTGATTATTGTAACAAGCAAATATTTTTTTTAAAAAAGTCAATATCCAAAATTTAGGAGCATATTAAAAAAAAAAAAAAAAAAAAACATTTTTCTGCTACAATACTAATCATTGCAGTTATTACAAACAAAATCATTACTATTTTCGAATGCTGAACACTTTATAACACCACTCAGTACACATATGACATTGTATCCTGTTTTCTATTGGCTGATCAGCTTCTTCAATGAACATTTCATCACAGAAAATGCACCTTAGATCATCAATTTTTTTTTCTTCCTTCTTCTTATCATTCTCGTATGCAGTCCTGTGTTTTGTAGTAGAGATTTTTGATTAGTATTTTTGGTACTTCGTCTTTTTAATAGTCTTCTGAGAAGGTTTTGTCGAAACACCATCTAGTTACTTCATGAAAGTCTTTTTTGATTTTTCAAATTTTTGTCTTTGATTGTCCTTTACTAGAGTACTTGCCTGGAGTGTAGATCTCTGTAGTTTTTATTTACGTGTTGTTATTGGTTTTACAGGGTGAGGATTAGGTAGTAAAACGGAAGGACTGTAGTAGTTCGTAGAACTTTCAAGTTTGAGTGACATCATTGCCTTGGACTAATTCTGTTGTTTCAGATCCCATGGGAGTATAAGGACGATCTTCAATGGTAGTATTGTCATGAGATCTTAATATTGAAGGACTTCCAGGTTCGAATGAACTGACGTGTCATGACCGGGCAAAGTGAATATGGTATTCACTTTGCCCAATCCGCTTTGCCCTTCAGGTACATTTTTGAGGTTACTAAAAATTACTAGAAAAACAGAGCATCTAAACTCGTCATCTACGGATAGTTGAAAGCTACATAATCGTACATCAAATCCTATTCATAACAAAGACCATGTCACAAATAGTATTAAAGTTATAAATGAAACACTAACTTCTGTAAACTAATATTTTTTTCTCCAAAACATACTTTGTTCGCTCACTGGCGTTGTATTATGTGAACTCGTTCCGACGTGTTTGCCGCACACGGAGTGGCAACAGGAGACCGTGGCTATGACAACGCGGCTGCCGTCAGTCTAATTATTTAGGAGTTATAGGCAAAAATCGCTTTGCCCGGGGTATCCACTTTTGCCGGTTTCCCCTATACCATAGATTGCCTTACTCCTCTTCACACAATGTACATACGTAAATTTCTTATAAAGACGTTCTGCTGGATAATTATGTGGATTATTGGGATTTAGTACCTAAACTCCCATCCTTCCTTTCCTAGAAAAAATAATAAGCCTTATTCCCATATTTCAGCTCATTGAAACACCAAAGTTTACGGGCGAAATTCCAACAGATCATAAGGCCTCTAAAGTAATAATGCCCGGGGCCTAACCTAGCTTTAGTCTGGTACCAAATGAACTGCGGAATCAAATATACATATATATATATATATATATATATATATATATATATAATAAGCTGACAAATGAGCTAACAATAAATACTTGTCTCAGAATCAGAAAAATCCCCGGTTCTTGCTTACAAACGTTAGCACGAGAAGTAAGCAGAGCGATCTTCGTACCAGTCGAGCTCCCTCCCTCGTCATTTCGACCAGTCACCTAGATGAAATTGGATCTAAGTCACCAGTCTGATATCACATTCTTTGCGTGACCTAATCGGAAACGATATCGGAGTTATTTCGAGGTCTGCAATAATCGGGCTGAAGGATTTTTAGGAGTTCTACCAGCATGTTGACTTTTATAAAATGTTCCGGTTGTCAGTGTTATGCCCTTTAGAAGTCCTCCAGGAAGGCTTCTATAGAAATGCAGATGCTTTCCAAAATCAGAAAATACAATACACTGCATTCAAGTTTGTATATATTTTTTTTAGATAATTAAAATAATTGTTTAATTTTTTGCCTCTCCTTGGAAAAGCTTCCCGTGCCTTATAAATGGTGCATCAGGTGGTAAAATACTCCTTCAGTATAGAAACGTATTGATGTTAACGAATTAGAGTGGCAATATAATTTAATATGAGCGCAAGTCAAATAAGGTTGTCGGAAAAAAATTTCCCCTTTGACTTATAATTGGGAAAAAGGGTTTTATTCTTCAAACTTTGTTAAGAATACGCAACTTTAGAAAGGAAAATAGAAATAATTTTAAGTTCACGTACACTAAAATTCAGATCAATTCATTTTTAATCAACTGCTTAAGTGCCTTGAAGAATAATTGCCTGAATATTGTTTTGATAGATCAGGACTTTGATATACAAGAACAATTAATGTTATATTTTTACCGATTTTAATGTGTGATAGAAATCTGTCCTCGAAACAGAATACTTTTCGACGCAAAAACAACCATTGTGATGCATTGCCCTGCAGTGTAAAAAATACATACATAAAAAAAAAAAAAAAAGCTGCGCGTTTACTGTAAAACTTCTACGAAACTGATTCTATCAAGTTTCTAGTGACAATATAGCTGCTTCTTAATCAACGTAGTAACCATACTGCTTCTTATTAAATAACGACACAGCTTCTTAAATAATGATACTGCTTCTCAAATAACGATGTGGCTTCTTTTAAAGTAACGATACTGCTTCTTCTTAAATAACATCGCCGCTTCTTTTTAAGTAACGATACTGCATTTTAAATAATGATACTACTTTTTAAATAATGACACTGTATCTTAAATAACGATACTGCTTCTTTTTATAACGATACTGCTTCTTTTTATAACGATACTGCTTCTTCTTAAATAATGATACTGCTTCTTCTTAAATAATGATACTGCTTCTTCTTAACTAACAATACTGCTTCTTCTTAAATAACAAGACTGAGTGTTCTTAAATAACGATACTGCAAGTAACGCTATTTATGAAGGAGCTGTATCGTTACTAGAAATCTTTATGGAAGCCAAGTTTCCTAGAGATTTTCTAATAACCGTAAAAGTTTTTTTTTTTTTTTACCGTGTAGCATTGAGTTGCAGTAATCATATATACCACAGATCAGTCTGAACGTAATGACCTGACTGGAAAAGCATTGGACTTGTAACCGAAGGGTTACGGATTGAATCCCAGCCAGTGGAAGATACTCTGTGTTCGTTTAAGGTGACTATGCCATGATATATTAAGGTGACGCTTAATATATCATGGTCACAAAGTCCTAAAAGTAAATCAATACATCTGAGGGTGCTGGACCAGCGATTGCTCGGCTTCTAGTCTGGATTTAAAAAAAAAGAAATAAACAGAGCTGTAGCTGTCTTCAGGACCCCATCCAACCGGTAAAACTACAAATAATGGCAAGTACAGAGTGTGATACAGTAATATGATGTATGCCACTGTCCTAAAAAACTCTTGAGTACATTTTTGTAAAACAAACAATGTCACTTACAATTCATGTATAGTTAAAATTAATTTAAAATTAGATGTGCCTTCCTAATAGAACTTCCTAATATAATCTGAAAATTTCTTAAAATTTTCAGACTTTTGCTAGGCTCGGATTTAAAAGGTAGATAGAGCCAGAAACTGACTACGAAACTTTACAACCACCTTCTGTGAAACTGACATTTTTTCATTGATTGTTACTGTTCCGATGTTCAAAAATAGTTGTGTGATAAGGCTTGGAATGACTCAATGTTGAAACAATGAAGCTGTGGCTGAGTAGTTTATCCTATTTTACATGCGAAATTTAGTTTCCTTTCAATATTAAGTCAAAAATGTTGAAAAGCGTTTAATTCTTCTATCGACAAAAATAAACAAATAAATAAAATTGATAGCGTACGTAAAAAAATAACAAAAATGATAAATGTGAAATAATTAATCGTTCCCGTTATGGGAAAAATATTCTCTTACAAAAAATATGAAAAAGTATTAGATTGCATACTACTTAAAAATGATGTCAGTAATGTTTTAGGGGAAAACTGCAAAGCTTCGTTAACTTGACGCTCATTGTTTAAATTTTAAAGAACACACTTCCACTTCGTGTTTTCTCGAGGAAAATATTTCCTATAAGGAAATTCATGTATCTGAACTTCGCTAAACAGTACTGCTTGACCGCTTTTATGTGTTGAATCGAAATCGGCAGCTTTTCTTTTCAACAGTAAATGAAATCGTGATTTTCATACCAGAAATGCATTGTTTTTAGTATTTTATTGCTGATATCTCTTTTGTGGTGAGGCAGTTACATTATGTAATAACAATAATCCCGGTAGCAGAAACTGCGAGACGCGAGACGTGCGTTGCAGATTTTTCAGCAGCCTGCAGATAATTTTACCAAAGAACAAAAAGAAACAAAGAAAAAATAAATAAATAGAAGAAAAAAAAGAAATACAACTCTTCAAAGATCGTTTTTTGACCGGAAAGGCTATGGGTGCTTCAGCATTTCAGCTAGAAACATAGTCGCCATATTTGGTTATTCACAAGATCGAAGTAGATAGATGTTATGTGCCAAAGTTTTCAAAAGGGGAGCAGAATTGGATGTTTTATTTATAACTGCAAAACTATTGAAAATAACTTGAAAAGTGCAGCAAATCGTTTTTATTTTTCTTTTTTGAAACATTTTCTTGAGAAATGAAAAATTTTATATTTAAAATTCACCTTATCCTCATTGCTTTGGACGCAAAAGTGCTAATAACTTTTCAACTTGTGTAGTCTCATAAGGATTTTTATTTTAAAATTTGTTTTGTTACAAATTCAGAAATTTATATCTTAAATTTTGGCGCAGTCGCCATGTTTAGTCATTCCGAAGATGTTGGCGTACAAGGCTCTTTAAGTGCCTACGTTTTCATAAACAGAATAGAATGTTTATTGCAATGCAAACTGTTGAAAATTATGCAAAATGTGCCATTTTTACGGATAATTCTTAATTATTGTCTTTAAAAATACAAAATTTTATCTTTAGAAACTTATCTTCATTGCTTTAGATGCTAATGTGCTAAAAACTGACTATTTCATATAAGTTGTAGTTTTTTAAGGATTTTGAATTTATTATTACTTTTATGCAACAAATTCAAAAATCTATTTATAATCATGAATTTTTCGCGTATACGCCATGTTTGGTCATTCGCATGATGGAAATAGACGAGACCATTACTTACCTAAGTTTCCCAAAACAGAATTGGATGTTTCCCTCAAAACAAACTATTGAAGACAACATAAAATGTACAATAAATCATGTTTTTTTTTCTTTTAATGATTTTCATGAAAAATGTGATTTATTATCTGCACAATTGTATTAGATCCTCATTGATTTGGAAGTTTGCTATAAACTGAAACATTGATCTAAAATGCAGTTTCCTGCCAACTTCCCATTTACTAATTTATTTGTTTATTCCTTTTTTGAAAAAAAATTCGAAAACCTATTTAAAATGAAATTTACCACATTTAAATAAATATGTATTGAGTTTTATTTTTATGAAAGTAGTGAAAACTGCCCCCCCCCCCTCCCCCCTTATGCTTTAAAACTCGGCGACAAAACCGACACTAAGTTTTTCGAGTCAGTGGCCGTTGGCCCGTTGGAAAATTTCCGAGTCTTGACCTTTACAAGGGACGTCTGTGTTTTATGAAAACTTAAAAATAAAACTAATAATAATGCTGCAGATTATTTTCAACTGCCAAAATAGTGTCGCAGACTGTCTAGAAAGATTCTGCTACTGGGACAATAATAATGTAACTTTGTATAAACCAACGATTCCCAACCTATGGGGCACGACCACAGGGGCTATGCGATGACTCTAAAGAGGAGGCACTAGCATGAGTTAGTGTGAACTCACATTGAGCTAAAATATTACTATTTAATGAAAACTGTGCGAATCCATTATTTAATATTTTTAAAAAAAATCAGTTTTGAAGCAGATTTTTAGTTATGATAGAAGTTCGACTTTAAGCGTCAAAGTACTCAAAATGTATTGTTATTTATATTATTTTATGAGGGTGGTGAATATTAAGACTGTAAACTGAGTTTCTAATGCTTAAAGGTTGAGAAACGCTGGTTTGAATTGATGCAAAAGGTAAAGGTCAACTCTAGTGCATTATAACGCACCTAAAATTGGCATCAGCAAAATATAAAAAATATTGCATTTACGAATAAATGTCATTTCCTTTCATTTAGTAAATTTATTTCATTCATATGAGACATTATAGGATTTTTCTAAAATTTCATTAATACAAATAATAATTCTTTCTTTCTGCTTTTAAATTTACCTTCCTAAATTAAATTGAAATATTTCTTCTCATTAAACATTTTCATTTTTTTGCTTGAATAAAAACGAAAAAGTTAAACTTTTTCTTTCTTCTTTTCTTTTTAATTACAAATGCAAGGCTATCTTCCTTTTTCCGCACGTGTTTTTGATTAGTTTTTTTTCCTTGGGGAAATTTAGAACGTATTGTAAGGATGTAAGGTGTAAACGAATATTGACAGTTTGTCGTGTTTAACAACAGCATAAATGCATCGAAAATTGAATGTCGATTTCGCTTGAAATCAATGAAATCTCATCACCAATTGACAGCTAGTAAGTACTAGTTCACCAGTGGTGCTAACAGTATCATAGAGAGAATTTTTTTACCGAGGGTTTCACTTGTAGCGTAGGACATGTGTGCATATATGCAATTTTATTTCTTCATGGGAGTTATCATGCTCTACCTCCCATTTTCACTAAGCTGGTAGTGATTTCGCTAAGATATGATGCTAAGATATGATTGAGGTTTAGTTGACTGTTGACACCACTTAAACGTCACTGAAAAAATCACCTATGATTTTAGATCTAACAATTTAGCCCTTGTGCAAGTGAAATTCTCTCTAACTTCATCTTTACTTGAAACGCATACTAAATATTAAGTTTAAAACTAATGAATTGTTAAAATGTAATGTATTGAAAATTCCTGGTGGAACTACTGATAGTTTTTGAAATTATTTTTGAATAAAATGTCTATTTTCAAGCCTTACTCTTTTTTTTCCTTTCATGTATTCTTTGTGTGATTTTTTTTTTCTCATAATTTACAGAATTTCAAATTTTGAATTTTTATGTTTTAGTTGGAATATCTGACTTTTGACATGGCGCAATAATAATTACATATTAGCTCCATAGGATAATAAACAATTTAAAACCTATGCTTTGTCAAAAATGCAGTGTATTGAAAATTTATGCAAGAATAACTAAGAGTACATTCTCACATCCTATTTTTCTCTTTTATATTTTGTTTGCGTCATCATTTTTTATTTTTAAATATTTAACTGAGATCTTTTTATTTTTTAGGCAAATTCACTGTTACAATGTCCTGATGGTGAGTACTTTCGTATTTTCAAATTCTGTTATAGTACTTCTTGTTTGCTTCTGTTTGATGCTCCTAATTTCAAAATGTCATCAAGTGTCCAAGTTTAAAAGTATTATTTTAGTATTTAGTACAATTCCCCCCTCCAAATTTACAAAAATGTTGAATGTGCGCCCTATTTTTAAGGTATTTTGCAAAAAAGTCATTGTTTTATAATATTAGTGTGTTAGAACTAGAATAGGGTATCTTAGCATTCATAAATATGGGAAGTAGAATATTTAATCTTTTAAGATGAAGTAAAAATCAATTACATGAAGGTATTACAAATTGTATATAATACCAGAAATAAGTACGTATTAATAAAATTGAATTTTTGTGCTATCATTTGCACTTTAATTATCGCACATTTAAATTCCAGTAGAGTCACAAGAACTCAGCAGTATATGATAAGACCGAATATAGAAAACTCGGCCACTTTATTCTGGCTAGACGAGAAAAGAAAAAGAAAATAGTGTAACAAACCTTTGCGTGTGCATTCCCAATAATGTGGCATTTTCACGAAATCATTCACTTTTTGGTCCATATTAAGCTGAGTTTTCCTGACCCAACAGTATTTTAATATTTTGTACACACATGTAAAAAAAAAAAGCTTTTTTAGAATCTATATTTTATTGTTTTTATAATAAAGGGAGTAGCAAGGAGGATGTGGAAGTTCATTGTTTTAACCATATTGTCAGCTTTACCGTGAAAATATAAAGTGATTAGACTGCTATGACTCCTCACGCGCTCTCCCCAGGAAAAAAAATCTCTGCTTGGGCAAGAATTCAGAAAATGGAACAAAAAAAAAATAAATAAATAAGATTTGCTGAGATATTTGGTATATAATAAACGGTATTTCTAATTCTGGTTTCACAATTTTCTATTCTACGAAAGTGAGATTACTATTTTATTGGACTGATACTATCACATAAGGGTAGAAAACGTTACACCTATAAATAATAACAAATTTGTTAGTTCATGTAGGAAGATTTCTGTAGAGATAGAAAAGCAGACCATTAGGTCTCAAACAAAAAGTGTGAGTTTGGGGTTGTAAAGTCCTTCGAGACAAGCAACAAGGTAGAAGAAGAGACATATAAATAGCAAAAATTGGGAAATAACAAAACATAACCTAGGTTTATTATTGGGAAATAATAAACCTAGAGCCGAAATATATAACGATTCCCATCAAGAAAAAACAGCTAAGCGATAAATTCCCCAAAATATCTTAAATTTGTAAAAAGGTAATACGTTTGCAATGGTAAAATACGTGAGGACCAAAGTTTAACCACCTTTCACTTTGTTTCTTACCGGCTGACATGCGAGACTATTTCACTGAGCAGAGGCGGCGAATGGGTCTAAAAAATGGGGAAGGGGGTGAAAAAAAACGACAACTGAAAGTCATGGGATCCCAGCTCCCCCTCTCCCCCCCCCCCCCCCCCCCCATGAACGGCCGCCACTATAATTTCGATACTGAAGCTGTTTAATTGAGTGAAGTTTTACTGAAACTCTAAATGTTCATTTTCAAAGTATTTGATACAGTTTCTCGAGAAGGAAAGCTTCAAGTTTTTCATATAGTCTTTGTCAAATGCATTAGATGTTTACCGATCCCAAATAATATTCCAGCTGACGCGAGTCGAGTGCACTTTTATACAAATTGATAATTTGTTTACTGAAGATTTCTTCATGAATAAATATGTAATGCACATTTCATTTCCGGGGAAGAATTTTTTTAGAATTTTACGGTTGCATAGATATTTTTGACAAAGATCTTCCGTCGGAATATCATGGTCAGACAAAAGAATACCGATTGTTTGCTGAATTAGAATGAAGACCGTAAAGAACCATGAAAAATGACTTTCCAATGTCAAGGATCCCTATCATTATCTGTTTCTGTTTTGATTTCAAGTGATCTTTTAGAACAATGCGTCGATGCCAGCTTTTGTTCTAGAATCCAGATATGCGACAGCGGTCTGCAATCGTTGGAACGATTTATTCACTGCATTGCCGATATTATAGGTCACATTTCTCTATGCTTGTTTCCTTTGTTCTAGTTGAATTATAGATAATTTTATTTACTGGAAAATGATAGTCATTGATGTTCGTAGCGTGGACGATGAAGAGTTGAAATCGAGCTGCTCCTGCGCCAGTTTCAACTCTTAGTGATTTATCGAATTATTGTTGACACTTTGTGGTTTTGCCTAGTCAAGAATTATGCTGTATAGCTAGACAGAACTACACATAGATATTCGATTAATTCGTGCTTTCGAAGCCAAATATTTGCATGAGTTGATTGATTTTTGGTATTGTTTCGTCGAAAAATAGATACACATTTAAATTAACACTACAGGTATAATAAGTTAAATTGAAAACTCTTTGAATAAAAACTATTTATTTTTTCAGCTAATACCGAAAGTTGCAGTATTTTTCCTCAAGAAATACCATAACGACGAAATTGAAAATATCTCGAAATACCGGTTCTCTATTTACCGGTATACCGGTATTGCAATCCTAGTTATACGTAATGAAATAATGAGTGCTGCCCACTTTATAGCTTTGAAAAAAATTGTCTCCACTCACTTTTTTTTTTGTTACATTTACCTTTGGACAATGGACATGCATAATTTTTGCCGTATCTGCTCATAATCATTGTCTTTCAAAAATAATTTTTAAAGTCATTTTGAGAAGCAGGTACATCGCCGACTTCAAGAAAAAAAAGTGGGGAAAGGAAAGCATTATTAAAAATCATTTCCTTTCAAAACAATGTTTCAAAGACTCTGTGAAAAAATACTCATAAATTGCATGCTTTTAAGAAAAAACTTTACAAGAAATGCTAATTTTTAGAAGGTTTTTTTTTTTTTTTTTTTTGCAAACTCCGAATGTAGAGGGGGGAAAAACTTTTATTTTCTTTACCTTATGGAAAAACTCGGCAGACTTTCACTACCGTATTCTCAAATCTAATATTCAGTAGCAACTTTACAGTTTGTGAAGAGCAGGGGGAAGAGAAAGGCACTGTTCGAGATGTTCCGCGAGCAAATTTCCAACCGGAACAAAATGCGTAATTGATGTTTACCATCCTCTGTTGATTCTGAAGGTAAAATGTCTCTCACCGTAACAACTGGAAGAAAAGATTAGTTAAATTATTTTTGCATAGTAAAGTTTACTTGAGATTTTTTCAGTATTTTCATACTTCCTTATTTGCCCTTTGTGCTAAGTTCCTTAAGCGTAGCGGTTCATGAGAGCAACTGATTAAAGTAGCAAATCATTACTAAATCTTACAAAAAAAATTTTTATTTATTTTTTATTATTTTTTTAAATTTACTTATTTATTTATTTATTTTATTTTATTATTTTTTTAGAGGGTGAACGCAAGGGGGAGAGGGATTCATGGCGTAAACTACGGTTTTGAAATTTTTAGAGGACTTATTTAAAAGGAAGGTTTGACTTCATTTTGCTTGGGGGATGCTCCGAAGTATATGATTTGTCGAATATTTTTTTCGTTTTATGCGTGAGATGAGAACGTTTAATTAGGATTTTATACATTATGAAATTAATTTTATAAGAATAGAAAATAGCATCATTTTCAAAGTACTTTTCAAAGTATGAGACGGGAAACCAAACCAATAAAATTCTTATCTTGCTTTCTCATTATTAAAATGACGAATGAAGATTACTATAATGACGCTTGGCAGTCCCCTTGGAGTAAAAATTGCTTTCTTATTAACTCAAAAAGGGGTAGCTAAGTAAAGTCCCACTATTCTTTATCTCTATTGCTTACCTCCAAATCCCTAAAATTGATTCTTGAACTCATTGCTTACTTATAACTTTGAACTCAAAACCTATTGGTGTCTATCCCTTCTCGCCGACGGATATATCGATTTTTTTTTTTTTTTCTAATTTCCAAACGTCATGGGGCACAGGAAGAAATTAACTGGGATTGAAAAAAGTTGCACAGTATGTACAAAAGATAACATACATTGGAACCCCGCGCAGATTCGTTTTTCAAATTTGACCTTTCACTCCACCCTTATTGGTATTGATGTTTTACGTGTGTATAAATCTTGCTTATAACTTTAAAATAAGATAACTTTTTCATTCAACATAAATATAAACCTTTGATTATGTAATTAAAGTGTTTAATTCTTCATGACAAATATTCTTCAGGATAGTTCGAAAAACAAATTTTAATAGAGCACTGGATTTGAAAGGGGAACACCATCTAAGGTTGGGGGGTATTCAATATTTTGAATGTGTTTCTCTTTTCACATGAAGAGTTCAAATTTGATTCTCTGTCTTCTTGCCTTCCTAGCTTTTTAACTTCAAATCTGTATTTCATCGTTTTGTTTAAAAGATCAATGCATTCTTTAAATTTTTATCTTACCCCCCTTCCCTCCATGGTGGGAAATAAGGGAAGCATACCCCCTTCTAGAGAAACGGTAGGTCTAAAAGTTAGATTGTTTAAGCTGCGTAAAAACCTATATGAATTTCATTTGTTTCACTAATCTTAATTAAAATGATGATGATGATGGTAATAATAACAACAACAATAATAATAGTAATAATAATAATAATAATAATAATAATAATAATAATAATAATAATAATAATAATAGTAAATAAAATATTATTAATAATAATAATAATAATAATAATAATAATAATAATAATAATAATAATAATAATAATAATAATAATAATAATAATAATAATAATAATAATAATAATATAATAATAATAATAATAATAATAATAATAATGTAACAAATCGCCAGTGGTTTTTCTTGAATAGTCGGTGAAACTGAAACAATTTCAGTGCAAAATAATGAAATTGTCTGTTCATCTCGGTGTTCTTGGTGGTTGAGTTTTATTCGGTCATGCATAAAACATTTCATTTATTCTGCAAAACAATGAAGAGGATTTTCTTGAGGAATGAGATAGATGGTGTGAAATACAAGTAAACATGTGTAATTAAACTCTGGCGTTGTTACATTGGTACGAAAAATAAAAGAGCTATAAACTCAAACATAAAGTTTCACTTGTAGTTTGTTTTTCCGCCATTGATATTATTCAAAAGTTCGAAAATCAAAATCTTAAAATTTCAAATTTCCTGTACTACAATCTTACCCCAGGGTCCCCCTTACTTAGTTACTACAACTTAATGATTTACCAGTTTAATACGTCTCTGAGGCCAGTTCCGCCATCCACATAAAAATACATGAACAATATACATACAGATAAGCAACATACAAACACACAAACACAGATAATCAAACACAGCTGAACAATGTAGAATATATCAACAGCATAAGAATTATACAAAACTCAATGACCAATTTGCATCGACGTAGTCTTCTAGTAACTCGTCCTTCGTCCATTAACACCATTTGTGCTGACTATAAAAGTAATCGCTTTATAAAAATTTTGCTCGAATTAGTCGATTCAAAATAGTTTGAATTCACAGACGTAATTTAAATTTACAGATATTATCTGACAGTTATCTTTGTTATCAATAGTTCCTCTTCTGAAAAGTAATTCCTCTCATTCTGTCACTTGTTTTCGTCTATTAGCACCATTTGTGCTGACTATAAAAGTAGCCGCATTATAAAACTTTTGCTCGAATTAGTCAGTTCAAAATAATTTAAATTCACAGACATAATTCAAATCTACAGATATTATATGTGACTGGTATCTTTGTTACCAGTAGCATCTCTTCTGAAAAATAATTCCTCTCATGCTGTCGCTTGCTTTCAATTGTGACGAAATTTTGAAACTTACAAGTTGTTACAACATTGTATTGACTTTACAAATTTTTATCCTTCATCCATGGTATCATTACATAAATACTTCCCCTTTGTCATTTAATACTATTTTCTATAGAGTTACCTCATTTACTGTTATGTGTTCTACACCTATTATACTGCTGTGGCTCTTAATTGGGGAGTGAATATGTCTACCACGCTCTTGTAAGCAACTTTTTCACCCTTTCTCTTCTGAGTTATAAAACAAAGGTCATGCATCCTACATTTCCTATTATTTCCTTTGATTAGCATCAACATAACTGCCCGAACAAGAGTTGCCGGAAGTTATCGAATTATTTTTGTTCTTGGTGAACAATCGAAAGTGCTTCAGAGGAGTTATCTGAGTTCTCTGACGTGCTAATTATGAAGAAAGTAAAAATAATTCACTTGTATTTATATTTCCCCTTGAGTTTACTGATGTCTTTGATATGATACAAACGGGGCTAGTACATTTCAATGACTTGTGTGTTTAATGAATGTTGTGTTGAAAGGGTAAGCAATAAAACTTGCTACTCTGCTATGATTTGCAAAGTAAATTAAGTTGCATGTGTTTTTCACTATAATTCCCACGTGTATCCATCAGCAGTAGCGTCAGTGCGGGAGGAAGAGGAGGTTGGCAGTCAGTCCCAAGTAACTTCCTTGGGGCGGGGTAGGGGGGGGGGGTCACCCAAAATAGATTTAAGTTTATGAGAAATATAAATACTTCAACTTGGAAAGTTTCTGCCAATTTTTCTAAACTTATAATTAATCTATCCAATTTCAATGAATATGAAGCACAAAAAGGCGAGAAGAGGGAAATTTACGCATGTGTCTAGTTCCTGAAAATTCGTATGATTTGTATTTAGGTTTACTGAAAACTTAAAGGTTCTTTTTTGGATGGAGAGAAAGGGTTACAATATAAGGTTACAAGTCCTTGATGACACCAGAGCTTGTAACGCCGCTGCCATTAGTTAAGCACTTTACGCAAACATTGCAAAATTGCTTTAAACAAACAATATTGATTTAAATTATGAGACATCTTTTTTTTCTTCTTTTTCTTGTAGCATTGTGTAAAAATAAATACAAATTAGATGAGGAGTTTTTTAACTTTGAAAGTTTAGGAAACACAATAAGGTCTTCCAAAAATAAATTGCCGCCAAGATTTAAGAATTGGTATACCCAAACGAAATCAACCTTCTCTTCCTCAAGACCTTCCTATACAAATTATCTGTAACTAAGCAATTTATTTCTGACCATTTCGTTGCAAATTATTTTTTTATTAATAATAAAAACTTAAAAATACATTAACACATCTCTAAAATAATTAGAAGTTTTTGTCCTAAAACATAAACCAATAATCGAAGTATATGAAGCTAAACCGTTAAAAAAACGATATTTTTTTTTCTAAACGATTGATATTTTATCCCCGTTAAATATTTATTTCATTCATGTACAGGTATCTCTCTCTCTCTCTCTCTCTCTCTCTCTCTCTCTCTTGCAAACAAATGTATCTGCATTGAGTTTTAATTTAACCAACAGGTGTGCAAAATATCTCCTCTAAGTCCTCAACTCAAATCTCTCTTTTCTGCTTCTTTTACCCAGTAATCTCTCTCTCTTTCTTTCTTTTTTTCCCTAGATTTCCCCTATTTTTTTCTCCTACAACCTTCTTTACGCAAACTTCTCGCTAAACATCCTTTGAATTCGATACGAATCAAACGCTTTCCCTTGGTGAGTGAAGCCAACAGCAAAAGTATAGGAATTTAGAATACTACATCGAATTTTTCGTTTCATGTTTCTTCGGAAAAAAAAGAGACATAATTTATACATTCTTAGGAATAAACTATTTTGTTTAATATTTACTTTCTAATAAGTTTCATCATCATCATAATAATAATTGGCTCGACAGCCTGTTGCGGACCTTGGCCTTTTGTAGGAGATGCCGCCAGGCTGTCCTCCTCTTTTCTGTTGACCTCCAGCTTTAGGTTTTAATGATATCAAAATCAGTGTGCGCACAGTCGACCCATCTCTTTTTTGGTCTACCCCTTCGTCGCTGTCCAAAAGGGAATGTATTGAAGACTTTCAACACAGCTCTATCAATTTCTATTCTCAAAAGATGACCAGCCCATCTATCTCATTCTATTTAGTTTGGTAAATTTCAAAAAATCAATATCTCGAAAAAGTTTATGAAAGTGAAAAACGTTTCACTTAGTTTATTTATTTTCATTCTACAACGCTTTTAAATCATCAAATTGCTTGTTCATGGTTGAAGCCTCCATCACCTCTCTATTAAACACCTGTTTATTTTCAGTATCACAAGTCAATATCTTTAATACCGTAGGATACCAGCCAGAATATGCTTCTAGGGAGAGGTAGAGTTTTGTTAAAATAGTCCTTACACAGGAATGTCCATACCCTAAAGGCGATTGCACACCCCCTCAAATGCAGCTGCATAAAAAAACATACCTCCCAAAAAATGATGTCAAAAACTTTAAGTTACCCCCCCCCCTCCCCACACACACATACAAATGTCAAATCTGCAGTCTGCGTCATGAGCGATGCCCCCCTCCCCTCGTGAGCACCCATGTATATTAACTACTGTATTAGGATTGACAATATGTATTGATATGACGTATATGTATTTACTCTATGTAAAATTAAACAAAAAGAATAATTCATAGTACATCATCATCTCCTAAAATTGTTATGAAATTACATCAAAATACCTTTATCACTTCAAGAATCCCATTTCACCTTTCCCGTTCAATGCCTCAATCCAAAAGTCACCCAACACTTTTCATTAATCATAAATTTTACATTTTAAATTCCTCCACGGTGTTGTCAATAACTTCAACCATGGCCGAAGGTGAAAGAAAAAACCACGAAATCAACAGAAAAAAATCATTAATAAGAAATGAACTATCCTTTCCAAACCTGATTTTGCCGGAAGTTAAAAAGAATGCTGTCTCAAAGGGATACAAGACAAATGGCTTTCCAATCAAGTTCGTTTATCATTTTTCTTTCAGACCTCGCGCATTTCTTTCTGCTGGAAATTAAACGGGATATCTTGGACGCATCACAACATTAGACGACGTGCAAATAACCTGATTGCTATAAGCTGTTTGTTTTCATTATCTTTTCTTCTGATTTTCTGCTCCCGTTTCTGTGTCCTCGTCGGAAAGGACGACGCTCTTGCGTTGCCACGATATTGATCGAAATGGTTGAGATTTTGACTGATAGCATATGAAAAATGCTCCGGTATTTAGGTTTGTGTTGAATTAATTCAGTTGCGTGCGTTGACGTTACATGTGAGTTAGACCAGATGAAAATAACAGAAAAAGTTGGACAAAAATAAATTTCAAGTCCAAGAGACTTGACGAATAATGGGTGTGGTTTCCTTACTGTCGAACTAAATGCAAAACAAGATGACTCATACGACTTACAATAGGTTGCATGGAGTCTAATTTGGTCCACCTCAACAAAACATAATATAATTGAAGCAAATCTAACCTGGCAGCGTTTTAATGCTGTGGTTAGGATCTGCGTAGCCTTTACAACGCTGCCAGGTTGAAATTGACTCAACTAAAGTTGAATATAATGTTCGATTCGAGATTTATATTCAACATCCAACATTTATCAACGTATTAAAACTCGTAATACATGTCAGCATAGTTGCCGCCCTTAAGCCTTGAAGCTGAGAGTGCCAACAAACTAGTAGATAAAGTAAATTTATCACACCAGCGAGAGTCTACAGAATGGTGCGGTTCAACTCGTGAATTGAAGGCAAAGCTTAAGAGGGGAGGGGGAGAGCAATAAGTTGCCACCCTAAAGCCAGGGCTAAAGTTTAGAACTACATGCAATGTACCAGCAATCCGGTTATCATATCCAGCGACTGTAGTTTCGTCCTTATCGTGGAATCATTAGCCTGGAATGATGAATAATCCAACTGAATGCAGATGTCTTCTCATTGAAGTTGAGAGTGCCAACAAGCTGGTAGATAAAGAAAATTTATCTCACCAGCGGTTCATTATTCCAGATTGTTGAGTACACAACAAGGACGAAACTGCAGTCACTGGATGTGATAACCGGGATGACGGTATATTGCATATACTATAAAAGTAAGTTTTAGAATGTTACTAAATTCGCGAACAATACTGTAATGAAGTTTTTAATAAATACACTTATGAGCATCGTTTAGTCAACTGAATGGCTAACTGCACTCACATTAATTATTGGACTGCTGCCGCCGTGTGGCATTGAAATAAATTAGATGGCGAACGGAGATTGAAGAGCGAAAAGAACAGGAAGCGTAGCCTCCTTGACACTATTAAAATATGAGTGGGGCAGTTAGAAATAGAGAAATTGGGAATCTACTAAGTACCTGGAATAACTAGTTTAAAAGCTGTAAAAAATGGGGTAGTTTCAGAAGAATCATTTCTATTTTTCAATTTTTAACTTTTATGACTGCAAGGAGGGGAATGGGGGGCAAAATGAAATAGCGGGGCAAATTGAAATGGTGAAATATTTACTCTACTTTTAGCGCCTCTTATCTAGTAATATTTGAACTATGTAGTGGTACATGTTGTCTATTACAGTCAGGGAAAAATACCGCCCAAGATAGCATTTGAAAATACAAGCAATTAAAAAAAAAAAAAATTCTTATACAGTAACATTTTGTTATGAGTCAAAAAGTATTTTTGTTATTATATAAAATGATAAGGTTCTTGTTATTAGCATATTAAATATTAATTGAGGCCTCCTAATATTCGCTGCAGTATTAATTTAGTTAATATTAAGCTTGTTTGTAATTTAAATAATTTGTAAAATTACTCAATGACATGCGGTGCAAAGTGAAATAGTCTTATTTTCGTTTACTCATTCAATCATTTACTAAATCACTTACATTTTCATTAACTAATTCATTTACATTCTTTCAATTAGTAAATCACTTATTTTCTCATTCATTCATTCTTTTATCGCTCATTTATTTTTATTCGCGTATTTATTTATTTATTTATTCATTCATTTTTTGTGTCAGTATCTTTTTGCTTATTCATTCGAACTTTTATTTACTGATTCAGTTGATCAAAAATATCTTTCATAATCGAATGAAAAACAAATTTGCAATTTGTTTACTTTGAAAAATCTCAGTAATCTTAACTATTTCACTTTGACCCACATCCTTCTACAATGTTATGTTTCAGTGTCGTGAAAGCAAGAAGGTTATAAAAATGGGAAAAGGCATTCTTTAGCACTTTAAGAGCAACACTAACAACTGTCAACCACTTGCTGTGATAATTCCTGATTCGATTTGAAGTGTAGGTCATGAATTCCAAGGTCCAATAACATGTGTGAATAATAATTTTGTCAGATATTTATATTGCATTTTTCTAAACGTGGGCACGTTTTTCCACTTTTTGACAGCTGCTTTTTAGGTCATTCGCCGGTTTTGGTAAGCATTTTCAAGCGCTGTCATTAGGAAGTTAGCTGTTTGCTTCATGCTTTAGATAAAAAAAATTTTGAAGCACTAGTATTTAATTTTATTGAAAAAGTATTGTTAATCTGTTTTCATTTTTAAGAAACATTGATGTAAATAATTAGGTACTTTGACAATCAGTTGTTTCATTTCATCTACCAGAATATACATATCATTATTAAAATACTAACTATCCAACACACTTACAAAAACTTTCATACGAATGTACGTACTATACCCAAGAATGAAAAATTACTTAATGACAAACTAAATAAATATGCCTGTAAAAAATTTAACAAGATTCCCTCACTCATGAAAAAATGTGTTTCAAAGTTACTGGTCATTTAATAAAATCATGACTTCATAGAAGACGTGTGGCATTACAAAGTTTTAATGAAAGTAATAGATGCTGCCTATAGATGTTTTAACATTAAATGGATCAATTCGTTAAAAAAGAGAAAACGCATATACAACCGCTTGAAAATGTTTCCCCTAAATGATTTTCTGTTATGTAATTACTGTGTTATGGATGAAAATGAAGTTATTGGTTTAATAATTTTGACCTCGCTCTCCAACAATAAGTAATGTGTGCCAAGGACAGCAATGGTCACGCATATAGATAAAAATATTATTCGAGTAAAGCAACATAGACATTACGTTTTGCAGATACACACAAAAAAAAAAAAAAAACGCAATCACATAAAAAATATTTTGTAAATAAAATCGAACAAGTTACCTTCGTTTCAAAAACCAGTTCGCAAGGAACAAAGTGCTCAGAATCAACTTAATTTTTCCCCTCATATTTATGAAATTTTATCCGTTTCTTTTTTCTGGATTTGGGTAACATGTGTGGATAATTATGCATAATAGAAAACATTTAAGCAAAGAAAAACACTTAAAAATACGCTAACAGCAATTAGAATCGCAGACATATGTCTCGAAGTTAGGGGAAACCGGGGCATATTAGTACCAATTGCACAATATTGCCTTTTTAATTACGAATACCTAGATTTTTCAAAACTTTAAATCGTGTAATAAAAGAAAGTTTTCTAATGTTGCGATGTGATGAATAATTTTGAAAATTTTTGCTGTGTTAAAATCAGTAACTTGTACTTTCAGAAGTAGTATTTTTGTACTTACGTACCCCATGATGGGTTAGATTGATACCACGATAAGGTACTTAAGTACGCTAACAAAAAATCTACATAATAAGTATAACCCATTTTATTAGTAACCGTAATTGAGATGCAAAAATAGAAAAATACTTTAGAAGAAACACGAATGTTTATTTGAAACATTAATTTTTGGAAACCACAAAGCAATACATAGGAAAAAATAATAGTATAATTTTCATAGTCAACGACATTATAGTTGCTTGGCTCAACATTAAAAAAGATAATGTTGCAGTTCTTGCAATAGCACCCCAAAATGATGGTTGTAGTTGGGAAAAACATAATTTGAAATATCGGTGCTACTATCAACCTATTCAGAGCAATATCATTTTGAGCAGTCATTTTTCTTTCTTGAATATTTTTCGAAAACTCAGATACTCTATTCTAAACTTCAACCTGGCCAACATGATAAATAAAATTCTTCTTTCAGGTAAATTTTGCTGATGCGTAATCACTGACGAATAAGATAATCATTGAGGTACCAAACATATGTTTTGGTTTGGGCAAGTTGGTAATCTCCTTCATGACAGCTGTCACTGATGCCATCTTCTGAACTTTAAGACTATAATTGAAGTCATCTGTTTCGCTGTTTCTGAAGTTTCTTTGCGAAAACCGACGTTAGACTTCTTGACTTTCCCTTTCTTTTCCCTCTTCTTTTCCCTAGTGCACTATTTGAAGCGCATTCTGATGCTGTTTGGGGTTTGCGTAGATGAAAGGGTGTTCATAAGTTTGCTAATAGCCAAGTTGGTAAATAATATGTACTGCTAATTAAAAATATTAGTAAGGCAAAGAAGATATCGTCGCCTCAAAGCAACAGTAGAATATCTCAGTATTATTCCTGGGATTAGATGTCTTACTGTTGCTCTGAGGTGACGATATATACATTGATTGAACTGGGTCAAGCAAATCGAAAATTCATTCCCGCAGACCGGTGCTGGTCCACCGGATTAGAAGTTGAGAATCACTGATTTACACTGTATTGCAAGACAGTTAATGACTGAAAAAAAGTCATTATAATACGCGTACACAGGAATTTTGCAAGGTGAGGGTCCAAGGTCGAAAGTCTCATTCCTATATCATACCCCAATAACAACTCAAGTCAAACATATTGACTTGATTTTATCAATTCACGAGAACAGAAAACAGTAAAAAGTAAACTAATGAATAAATAAACAGAATTATTCAATGAAATATACTTTAGTAAATAACCAGAAAGCAAAATAATTAACGCGTTTTTAATTTTCCCATAGTTAAAATAATCGATTCAGTTTTATAGAATCTCATTTTAATCTGTAATTACAAAAGTAAAAACATGGTTATTACAGTGTATTCATTTATAATCACCATTCTGCTTCTTATAGGCAATTCGTTTATAGGAATAGTGCACAATATTTTAAAAAATCTTTTAACATGAGGATTTTATTTTTTCACTTATTTGAACTGATGTTGTTGTTACCTGTGTTTGAAATTATTCTACGTACAAAATACATAAATCATAATCAATCTGAAAAAAAAAGCGTGACCTACGGTAGGGGTTCGGACCCCCTGGACCTCTCTCTTGTGTGCTTCACTGAAAATACGCAATAATGTGCTATTACACTCAAAGTGATAGATAAAATGGAATTCTGATTATGGTCTTACAAATAAACCTCTAAAATTATTCAAAATTACAGTAAAACAATTAAGTTACCTTTTACTTAAATCCCTTTGCTTCTAAGTGCTTCAGTCGTTATTATTTTTTTATTACTTTAATATTTTTATTTGCTGCTGTTCAATAGTTTGAGTACTAAAATACCTTGTTTAAATGTAAAAGATATCCTTATTAGTGAAATTATAAAGTTCAATTTTTCATGCTTGCCCTTTACGAAACATCAATTGTTGCTAAAACCACTCGCGTGTTAAACTCGAAACCGATTTTCCAATTCCAGTTGTTAATTAGACGTTGATTAATATAGCTGAATGTGACAATAAAACTTTAATATTCATCAAAATAAATGTCGTTCACCTACTCTCTGAGCCGTTTAATCTCTCTTAGCGGTTTCATAGGAAGTAGTAGGGTAACGATGAACTCATAAAAAGTTAGAATGTTGCTGCAGTGAGCACGAGGGCTTGCACGAACTCAGAAAAGCTGAACGGATAGTTTTATACTGTGTTTTAACTTTCCGTTCGTACGTATATCCACCCTTCAGTGAAATCTCATTGTTCTTGCTCTTTATTGTAAGAAAGGTCTTTGTTAAAAGCATTCGCAAGCAAACATTCATATCATTATAACAGAATATATTATCAATGTATAATCAAATGAGGATTAAACATGTCTATTATCAGTAGGAGTCGTTTTGTTTGGAATAATGATTTTCATTCATTTTCATTTCGAGCACGATTCTCAAGTATATAACTTCATAATCAACTTCCGTACAAAAATTTCTTCATGGTAGTGTCATCTATATGTCGCACACCTAGAACAACACTGCCTCATCTGCAAAAACTACTTTTCGAGAAAAATCAATTTAAATGTAATGCGCGTTAGCTTAAACTCTTATAGTAACACACTGACACATCACAAAAATAAGGTTAAAATTTTTGTTTTCGTTTGTGGCTGTCTTGCATTTTAATAGAACTAATAAAAATGCACCAGGACATGTATATAACTCAAAATTGACAATTTCGGACTTGTGGCAGTGTTGTATTAGGTGTACGATTTTTCCTAGAAAAGTAAAAAAGTAGTTGACCGCATAAAATTGAAAATACAGTGCGATGTACAAGTCATTTAGGCTAATTTGAGCCATGTCGGTTAAACTGCACCACTTTGTCCCAATCCTTTGCAACTGATTTTTTTTAATTATACACATGAATAATTTTTAATTTTGTTTATTGACGGTGTTATTTGTTTGTGTTGGTGTTGTTTCACAAATGTCAGACATTCTGAAAGGTAAAACTAAAATAGTACACATTCATTCTTTTTTTTTATTGCCACTTTCCATTTCATTCATAGAAAGCTAGTTCCTTTGCGGAATTATTACTATTATGGTCTTGACTGTTTTCGCCTATTTCACTCCTCCAAAATGTATTTCATCCCTCTAAACCGTTAAGGAGTATTATCATATCGGAGGGGGGGGGGACAAAAAGCCCAAAATGCTTCCCCTTAACTTGCTTTAAAAGATAACCTTAACTCTTTCTGGCGCAAATCATTAAAATTTTTGAAACACTGGAAAAAAAACGATATGAGTTAGCATAATTGTTTATTTAGACACAGATTTTATCCTCTTTTTTTTTTATCGATTTTGTTTTACAGTGGGAAATGTCCTCATTTGTAGACATCGTCCACCTAGAGTAGCAAAAAAAATGTGCTTATCATTTAAAAATGAATTTAGTTTTTTAAGGTAAAACACCAGTAGTGACCACTTCTTCAGTAATGGCCACTTCAATATTTAAAACGCACTAGTAGTGACCACAGTGAAGTACATTTTTAAACTGTAGGTCTAAAATATTAATTCCCTTTCTTGAACCTCAAAGAGCGTTTTATAGTCCAATGCTTTCTAAATCTTCCCAATTTCTAAAAATGTCACAATTTCAATTTGTTCAATTTTTTCTCAAACCTCAAATTTGATCTAGCAGTGGCTACTCCAAAATCTGAAAATTTCATTAGTAGCCACCTTACATTCCCTCTATTTACATTACTTACTTTAAATTCAAGTAAATGATGAATAAAATTGATTCAAAAAGATAGTTACATTAAGTACCAACAAAAAATCACATTATTATTGTTCATTTCATTCTTCAAAGTACAAAAGACTTGAAGTGTCCCCTACTGAAGCACTGGCAACCACTGGTGTTTGACCTCACAATGATTTTTTCTGAAAAACTAAGGAAAATGAAGAAAAACACTTGAACGTTTCAAGACAGTTTAAAATTTTCCAAATTTTACAAAATTCTAGTTTTTGAGTTCAAAAATTGAGGAGATTTGAACAAAAATTTGAGACAGCAGAAATAGATATTCTTGTATTGCTACCCTCCATGATTGTTAAAGAGAACAAGATACTACTTCTGCAGTAATTTTTGTGGTTTTAAAGAGAAAAAACTATTTTTTTTTTTTAAATTTTAATTGATGTCCTTTCTTGTAATCACCGCGACGAAAATGTTAAAATAATTTCAAATTGCAAAGGAAAAGACAGTTTTGCACAAAAAACATGTTGGTTATTTTAAAATGTTCTTTAAATGTATGAATTGAATTTTGAAATGTGTATTTGAAGCAATATTAAAGGAGTAAATACATCATATCAAAAAAAAAAAAAAGAAAAAACATTTCTTTTTCCCCTGTTGCCAAAAATATTTTTTAATGAATTAATGCACTTACCAAAATAAATAAAAACAATAAACTGTCAACTTAAAGAAATAATTTTCATTGTCAAAAAAAAAAAAAATCGTCTGCGCATATCTTTATGCAGTATAGTCGGAGTCGAATGTCCAAGAATCGCAGTCAGTGCTTTTTCCTCCGTGTATAAATTTTTTCCAAAACTACGAATTCAGAGTCGAAGTCGGGGAGTCGGAGTTCGACCAATTGTCGGGCACAGGAGTCAGGTGCTCCTAAATTCTTGGAGTAGGAGTCTGGAGTTTGTCGTCAAGAGCTATTTCCAACAAAATTTGTTTGAAGTAAATCCGTCTTCAAATACGGAATCTACATTGACTTCCAGTTTCCCGGTAGGCGCTAATGTTAAGGGATTTGAACTGTTCAAAATTGAACGGAAAATTGTTCAAATCAAAAAGATATTTTATATACAAGTTTTTCATCAAAAGCTATTTCTTACAAAGTTTGTTTGAAGCAAATTCGCTTCACAGTTCCAATTGCCTTGAATTTCCCCGTAGGCACTAATGTTAAGTTTTTTGAACTGTTCAAAATTGAACACAAAATAGTTCAAATCAAAAAGTAAAATATAGGAATGAGGTGTCCTGGCCGAGATCTTTCGAACAAAAAAAAAATTGTTTGAATCGGACTATTCACTCAAAAGTTATTAGGGGGGGGGGCAGACAGACAGACAGACAGACATTATCCCCCATCTCAATACCCTACTTTCCAATTTTTAATTTTTCGATAGTTATTTAATTACTTTTTTTAGACTTTTTTTTGTTTTTGTTTTTTGTTTTTTGTATTATTTTCAAGATGCATTAAGCCTTCTTTCATGCTTTTTTCGTCTTTCTCTGACTTTTACTGAGAAAGTAATCTAAAAAATACTGCTCAAGTAATCCTGTGGTATCGAATAAATAATTTTTTTTGTACTTAGTATAAAATTTGAGAGGAATATCAAATGCCTGTTTTTTTGTAAATAAAACTGATTCCTAAATTATAACTTTTTTTTGTATTAATGATTTTTAGTTGCCTGATTATTTTCTTCCCCAGGGTTGGGTTTTTTCCGGTAAAAAGGTATTTTTGCCGGGACAGTGGAAAAAACCATGGCAAAAATGAAAAAAAAAACGGCAAAAATGGAAAAAACAGCAAAAACCTAATTGCTAATAAAGTACCATTATATTGTTAATCAAGAAATAGTGACAATATAATATAAATAATGTACGTTAATATTTTAGTTATGTCTCTCCATGTTACTTCTAATTTATAAGGTGTAAATAACAAATGTTGGGATTGCAAAACTTAAGATTTTAAATGTTTGCTAAGAAAATTTTTCAGCCTGAGCCAACTTTTATTTCTTTTATTTTATAGTTGCATCTTGATTAAGTATACTTTATATAGATATTTAGGATTCTGTAAAAAATGTTATAATAAACAAGCTAATTACATTTTCATTGTAAGTTAATCATTTATCTTAGATGTTACAAACTGAAATTTTATGTTAATGTTTAAATTTTTACAAATAAAAATGCTCCATAACTTTAAAAGTAAGTCAAACCTCAATTTTTTTTAAACTATAAAAATAGTTAAATTAAAATTTTATCAAAATCTTTTCATGCTTTTACTTTTATATAAAAAGGGAAAAAAAACTGTCCGTAAGTTGTTAACACAAAATCTATTTTTGCTACTTTGAAAAAAACTGGCAAAAACCTATTTTTTTTGTAAAAACCGTGGTTTTTTCCGCCCCCGGCAAAAACTTGCCAACCCTGTTCTTGCCCCGAAAATTTTTTATCAAACCTTCGTTTACATCATTCAATTTGATTTTTTTTAAGTCGTTATTTATTTATTTTTTTATATAGAATAAAGGATTTTTTTTTTCCAGAAATAAACTTTTGGCCTCGTGCGGCATATCTAAATAATTTTCGATTTGAATAAAAATAATTGTGGTAGATGTGGATCTGCAGGAGCAACTTTTATATGCTTAACATTTTAAATTTCGAGGACATTTTGAATTTTTTTAGACGCACCCTACTGTGTACTAATAGTGAATGGAAATGCAAGAAAAAATCTAGTGCTTATAAGTTAAAGCAAACGGCTTTTTTTTTTTTTTAGGCGTCACATAAACAAGTTCCAAAAACTACCGCAAATCAGATAGATTTAAAGCAACATTAAAATTAAGAAAAATAAAGAGGAAGGAGGGAAAAAAAGAGAATTAAAAATAGAAAGTAAGCATTTTAAGCATTTCACGTAGATTCCAAGAAACCATGATCTCTTAGCAGATGTAATTTCAGATATTTCCGTAGCTGTAGCCAATGCTTATCTCATCGAATGCGTAAAATCCATATAAATAGTGCAGTCTTTTCGAAAGGGAATGCGGATACGCTCAATTTCATGATCTAAGTGCTTATCCATCGTTCGAATCGTTCCTAGATGTTTGATTTGTGCACCTATTGTTTCAAAAAAAGGCATGATGGGGCATTCAAATTCATTGAACTCTCGCAAATTTTCAAAATGCTCACGTTCGGAGCAAATAGAAGAATACGTTGAAATACTTTTTCATGAATTTTATTACTGTGCGCAATCTTTTTTTTTTTTTAATGGAAATGAAGTAGTTGAAAGTGCTGCTAAACTCAAACTTAGAAAGGACTTCGATCTTGCTAGTTTACTTTGTACTAAATATTGAACAAACATATTATTAAAGCAAGAAATGTAGAATAAACTCTAAAAAAAAAAAAGAAGCAAATATAGTTAAAGGTTAAAATGAAGTAAAGTACTTAGGCCGACCAGTGAACTAACACTTAAGCACAGTAAACTTTTCAAAAACTCATAGCATCTTTAACAAGAAGTTCCGTCCAGAACTAAAAGAGCATACTTTCCCGGATACTTACAGTGGCTCCCAAAAGTGTTCGTACACCTACGTCTTTCAATGAAATAAGCCATTATCCATTGGTTACAATTAATATTTCTGAATAGGTATTTTATTATAAGATCTATGACCTATTTTTAACGAAACTACATGAAAATTTTTAATGAAACATTAAAACATAATTTTAAAAAAATCAAAAACCAAAAATTGCCGGAAATTTTATCTTACAAAAGTCTTTGTGCACTTTGTAAAAATGTCAAAAAATTAGTAAATAATCTAACTTTTTACAAAGTTATTATTTAGTAGAATATCATGCAGTATCAACAACAGCTTTTAAGTGTCTGGGAATGGATTTCATTGTTCTTTCTTTTTTTGTGTGTGTGTGTGTGTGCAATTTCTGAGTAAGTGTTCAGTCGCACATTGAGTCTTACTGTTTCTAGTTCGCTTTTCGTTTCAATGGTATATTTTCGTAATCTAGCTACCAGATATCTCCAAATATGGTCCATTAAGTTTAAATCTTCCAATTGAGGAGATATTTCCAAGCTTAAGGACAATTTTTTGAGGCACCAAACGCAAAAGTGTGCTTCTTATTGTTACCTTGATAAAAAAAAAAAAAAACAAAGTTGTTTCCGATTACCAAATTTTGGGCTGATAGTCTAAAATCGGTTTTTAAAATATTTATATGAACAGCATAATTTATTATTTCATCAAAAAATTCCAAATTTCTAAGTCCTGATGCTGTAATGCACCCTCACACTAAAACACCTTCACCGTCCTGATTAACTGATCCAACTAAGTTCTTAAGATTAAATTCCTCATTTTTTTCTTCTATTTACAATTATACAACAATTTGACACAAAATGTTGAATTTATTTTTATCTATAAATAAGACATTGTTCCAAAACGTTTTGAGCTTATTTACCATTGATATTACGACGGAAAGCGTAAGCTTATTGTTTTTCGCACAAACAAGAAAATTTCTGCGGGAAGAGGTCCCATTTAATTCAGCTAATCAGAGAACTTGGCGAACATTTTTAGGTGAAAATTAAACGTAAAATGTTTCATTCAATTTTGCAGAAACTTTTTCAGCACTCAAAAGTGTATTTTTCATAATTTATTTTAGTTCCGATCACGCATTGTTAATTTTGACCTTTTCTTACCTTGTTTTCGATCCGATTCTTGTCTTTAAAGCATTTTATAAAGCACTTAACTATAGAATGGTATACATTACCTCATTTAGAGACATTTCAAACCAATTTATGGCTACTGTGAGGAAAAAAATCAATTTTCGAATAGTTTTTGTTGTTTCTTACGAATACCAGCCATTTAAAGTAATAAGCACACTATTAAGGAATAAATGAACAAAAAATTAAATCCAAATGACTTTTAAGGGTCGACACAATGTAAAAATAATAATAAAAAAAACGACATATGATAATTTTAATCATGAATTTATTCAAAAATATTTCAGGGTACGATGACTTTTGCGGCGTACTTTTTCTCTTTCTCTTCGTTTTTTGACAAATTTCAAAAATAAAATCTGGCATTAGTTTGAAAAAAAAAAAAAACTACTGGGTTTTATTCAGAATGGCATAGGAATGGTGTGAAAAAAAAAATTAGACTTCATATTCGAATTCAGTTTTGCGTTATTTTGGTTTTACTACAAAATTTCAAGGTGCACGAACACTTTTGGGAGCCACGTATATCTGCTTTCAAGTATCTGATTAATATTCTCAAAAATAGCTAAAATCGCAAATTGTTTCAAACATTTATAGCAAAACATTTATTTTCAAACATTTATATATTTTAAGCTGATTTCTAGGAATGAAATATGCCTCACTCATCTAAAAAATTTGATGCGTAAAAAAAACAATAAACAAACAAATAAAATAGCAGCACCTTTAAACAAAGCAGCCAATGCACTTTTTTTCCATTAAAAAATTTCTTTAACCGCTTTCAAAAAGAAAAAATAATAATTAAAATTAATAAGCTCATTAAAATAAATACATCATATCAAAAAAAAAAAAAAAAAATCGTTTGTTTTTTCCCCTGTTGCCAAAAAATAATTTTTTAAATGAATTAGTGTACTTTCCAAAATAAATAAAAACAATAAAATCTCAGCTTACAATAATAATTTTCGTTGTCCAAAAAAAAAAAATCATCTGCGCATATCTTTATGCAGAAACATAAACACTTCCAGTTTATCCGCCAAAAACTGAATACATAAATTAAAACCTCCTTAGAGTGAAATTAAAAACAAGTCATATCAACAATAATTATTTCACAGTTAAAACCATGGCTGCAGTGTCGGAGTCGGAGTCAATCTCTCATTTTGGGATAAAAGAGTCCAGACTCGGGAGCCGAAGGTTCCGACTTCAAATACTCAGAGTTGGAATCGGTTATTTCCCTTAGAGTCCGCAACTCTGCCAATGTTTGCGGAGTTGGAGTCGGACTTATTTTGGGATAAAGGAGTTGGAGTCGGAGTCGAATATCCAAGAATCGGAGTCATTTTTCCTCTGTGTATAAATTTTTGCCAAAGCTACGAAGTCAGAGTCGAAGTCGGGGAGTCTGAGTCCGACTAATTGTCGGGCACAGGAGTTGGAGTCGGAGTCAGGTGCCCAAAATTCTCGGAGTCGTAGTCAGGAGTTTTTCGTCAAGAGCATTTTCCAACAAAATTTGTTTGAAGTAAATCCGCCTTCAAGTGCGAAATCTACATTGACTTTCAGTTTCAACGTAGTCACTAATGTTAAGGGATTTGAACTGTTCAAAATTGAACGAAAAATAGTTCAAATCAAAAAGTGATATATAGGAATGTGATAAAACCTTGCCAAGATCTTTCGAACAAAAGAAAAAAAAGTTGTTCAAATCTGTCAATTCACTTAAAAGTTATTGGGGGGGGGGCAGACATACAGACCCATAGACAGACATACTTCCCCACCTCAATACCCTACTTTCCAATTTTTAATTTTTCGATATTTATTTAATTATTATTTTTATTTTTGACTCTTTTTTGTTTTTCGCGATATTTTCAAGATGCATTAAGCCTTTTTTCATGCTTTGTTTTCTTCTTTCTCTGACTTTTACTGTGAAAGTAGGCTAAAAACTAGCATCTGACATATGACAGTAAAAATATTTTAATTGACGTACGTAATTACTTTTTAAAAACTGCGGGAATTTTTACTAATGTTACAGATTTTTTTTTTTTTTTTTGATGGGTTGAAGTTAGAAAAGGACGGACAATACAAAATAATCCCTGGAATGTATTAACATTTTCACCTTTATCATCAATGTGGGTCAAAATGTTATACATAAATATAATAATACAGTGAAATCCCGTTATAACAAATACCAATACAACGAGTTTTCCGTTTCAACGAAATGAATTTTTATTCCTTATTTAATACCGGTTATAATGTTTGAATTCCTTTATTATGAAATTCCCATTGCAATGAATGATACTTTTGGTCCCTGGAAGTTCATTGTAAGGAGATTGCACAGTAGTTTACTCCTTTAATTGAAAGGCAAAGCTGCAGTAGAAATATTAAAAATAAGTTCTGCTCAATATTTAATGATTTATAATGTTATTTTATTATTGAAATCTGAGAATCTGAATTATTACAATATAAAAAGGTGGCTTAGCCTTTAGAAATCTTCCTAATTGCCACTCCTTAGTAGTGTTGTTAAAAACGTCCCAACAAAATCTGAATGCTGTTAAGTGAAAAGTTCTTTCTTTTATATTATGTACATGTTCACATGTACTCTAAGCGAAAAACATATTGAAAGGGAACTAACGAAGCATTATCTCAGTTCTGGCAAAAATGTTTTAAGTGCGGGTTCGATCCAACCTAGCCCTAGCTCCTAGGCAAACACAGCGCATTTTCCAGTTACTTTCTTTTTGGAACTGTACAAAAAGAATTTACTACCATTTCTAATTCATCTGAGAGCAATTTTTCAAAGCTTTACTTAAAATAATGATTTAAAAAAAAAAAAAAGAGCTGCTCATTCTTTGGTCAGTTTACTTTATGCTTATCTTGTGTTGGGACGTTTTGCATTAATAATTTTAAGTGAAATATTATTGACATTGAATACATGATGTGAGTACAAAACCAATGATTTTTTTTTTTCTGTTTGAACAGGTTGGTCACAGAGCAACGATCAATGTTATAGGTTTTTTAATATTAGGCGGTCATGGAGGAGAGCTGCTGAAATTTGCAGGAGGTAATAATTTTACTTTCTTCTTATTATCGTTTTTATTATTATTTGAAATTACTATATACCGATCGAGAGAGTCGCAGCTAGTATTGGAAACCAAGAAGAGAACTATACGGAAGTCTTTACCGACTGTTGCACGAAATGAAGCATACATGCAATGATGGGGATATTCAGACATATTCCTGAAAACGATTGTCCATTCGACGCAACCGTTCTTTACCCAGTAGCAAGAAAAAAAAGTGATGCAGTATTTAAACTAATCAAAAAATTAATGTCTCACAATGTCACCCCCGCGTACAGTATTACGTATTAATATATGTCCAATGTACATTAAGGTGGTTCAAAATACATGTAAAAAAAATCTTACAGATAACAGGACGCCCCTCAATATTCTTATATACTTGTGGATAGCAATATACTGGAAGAATTTTAGTTTCCTATTTCAACTGAAAGAGGGTGGTCAATCCCTTAACCCAAACTTCGTAAGTATGAGAAGGGGGTTAAAAAAATACATTAAACTGAAAAAACAATGCTGTATATTATAATATACACAAGTAATATGCAAAAACATTGCAATAAAATAAATACTTACAAAAAAAAAAAAAAAAACAGCTGGGGAAATTAAATGTTTCTAAATTTGTGACATTTTTAATGCTACGGCTAATGTTAAATTAAGGGGTCATTGAGCAACCTCTTAAAATTTGAGTAAGAAGCTAAAACTTTTACAGCATAATACTATTAGTAAGTCAAAAAAAGGGGGTGTCCTAGACTCTAGCTGAAAAAAAGTTTTTTGAACCACCCTAATGTATATGTATGCATACATATATCGTCGCCTCAGAGCTACAATAGGATATCTTACTGTTATTTCTGGAATTGGATATCTTACTGTTGCTCTCTTTTTTTTAAATTATTTTTTTTTTTAAAAATTGCAAAATTTGACTATTTTTGTGTCCCGGACCCCCTTAAGGGACATACACCACTGTCATTCTGAAATTTACAATCGGTTTGCTGGAATCAAGTCAAATACTGTTTGCTTGGATTGTCATGAGAGGCTGGTGCTCCTGTTAGCAGAAATTTCTGGCTGCTGGTCCAATTCGCAGCATGGAAACTTGGAAACTAACTAAAATACCACTATCATTCTCACCTGACTAGCAGTTTCAGTTAGTGGACTATTTCCATGTGCTTCTATTGGGCAATATATTTTAGCATTTTTTTACACGATTGGTACTCTTAAACAAGGAACTATAGAGGAACCAAAATAAATGCTTTACTCAATTATTGGACAACTTCCATGTGCTCCTGGTATCTTACGTCTGGTATAAGAAGCTGCTTTATAAGAGATGTACGTGGCATGATAATGATTCGTTGCATTCTTACATGTTAAATCTCCCGATGTAAGTAATAAATTAAAAACAGCCTAATTTAAAGTAAATATTCTTTGACCAAATCCTTTTATGTATAGAGAAAAATCGGAAAACTATTTTGAAGCTTTTTAAAAAGATTGATCCACTTTTAAAGGCTATATGCAGTGCCAGTGCACCATCTTCCGTTTCCTTCTTGGAATAATGTAAAAGCATCTTTTTTTTTCTTTCAAAATTCAGATTACTTTAGTTGTTTATTCTTAAATTTAAATTAAGAGCAAGTTTCGGTTTTTTCAAAAATAACTGAAGTGCAATTACGCAAGAAAAAATGCGGAAAACGTTTTGAAATGCCTAAGATATTATCCACCAAGGAAAAGTGAAAACTATCTTATTTTCATTACAAACATTAACATTTCAAAGAACGTTTTCCAGGCCAACTTTAGGGAAAAAGGATATACTTTCACTTATGCCGCCTTCTTCAACAAAACGTGAGTGAATGGATAAGAAAACATCTTTTTTGGGGGATTATTGTTTTCACTCATTAGACCAGGAAGCCTCGAAGTAGGCCACATTACAACATCGATCCCTGTTTATGCTGAAAGGATATAAGGTCATGAATACCTTAATGAGAAGAGAATGTTAAGGTGCTCAGTGATCCATCCCAAAAATTATTTTCTTTGAAGAATGTATTATTACGTTTTCCATCTCTACATTTAATAATAAAGGATGTTTAATCTTATGAGATTATAAGTGACTAATGAGAGAACTTCGTTTTCATCTGTTGAAGTAACAGATGTAGTTACCATTGCTATAGGACTCCGAAAAAAATAATTATGCGCAAAAGAAATAATTGTTCGGAAGTTATCTTGCAAATAAATTATAATTACCACCTTTCAATTGATTTAGTTTATTTTCCTTTTCTTTTAAATGTATAAATTTCTCAACTAATTTCTAATTCGTTAAGAGTTTTAAGATTTTTTATGAGAGTTTAATCAGCACTTATAACTATTGTCATTCTCATTATTATACAAATAGTTCTCTACTATGTTTTAAATTTTAGAGTTATGTAAAAACTAAAAATAACCATCTTTATTTTTTAATTATTTAGTAGTGATTAAAAAAAAAATCCTGTGCTTCAAATAAATGGAGAACTAAATCGTATAGCTCAGAAAATTCTCCCTTTGCTGCAGAAATTTAGGTTGATTGCATTGTTTTAAGCCTCTACAGCGTTTTGCTTAGTTTTACACGCTTCCTTTTTGATTTGTTACTCTATGTCGAATAAAATTTACTTCTTTAACAATAAGGTATCCTTTACCTAACCAAATAAATCAATGTTTTAGTATATATATTTGACAGCAAATTATTTGGTTGTTTTTTCATTTAAAGCTAAAAGTTGTCAAATAGCTATTATACCATGACCATACTTATACTAAACGATAAGTTTTAGCAGATTAGGTAGTACGTAAACTAAGTGGTTACAAACTAAGTTATGATTTTTTAGAAACTTTTCCCATTTTTTAAGCAAGAAGTAAAATCCTAAAAAAACATTTAAAATTATTTTTGAGCAATCTCAATTGCTTATTGATCTTACTTGGCCATTTGATCTCCTATCCTTTGTAATAGGCTCACTGGCCTCCGTTTACAGGTGTTCCGGAGCAGGGGCGGTGACTCCTCCGGCTCCTCATCCTCGTCCATATCTCCCTGATTTTATTTACAACCGACTTTAACGACTTTACACAATCATTTTTACGACAAAAAGAAAAAAAAAAAAGAAAGAAAATCCGGCAGACAACATCCAGCCTCCAGCACACAACATCGAGTATCAAGCACACAACAGTATTCAATCTTTTGCATCAATTAGAATTTTGGCATCTTGAATTCAACTTACGTTTTTCGCAATTTTGATGCAAATAAATGTGCGCTGGGTGCTTTTTTCTTCCTATTTTTTTGTCTTTTTTTTTTATTTAGGCGTATTTCTCCTTATCTCATTCAGCACAAACTCATAAAAACGGTGAGAGATATAAGCTTGAAAGCCACTCTTCTCCAATACTCTTTGAACAAGTAATATAATTTCCTACAAAATCAAGCTTTCAACCATTGGATGATCTTCTGTCGGTGATTTCCTAGTCTTTTGGATAACTTTGATGATTTTAGCATTTCCTTCGTCTTACTACCAGAGCAGTGGAGTCGGAGTCGTTAAAAAAGATACCGACTTCGGGCTTTTTTTTTTCCTGTAATTTTCGCTACTCTCCTTACATTAAAAAAAAGGAAAAAAAAAAAGAACTGGCTACCAATTGATTCGATAGATGTATAGCGACTAGGGTTTCCAATCCCGTGCCGATTTCAACCCCGCGGGATTTCGGGATTGTAAGGAGCTAGTTGACTTAATTCTTCTAAAAATAGAAAAAGGTGTCCTTTTTATAGGACGAACTGCTTTTGTTATTTGAATTAGTAGTTTTTTTTTTTTTTTTTGAATTCCGTACACTAATTGAAAAGCACTACAAAGACAAATTCCAATTAGTAATTATTGTTTGGTGCACAAAAGTGTGCCCTAAGAATGTTCAATGCATATCTTAATAAACCATCGCTGGTTCAGAATAAGAAAAGGATTTTTGCTCAAAAAATAATGCGCTTGACGGAAACTAGTACGTGCTGTGGCTCCACTTTCGCAAACGATCCCCATTACATTCATCACCTTCGGAAATAGATTTTTCTACTCTTATGCTTGGTTTTTTCCAAAGAACTGCAAATTTCGGATAAAAACGATGGCTATATATGCTTTGCTGTATACAGTTTAACTTGCCTTAAGAATACCATTGTTGTTTCATAAACGTTGAGTCATTGAATCTGTGAAGTTGGTTCATTACTGCAAGGAGTGAGTGCTACTTGGTTTCACCAAGTCGTAGGCTGAGTAAAACTTTTTGGATAATTTCACTAATTTTGCCTCTCACTTTAAAGAGACATTCAAAAACTTTGGCAGCTTAACTTACTACACGTTCATGCGAGTCATACTATGTTTCAACCAAGTTTCTGTCGCCACTTTTAGAGTCGTGCTGAATTTTTAAATTATGGCAGGTTTTACATTGCTTTCTTCTTTGTAGAAAAATATTGTGCACTTTTAATTAAAGGTTTTGAGTGCATTCTTCAAGCTTACAGAAGTTCTCCAATATTTCATTGAAGCTACGCTAGCGGGTTTTGTAATCTCTCTATTTTTTCTAAAGCGTAATTATCTGGAACTTAAATTTTAGTGATGGTTTTTGAAAATGTTTTTAAATTATAAGCATATTCTCAATTGCTGAACGTATGAAAACTAAATCCTCGAAGAATACCAATTCAATCTCAGAAAAATAAATTCAATTTTTATTGTGTTCTTAAATGGTAATTCCACCGTTCATCACATGAGACACAAAGTTTTTCTTGCTCTTCTTGCAGCTTGCACATATAAGAGGAAAGTTCTTCAAACTTCAGATGATGCTTGTGAAAATAGTAATTTTATGAGCGGCAAAAGTTGGAAAACGTTTACATGGAAAAATTGCGGGATGGACAGTATTCACCTGACGTCACTGCGGGTAAAAACCCTCACTGCACTGCATTGCTGTAGCAGACGATGCAGCAGACGATGCGACTGTAGTAGACGAAAATCCGGCACTACAGCGTATAATAACACTGCTTTTGTGTGGCTTATAAACTCTTCTTTCTATTTAAAAATGGGAGGTTTTTTACGTTTTTAACTAAGAAACGTTGTAAAAGAATGATGAACGATTCATTTGATACGAAATACTCTCTTTATTATCGCATTTTCATGGGTTTAAGCCTCTTTGGTTCCTTATCAGAAACATGGTGAAAACTCGAATACTCTTTTTATTTTCCCCGTTTCTCGCCATTTTTCATGCATTCGTAAGTTTTTTTAAGCCCTTAACATGTTTATTATGCGCATGAAGTCCAGTAATCCTTAAACAAAACGAGTTTTTTTAACACTACTGACACTACGTAATTGGTCAAAATACCCGCAGACGGACAGCTGATGCCAAACCGTGAATAAGGTCCATTGAAAATCCCGCGGTATTTGGCTTTCAACCCCGCGGGATTAATCCCGCTAAATATCACGTGGGATCCCGCGGGCATGGGCGGATTTATGGGGGGTCAGAGGGGGGCAATGCCCCCCAGTTTTGGGAGGACTTTATGTAGTAACAACATATCTTCCAAAAAATTTTTAAAAAATCATTTTTTTTTTTGACTAGTTCAGAAGGACATGGTTGGATTTATAGGAGGGGTTGCATAGGGGGCAATTCCCCCCAGTTTTGGGAGGACTTCAAAAAAGTAACAATACATCTTCCAAAATCTAAAAACAAAATGATTCTTTTTTTCCTTTTTGAATAGTTCAATGAAAATGAAGAGAATAGCGAATGTCTTTCTCTGATGGGAGAAAAGAAAACAAAAAGAATATTAAATGCAAATAGTACAGCTGTCATTGGGGCGCTGAAAATTTGCCTAAATTCACTATTTTGGACTGAAAACCATTTGGGCAAGTATAAAAATGAAAATATAGGCTAAACGAGCTATGCATTCAGCTGCAACACTTATAATAATTGACAAATATTTTTAAATTAGAACCTAAAAAAAGGGAACCCCCCTCCCCCATTTGAGCTAACAGAACGATCTACTTGTTATGATTTTTCTTTCTTTTCAGAATGTTTATTTTCAATTTGCGTGATTTCAAAAGCTAGATATTTTGTGTTGTTACAGACGAAAGATTTTGAAGAACCTTAAGGATTCACACGTTCAGATTGGTAAAATTGTAAAAATCCTTTAACCGTAAAAACTGACGAATTTTCGTAAAAATTACAAAAATCTGCAGGTAAGAGTGAATTACATATAGGGCCGGATTTGCCTATAAGATAAACAAGCTATAGCTTCGGGCCACGGCTTTGAAGTGGGTCCGTAACTCGTAAAAAATTGCGTGATTTGTTCCTTAAAAAATAGAAAGTGCTTGAAAAAGATAATTTAATTTTCAAGTGCTTGAAAACCTTGAATATTTGGAAACGTGTGGCAACAAACCTTAAATTTTAAAATTTCTAACAAATGGATGGAGGAGGAATGCCAAAATATGTCAAATTCAGCTCCTTGCTACATCCTGCATCAAAAGTGTACTACACTACCTCTATTCCTTTTCGTTTTCTGCACTGCTTTAAATTTAAAAAAAGGGGTTGTTGTAATGAGAGAATTCTATAGTTTATTTTTTCTTTTAAACTTAAAATAGCTATTTTTTTTGAGCAATCACGATTGCTTATTGTTCTCACTTGACGGTTTTGAATTCCTATCATTTTATTTTCCCACCAGCACCCTCTGCCAGCACCACCGCCGCCGCGTCGACCGACCTCACGATGCTGCTCCTCTTGCGAAAATCGTCTCCAGGTTGCATCCATATCCTACACACACGCCTACACACACACACACACACGCCTACACACACTCATGCTTGCGCACAGACACAAACACACACTTCTACACACACACACATGCCTGCACACAGACACAAACACTTATGCCTACATACACACACACGAACGCCTACACACACAGCACTAAATACACAACACGCACACACAGGCATACATACACACATGCACTCACACACATGCGCCTACACAAACACACACGTGCATTCATACACACACACGCTCGTGATTGCGAAAAACATAATTTGAATTCAAGATGACAAAAACTCAAATTAATATATATATATATATATATATATATATATATATTTACAAAGTTTGAATAATACTGTGGTGCAACTGTATAATCTAGTACTCAATTTCAGGGACTGGAAAGTGCAAATGAGGTGCCTTAAATTATCAAATGTTCTAAAATCTCCGAAAAGAATTGGCGCAGTATAGCCTACTATGGTAGGGGGAGGGGGGGGATGTCAAAATATGTCAAATTCAGCTAATTTCAGCTATAATAAATAATAAATATGTCAACTCCTTGCTATATCCTGCATTAAAAGTGTAAAAATCATGGTTCTTACGTTTGTAACATATTACTTGAAATAAATTTTTGTGACTCACATGTTTCATATCTTGCTATTTATTTAATCCCGAAAGCAGTATTTTGGAAATTTTTCTGTATTAATTGCTTTTATCTTGCTTCTACTGCATATTTTTAATCAGTTTAGCCAGGAAAAAATGATACACTACCTCTATTCCTTTTCGTTTTCTGCACTGCTTATAATTAAAAAAAAGGTTGTTGTAATGAGAGAATTCTATCGTTTATTTTTTCTTTTAAACTTAAAATAGCTGTTTTTTTTTTTTTTTTACAAAGCTCGAATAATACTGTACAGTACAACTGTATAATCTAGTACTCAATTTCAGAGACTGGAAAGTGCAAATGAGGTGCTTTAAATAATTAAATGTTCTAAAATCCTTGAAAAGAATTGGCGTAGTATAACCTACTAGGGCTATTGTGGCAAAACACCTAATTTAACCAACCAAACCTTGAAAATAATTAGACAAGTGTTTGAAACTCCTAAGCAAAGTGTATTTCTATTTTATTTCTTATCAAGTGTATAAATTATGAATTGTTCTAATAAGTAGTATGTTACTCTCATGTTACATATTTTGTTTACAAATTTTCATGATACAGCATTTCTTTTAAAGTATTAACTTACATCACAAAGCACATTTAAATCATAAAACTGTTTTTTTAAAAATATTTGTCTATTTTTTCCCGAGATTTTTGTCTATCCAATTATTCCTTATAAGGCTTCAAAATGCAGAATTTTATATCCATTTTACAAAATTTCCTTCGGGGGAGAAACCCCCGGACCCCCTAAAATTGGAGATATTCTATATCCCACTTAAAAGGGAGCCTTGCGTCACTGTCTTCATTCTAGTCAGCTCTCTTAAGGTCAATTCAAAAAGGACAGCATGAAACCACACACTAGTAAAAACGACACACGAAAAAAAGTAAAGCATGGCCTTATGCATCACGGGAAAACAAACCAAAACATGGGGGGGGGGGCAATTTAAAATGTTGTTAAAAAATCCTGCCCCCCCAGAAACTCCGTTCTAAATCCGCCTATGCCCGCGGGATTTCGGATCGGGATTTCGGGATTGGAAACCCTAATAGAGATCTGCTCATAGGAAAAGAACTGCCATTGGCAACTAGCTGGCTTTTTTATTTATCGAACTTTCACCTTTATCAGTAATCTACTTTCGCCGACCCGCTATTTTCATTTTTTTAAAAACTTTCTTTAACTAATAGTAACTGCCAGCAAACGGTTTTGTTGCCTAATATTTACAGTTATTACTTTGAAACAAAAGTAGTTACACATTTTTTACTTCGATCTCAAACATTAAATGGTAAAAGGAATGTATCCCTTGAGCTAGTCGGGACCTGTAACTCGAGAAGAAACTTTTGAGGATGTTCGGTAAATTCAAAAAAGTGTTGCCGCAAAAGCACTAATCCAAAAAGTTAAATAAACGTATCTTTTTTTTTTTTTTTTTTAATTTAAAGACCATATCTATATGCTTGATTCTCTCTAAAAAGTAAGAAATAAAATAAATATATGATTTCTTGGTTACAGCACTCAGTAATTGCCGTTAATCTTTAAATCTTCATATTAAGGTTAATTCTAAAGCAGCCAATAAAATTAAAATTTAAAATTGGGAGCAGACGAAATACATGTATAGTAAAAGCTATTCGTAGCTGCTGCATTTTGTGTACACTTTGCTCCAGACGTGCATGTTCCCGGCTACTCTCCGCAATACACATTAAATTTCTAACGATGTGTACATCATAAGCGAACAATAAAATACAACGTAAAAATTTTATGAAAAAGAATTAATCTTTCAATCTCTGTTTAGAGGTTTCCCCCCTTGTCATGAGGGGTTGAAATTGAAAAAATTAAATAATATGAAAAATAAATAAAGTCGGAGTCGGACGTTTCAAAATCCAGGAGTCGGAGGCGGCCATTTTCCTTCCGACTCCATAGCCCTGCTTACTACAGCTCCACCTTCTGATGTAAATTTATGATTTATAAAATATATAGAGACGGTCGCGAGACTAGTCGCGGAATTTATTTTCAAATTTTTCTATTTGCGTGATGGCGCCGAGAAAAAGAAGACTCGTATGTCGCAAGTTTATGTAGTCATGTTTTGTTTTAGTTTTTGAGTGTGAGGGCTCATCGGATTGTGGATAGGATAGAAAGTTCCAGAGGCGTAGGAACTTTGTAGAAGTAGGGGGAGCTGGGACACACTATGAGAAGTGTCTGGTATGAAAGGGGCAGAAGCAGTGGCCCCTTAAAATAATTGGTGGGGGGGGGGACTTTATTTTTTTTTCTACATATGAAATTAGCTTCGAAGCTTCCATCTCTTTTTTTATCTTGTATCAATTGTTTTTGGAGAGAATAAGGTGATAAAACTTCTGGTTTTGAAAGAAGGTCAGTCAGTACTCGATGATGAGCACGTAGAAATAGAGGAGTTTCGGGGATCCTCCCCCGGAAATTTTTCAGAATTCTTGTTCTAAAAACGAATTTTTAGGCGATCTTTGGTAATGTTAAGGGGAGAAAAGTTTTGAATACCTTCCCTGAAAATTTTTCGAAATTAATGTCTTAAAAACGCGATTGTATACCATATTTGTTGACTTTAGTGAAAATATGACTCGAAGGATTGTCCTCGATCGATTTTTCGAATCGATTTACATTTCCCTCCCAATATTTCGATTTTGAAGTCTTAAATGTAATTGTAGACAACCTTCAATGATAAGATAAATAAATACCTTTGTGCTGAACAGTAAAGTAAGACAAAACAACGTTAGAAGAAGCACAAATTTGTAAGGGCTCTACTTTGGAAACTTTTATACTTGAAGTCCTACTAGAGAGCGTTTTTCAATGGTGTTATCAGAAAAGGTTCAGAGGTTTCTTCTCGCTAACTTTTTCGAAATTGTAATCGCTAAAACACGCGACTGTGGATGATATTTGTTGGCGTTAGGGGCCCAGCAATTTTTTTTTAATTGAAGTCGCAGAGATTTGTCGAAAATGAACAATCTAAGAAACGCAGCTGTGTGCCATCTTTGATATCGTTATGAAGACTGGAAATGTTTCCAAATGGAGCTCCAAAAACAATTTTATTTGACTTTTAATGATGTTAGGGGTGAGTTTTCGGGTGCTTTACTCTAGTAATTATTTGAAAGGTAAGACCTTAAACAAAATTTAAGATTATTTTAAATTATATTGGCGGAGGTGGAGGGGCTGAAGCGCATTAATAAAATTTTCGAAGTTAGTTGTCAAAACGCAGTTTTAGATGATAGTTGGCTATGTTACTGGGAGGAGAGGTTCGGGATCCGTCTTCAGCAATTTTCCGATAGTGAAATTCCAGAAACGCAATTTTAGATGACTAGTTGACCCACGCGAAGCATTCGAGTTCAAAGGAAGAATTTTCTGATTTCAATGCAACCTCGAGATGCTATAGATTAAAGCAATGCGTAGTAAAGAAGCAAAATAAATTGAAATTTATCCTTCTGCAAAGTCAAACTTCGATTTACCCTCTTAAAATCAATGTTTTGTTTCCTGATTTTAACAACAACAGATATACAGCTTAGAATTTTGCATATTAGTGGAAACTTGGATTAAAATTCTGCTGAAAAACAAAAACCCATTAAAACGATATTTTTCGGCCCAGATTTGAACTCTCACCCTTTTCCTCATTAGTACGCTGCTTTATCCAACCAAGCCAATATGTCTTCGCTCTCAGGTGCTATTCATTTCCAAAAGTATTTGAGTGGTTTGGTTTTTCCGTAATGAAGTTTTCAATTTCTAGCCTTATAATTTTGTTTGAAATACAAGCGTTTGCGGCCCCCGTCAATAAAAAAAAAAAAAACATTTTGAATTTTTTGGTAGTTCAGACTTATTTTAGCTTTTACACTTTCTTTTGTTTTAGATGTCATGTCTCCAGAACATCGCGATAAAATTTTCGTTTAACTTCGCCTTTTGTATTTAAACACTTAGAACTAGCACACTAGTAGTGGTGTGACTAGTCATGACATTTTTATATCTTGCCTTACTCTGTTTCAACTTTTTCTCTAATTAAAATGTATTTTGGTGGCACATATATTTTTCTCTACTTAATCACTATTTTCGTGATGATATTTTTGCAAAAAAATAAAAAAAAAAGAAAAGAAAAAGAAAAAAAAAAGACTTGACTGACGCTTGTCATAGATTTGTACTAAACACTGAATACATTCTTTTCGTTAAAAAATGTTCGAAACGTTCGTTTCAGCGGTCCCTCAGAGGTAAATCATAATGCATAACCTTGCTTGGATGTTCCTAAATAGTATTCGGAGACTGCATTTGCTTTCAAATTTTGCAGAAAAAACTCTTTTCGATACTTTTATTCTTTTGTTCACTTATCATTTCGATTACATGTTCTTAAAATCGTAAAGGTTTCCTTTCTGCTTTTTTTTTTTCATTACTAATATGAAATTGGTGACGCCATTTCTGAAAAACTGATCGGGGGGGGGGGGGGACAGCAAAACCCTTCTTGGTGATGGCTCTGGTCCCCCCCCTCAAAAAAAGGGTTTGGTTATGCTACGCCTCTGACTGGTACTGATTTTCGCAGGCCGCGGAGTAGAGTCCACTTTCCCGCATTTCGGCAATCAAGAGTGTTTAAACAGTGAAAAAAAAGGTGAAGGTGAATTCAAGTGCACTGACCACTCCGTCTGCTCACTGCTTTTGTTGCTCATTGGGTAGAAATTCCGAAATTCCCAAAAAAGGCAGATCACATTTTTGAAATCAGGTTTGAGGTAAACAATGTACGGCAAAAAGCAGCAGTGCAAGAATTTTCCGGGGGAGCTAAGCCGGTCTGAAATATTCCAGGGGGAGCTCAAGCTCCCTCAGCTCCCCCCGTTCCGACGCCTATGGAAAGTTCTGAAATATCCGATCACGAAATTCATAAAGCAAAAGGGGGAAAAGCAGACGATATTTCGACGTTTTGTTGTACTTTCTCGGCTTTCCTCTTCCCAGCGCCATCTGCTGGATTATAAGAGTAACAGGATGCAAAATATTGTTCAAATAATTCAGTTCTTTCATTTTACTCCACAAACCAAAGTTTTCTTTCCAAACATTTAAAAAAAAAAAATCTACAATGATTCAGAAAAGCCTTGTGATAAATGATCCTTTAAGGACTGCAGTAATTTAGCAGTTTAAAGCTGGCAACGTTATTGCTCAATTTTGCAGACGCTGTTTCGTGTTTCCCGACGCTTTTCAAAAGATTTACGACATCTCACACACCTTGGCTCGTACGAAGACAGAATGACCTGGAACCTTGTCAAATATAATCTTAAACAAAATTACAAAAGTGACCGTCGAAGCAACTTTAAAACCAATATAAAATTAAAAACCAAGAGCGACATAGAAGTCAAAGCACTCAGTATCATAAAAAATTATAAATCAAATTACGTCAGTAATCAAGACAACTTGCTGGGAAATCTTAATATACCACCATGGAAAGAAAACAACCTAGAGTTTATCACAAAATCCGAACATTTTCAAAAGGCAACCTGCATAGAAGAAATTAAACAATCTTTTACAGAATATACTGAACAACACAGCAACTTTGATATCTGGGCAACAGACGGCTCAAAAATAGAAGACAAAGTGGGTTTTGGCATTGTAAACAGTAATAAAGTTAATAGGAAGATAAAACTTCTTGACATTTGCTCAGTGTTTACAGCGGAAATGATCGCCATCTATTATACCGCTAAATTTCTTATCGACAAATCAAACCCCACCATTATCATTACTGACAGCTTAAGTTCAATAGAAGCATTAAAGAACAAAAAGAAAAAAGAAGAAAAACTCATTGTAGCCACAAGAAATATCTTACAAGAAGCCAGCAACAACAAAAAAATTATTGTAACCTGGGTCCCTAGCCACACAGGAATTTATTTAAATGAATTAGCCGACAAATTAGCTAGAGAAGCCGTCATGGGCCATAATACTCCAATACTTTCACTAACAACCTGGAAAGACTGTAAAAACCACATTGAATCAGCTCATAAAAATGAACTAAAGAAAGATGGATGAACTCAAAATATTACAACAAATTCAAACTAAGAACTATCCCTGATAAATCAAGCATCCATTGGATTAAAAACAGAAAACAAGAAATCTCTTTAAATCGACTAGTCCTTGACAGTTTCCTCTTGAAAGACAAACTCTTTAAACTAAAATTTGAAATATCCCCAAATTGTAATTCCTGTGATACTCCCAAAACTATCTGGCACAGATTAAACATTTGTGATCGTTATAATAATCAAAGAAATCTGCTCATCCAACTTATCCCTAAACACCTTGTTTATTGCTCTGACGATTTTTTAGCCTCTCCCCTTCTCGCTTTCTCTCCAGATTATTGTTCGGTTCTCTCCTCGTTTTTTCTAGAACCGTAATCCCTTTTGGCTTTTCGCCCTGTTTATATTCTGTTCATCACTCCTTGCTTTTATATCTCGATTGGGTTTCGTTCTTCATGTCTCTTAGGTTTATGCTAATTTCCTAAATTCCCACAATCATTCCTTATTTGCATACATATTTGATCTTTCCTTTTATATCATATTGTGTAACTTTTTCAATACAAGCTTTGTATCAACCTTTATATTAATAAGAATCCTTACAATTTGACGTTCAATTTCCTCAAGCCACTATTCACTAAGAATCGATAGCACTCCTTTTTTAATATCCCAGTCCTTGTAAAGAAGAAATATAAAGATCCTCCCATGATTGGACAATCTCCTCTATTCAATTTTCGCTCAATTTAACTAGCAGAGGCAAGGCGTTTTTCACGCAGTCCTCTGATCAACCTAGAGTCTGAAGACTCTTATTCAACTTCTACTTCAAAAGATTTTGTTTTGAACTTAAACATTAATTATTACTGTGTTTTAAGACGCTTCAGAATATGTTTTTTTAATCTTAGCTATGTTTAAAATTAGTACGTTATTTACTCTAGGTATGGAAGTGAATTATCTCTTGTTGAAAATTTTTGGCAGAATAATTATACCCAAGCTCTTGCTTCTTCCAACTTGAAAGATGTTGGCCACAAAGCCTACTGGCTAGGTAAGTTGCAACGAAAATTGTCTTTGAAACTGCTCCTAAAAGTATGCATAGTTTAACGCTCAGTGTGCCTGAAAGTATGGAAATTTTCAAAGTTGCCTCCAGTTTTAAACTTTTAAAAAGCCCTTAAACTTAAAAATGCATTACACTTACAGGCCGGGAAATCCCCTTTCATTCTTCAATTTAGTGCATGCTTGTGTTTTACCATTTGGCAAAAGTTACAGTTCCATTTAGTAAATTAAGAATTTCCCCTCACAAAATTTAATTTTGGGGCATCCCTGATCTATATCAGTTTATGAAAAATTTAAATGACTAGAAACTGAATTGTGGTATGATTATGTGTGATAATTTCAATTCTTATATATAATCAAGAAATGCATTTCATCTGAATAAATTTTAGATGCATGCAATGAAATGTTTTCTAACTTTGTTTTGATTATGTTTTGATTTCTCTACAACAAAACTTAAAATTTATTTATAAGGTTCTTTTCATACTCATAAACATTTATGGAGTTGTGTCTGTATTTCAGAACTTCCATGCCAAAAATTTTTTATTTTTGAAATAAGTTCATGAATAGGGTGATAAAACCGAAAATATTTTACTCAAAATTCAAATTATATTTGAAATTTTTCCCCAGGCTTATCAACTGTGGATGATCTTTCAACAAATACATTAGAATCTGCTAGTGGATCATTTATATCATTGTATATGGGGTTTTGGGATACTGATCAACCAAGACCTCAAGATGGCAGCTGTGTTGAAGCAATCGTTGAACATTCTGTCCAATATTGGAAGTTAACAACATGTGAAACACTGTTACCTTTTATGTGCCAAATGGATGCTTGTCCTAGTGGTGAGTAATTATGAGTTGTTAACTGTCCTGACACCTAAACTATGAAATTTATTTGCTATTTTTTTCCCATTTGTTCAAAAATATGTTTTTTCTTTATTTTTTTATTGTTTGCAGGACAAATCATCAACATATGTGGCAAACCATTTCTAAAAGCCTTTTACCTTTAAAAATTAAATATTAGGATCAATATAGTGCCTTTAAACTTGATCCAAATAAAATAAATGCAGACAGTTAACAGTTTTGGTGTAGAGTATTTTTCTGAGTTACAAGTCATTGCAAATGATCATGTTTACCGCAAATAAGCATGTTTTATTTAACTCATATTTCTGCTTCTTCTTATGTTTTTTTTGAACAAAGTCAATTTATTAAGCTTTTCTTAGCCGAAATAACAAGATGCAAGGGTGTTTACTGGTACGGATTCATTTAATTTTTAGATTTATCTATTTAGCTTTTTTTTCTTTTCTTGCTATATCATAGCGAGAAATAGTCATATTTTTCTCTTTTCTTGCTATAATAAAATATCTGAGAATTGCTTTGTAATTTTGTATGTAAATAATTTCTGCAACTCATTATAAATAAACTGGGTAACCCTTCATCTATCATTATTATTCAATCACTATAATTACAATATTACATCATTTTTTTCTCTAAAACTAAAGCTCTTTCATTTTACTTCAAATGAAGGGAAGAAAATTTGTGTTCTTCAATGGCTGATATTTATTTATTTATTTTTTGTGTTTAGTTTTTGTTCTTTTCACGAACATAAAAGAACAATGATTTGAAAAAGAATAAATAAATAACAAATTATGATTAAAATCACTAGAACAATTTTTACATTTGTATTATTATTTTTATTTTCTAAGAATTTTATATGCCAAAAATCTGGAAAAAATTCTTTTCTTACCATAAACAGCCGTTTAACTAGAAAGAAGGTTAAAGAAAACTCCTTTCTCTCTCTCTGTATTTTTCAGTTATTATCAGCATTTTTGGTAAAATTTAAAAAACATCACTAGAAGCTATTTTGACTGCATGTAGTAGTACAGTGTACAGTATTTGGGTCAACTGTAAAATTGAATGCTTTAAGTAGTAATAGGTTTGAATTAATTTTTGTTTTTGTTTTTCTGTTCATTTTAGGATCATTTTTCTGCAGCAATGGTAAATGTGTTAATAACAAGTGGAAATGTGATGGCCAGGATGATTGTGGAGATAGATCAGATGAAATGGATTGCCCAAGTATAGAATTAATAGTTTTATTATTATTATTATTATTACTTTATTAAAACAATTTTTTGCAGTTAATGTTTTCTAAGCTTCAGATTTAAAAAAGAAAAAGAAAAAATACAATTGTTGTTGGGAATTTGGATAAAATTTAAATATTGAGCAAATCTGTTGTTATTTGGCTTGTCAGTTGTAATGAATAATTTTCACTCAATTATTAAATTCTCGGTTGTTGGAATTGAAAAATTAAGCGTATGTGTTTTTGTTGAGGAGTTGACAAATCTCTTTACTGTACTACAATTTTTTTCCATAATAAACATTTCCAACACATATTGCTGTATTTTTATATAATAAAGTAATATGATCCCCCCCTTTATTCATTGGTGTTATTATTATTATTATTTGTTTGAAATGATTATTTAAATTATTTTATTATTTTTCTAAAAAATGGAATTGAGAGGTTCGTAGGAGTGATAACTTTGTCTTGTGCAATACAAGAGATATCGAATATTTTCTAGAAGCCATTTTTCTTTTCATTGGCACACAAACTATTGAAGAGTAACAACAAATTACTCGAATGATATTGTTCCTAAGCTGTATCAACTTCATTTTAGAATTAGAGGGTCTGACATATTAATGTCCCATATTTGGAGAAGGCGATGTGTCAGTTGTAGTGAGATACGGTGGCAGAGGGTGTATTGATTAAACACAAAAATATGCTATTTGTAGTAGTTGCAATGGCAATGCACAGTGAGCAATGTTGCATTTTGTGGAGGAATATATTGAGGAGGAAGAGATTGCTTCTTAGTGTACTTTCCAGCAAGTATTTGCCATCGAGTTTTAACTTAGCCGACATAATCCTCTTCAGCTGGAAGAATTATTTATGTTGTAAAGATCATCATGCAGGAAGTTTCTCACAGTCTAACTAGAAAAGTTTTGGGCAGCTCCACATTTACGTGGTAATTGCTTCGGTGATTCCTTCTCACATGCATTACATTTTTGGACATTGTTAAGGGCTGAGGTCTGCCAAGCATTTTTGTTTCCAAGGCAGTACCTGTTTGTGACTCTAAAGTTTGACACTCAAGCATGATTAGTTTTTCCATCTAGAACAGGATTATGTAGGCCAAATTGGAACCAAAAGGAAAATGCTCGCTCAGTAGTAATCACAAAAACACCATTCCTAATATACTCCTGCCCAGCACATGACATTGCTCACTATGCCAGGCCAATGCAAAGACGGATCCATGTTTCAAGGAGGGGGCGATTGATTTTAAACCACTTCTTATGACATATCTGGTTTTTTCATGCTTAGAGGGAGGGAGGGGGAGGAGACTGCCACAGCATTTCATCCAAAACAACTATGATATAGAGATTTATCCAAGGAGACCCCCAGTTTTACCATTGGAGGAACTTTTTCCGATAAAAGAGCTGTTCAAAATTTTAATTTCAAAACTTCAATTCTGTAATATTTCCGGGAATTTCAGAAACCCTCTTCCCTCATTGAAGTTTGCCTAAAACAAAACTTCGATTTTGGAAAATTGCCAGTGCAGAATTGCTCAAGGGAGGGGCGATTGCCCTCATCGGCCCTCCCTTGTATCCGTCCTTGTGCCAATGCAACTACCGTAAATGGGGCACACAAGGGTGCCCATATAGTGGGGCAAGGAAGGGAGGCTCAAGCCCCCCCCTTTGAAATGAGAAATTCCTTGCTTTTGGTGCTTTTTACTTTGCAAAAATGGTTAGAAAATCTATTTTCTAGTCATTAATGAGTAAGTTATTAAAAATATCAAATTTCAATATGTCTAATCTGTACTGAAATCGGTTTCCATGGGTAAAATGTTCTGCTAAACCATAAGGAACATTTTTGAGCCCCCCCCCCCTTAAAATTTTGCATACGGGTGCCCTTGGGCGCACGCATTCCTACCAATCAGTACCACTTCTGCTACCGTATCACCACCACAGCTGCCACATCGTCTTCTCCAAATTCAGAAGGTTGACTCTACGTTATGTTACAAGTTTTCATACAAGCCGAAACCTAAATATTTTGTTTTCATTTCTACGATATTGTCCCTGAATTCATCAAACAAGCATTCCTTTTTATCACATAAATAAACTATGATTGCTTGAAAAAGTGAAAAAATAAAAATAAAAATGCTTTTTTAGGGTGTACCTAAGCAAAACCAAGTTCATTATAGCTTGTCAAGTTTTTGACTGTGTTTATGCAAACGCTCACAAATGTTTGGTCTGCTGCTTGTGGCTAAATGTCTGCTGGTTGAGTTGCTGCACCTATTTAGAGTAAAAGCAAACTTATTTGACTGAGATAGGTTTTTTTTTTTAAAGATGATTAAGTCATTAGAAAAGTTATACTGAACAACCCCAGCCAATTAATTTAATGTTCAACCTAACTAAAAATAGTTAAACTGCTTGCTATGGACATGAATAGATGAATTTATTTAAGTTTATTCCGACATTTTGTGAAGGGTGACATTTCGCATGTTTAGCAGATCATATGATACATTGGTCATAGTAGCATGCTAATAAGTATCTTCTATTTCTTTCATTATTTTAAATATAACATCAAAGTTTTTCAACTGTAATAGACTCAGTGAAAATTTTCAAATGGTAATTGAGAAAAAATTGTTCCAAATATTTACATATCCAAAAGTATAATTAATTGACCAAGGCAACATGGATGGAAAAAAAAATTGATACAAATTTAAGGTAGTTTATGTCAACAAGTATCAAAATTGTTTATCCAATTGTTGAAAAGTTCTTAAATACATTTTTTTTTTGTTCTACCCTTTAACTTTTGCATTTATTTTTTTCTAGACTTGTGTAGGTATCATTTCAGAAGCTCAGGTGATTCCATACAATCTCCTAATTATCCAAACAAATATGAACCTAGCTCTGATTGCAAATGGACTTTAGAAGGAGCTGTTGGCACTGGAATAGTTCTCCAGGTACACTAGTTTGATTATAAGTACAAGTTTTAATTTCTAACAAAAGAAATATAAAAGCCTTTCAGAATTTTTTCCCGCACTTAAATAATTGAATAACCTGTACCATATTTTACATTTAAGAATGCACAACAAATGGAAAGAAGTTGAGCTCCCTTTGGCTTCCATACAATTCAAACCTTATATGTATGTACATATTTGTATGTGTATGGGTGTGTGAGACAGAAAGAGACATTAGGAGTGAATTAATTAACATTTTGCTAAGATTTAAAAATGAGGAAAAATTATGCAGAAAACAAAAATAAAGTGTCATGAATTAAAAATAACTATGGGGATATATATGGTAAACTTTTAACATAGTTATTCTGTTTTTGATCTACTAGTGTCCTCAATTGATGAATATAATATTTTATGAACTGTTTCATTTGACTAAAGTTGTATGCTTCTTTTTTTTTTTTTTACTGCTCCAATTTTCTAAGAGTAAAATTTCAAGTGAAAGATGTAACTTTTCAAAAAATTTTGAAATGGTAAAAAAACCCATTTTTTCAATTTTTTTCTGTGAAAAAGAGAGAAATTTGATTCTTTAAATTTAAAATTTATTTAAAGGCTATATTATTTTGAAAAACATAACTTTTTTTAAAAAATCAATGCAGCACTTGTTATATTTTCTTTTTAACAGAAATATACAAAACACTTTTACTGTTAAAAAAATAATCGGTAGTTTTGTTTGTTCTGAACACCAATCTTTGTCAATTATCTGTCAAAAATTTATTCTGAGTAAGATATGATTTTTGTAAATTGTTGAATCGAATATTGTAGAAGGAACTTATTTATTATTATTATTTTATGAAATGTGTGAGATTTTAAAACAGAAAGTTATTCTTTTTTTCACTTTAAAGTTTGTGTTATGCTTTTATGTAAGTGGGAGTATGTTGTGTGTTCATTAAATACATTAAAAGAAACTATAAACATTTTACGTAATCATTTCCATTAATAGGTATTATTGATATACTACTTCACTCTGTGTATGCATTTTCAGTCTTAATGAACAAAAAAAAAAAAAAGAAAGAAATAATACTTTGGTGTACAGGAGAATTAAATTACAGCTTATCTAACAGCTTGCATTATCAAAGTTAGTGTTTTTGTGTAAGATACTGAACATTAAAAAAATATATATATTTGAACAGCAAAAGGGTTGAAATGCAAGCAACATAAATTTCAGAACATCTTATAATTTTGCACTAAAAAACTCCCCCCTACCCCCGAAAAAATATTCGTTTTTTCCCTGATCATTCCCTGCTCCACCTGAATTCATTTTATTTTGCATGAATTGAAAAGCCGAACAAACAAGTCTATGAGATAAATAAATACCTTTGTGCTGAACAGTAAAGTAAGACAAAACAACGCTAGAAGTAGCACAAATTTGCAAATTACAGCAAAATTTTCTTGCGCCTACACTCTTGAAGAAATTTTAAATGGTTCAAAAAACGAAATTTCTTAATCCGAAGATTGGCAAACCTATTGATTTGAGACATAATCAAAAGCGAAAACAAAACCAAATGAGAATAAACAAAATCAAACCATAACAGAATGAATAAGAAACAAGAAGTGGAAAGTCACGATCAAAATACAACAATAAACAAAAATTCCGAAAACAAAACAAAAACACAAAATGCATAAAAGGCAGAAAATGTAAACGTAAGGCCCGTTTAAGCCACAAATAAGATAAATAAATACCTTTGTGCTGAACAGTAAAGTAAGACAAAACAACGTTAGAAGTAGCACAAATTTGCAAATTACAACAAAACATATAAACAAGTCTATGTTTATATGTTGCAATCCAAGCAAGATTATTTCCTCTGTAATCTAACCTTCAATAAAATTATACCAGAAAGTAATTTGCTCAGTGGTTTCCAATTTGGGGCACGCCTAACCTAAGGAGACATGCAGCTGTTACTAGCACAAAATTTTTAATGTGCACACACTTGCAAAATCGAATGAGTGTTAGAAAGCATGAATAAGCGATATGTCATTGCTAAGGCATTCAGGTTTGAGCGCCCACGCTAAGAACATCAACACCTTTTCAAGGACACAACTGTTTGAGAAATTTTGTAGGAGTTATTAACTGCAGGAAAATTATCATTATCGCCCATCAAGGTATGACGGGTGAAAATTGCTTTTCTACATTGAACGAAGCAATTGCCTGTTTGGTGATATTTTGATAGTTGAAAATTTAACCCTTGCTCCAGCGGATTAACCCTGAACTCCAGTAGATAGCGTTCATCATTGACCCCTCTTTTGTTTCTTCATTCCCTTAAAATGACTGTTTTACCAGTCAAACAGTTAAGTTACCGGATCCAGTTCAGTCTTGTCAAAATAAAGCATTTTCCTGCATGTCAAACATTGCCAAAATATTTTATCAAATTATAAAGGACTTACTGAATTTTTGGTACTTCTACAATGAAATGCTGCCATCACACAAGCTTCATTGTTGGTGATGTCAGCGTTACTCAATCAGTGATTTTTTTGCTATTATATACAGTATAACTTTGATTTAATGATACCTGATTTAACGATTTCCTCAATTTAATTATACATTTTACTGGTACAGATTTTATTGCATTGAATGTGTATGCAAATCGATTAAACAGTATCCTTAATTTAATGATAACTTTTTCCAGTCTCTTGACAATCATTCATCTGGCTTATACTGAATATGAGGACAGCCAAAATTGCTGATTAAGTAACACTATGACATCACCAACAATGAAACTTGCATCATAGCATGTGTGAAAGCATTATTTTATTGTTGGTGCAGCTAAAATTCGTTAATTTTATTTAAACATGTAGTGGTTCTATGACTTTTCTTCAAATTTAATAGCCGTAAAATAGTGAAAAAAAAATTTTTTTTTCATCAATTCATGTAAAATTTATCTTGCTATAATCGGTAGTTCCTGAGAAGTTTTAAATAATATTTATTGTATATACTTAAATCATTTCTATTTGTAACTAAAAGTAGTAAATTAAATCAGTTGTATGTCATGTGCAAGACATAAGTTGATCACTAGGATACATCTGCTTACTCAGGGCTGAACTAGATTCAGTACCTTTCCTGTTGCTAGAACAAACACAGTTAAGATAAAGTTCAATTTGGATTATTTATTACAGTTGCGATAATACACTAAAAATATCGAAAAGCAAATCCTTAGAAATTTAAAACGTTTGATGAGTTGCTTATTTCATGGTTTTATAAATAGAATGGTTATTTAATGTTGTACGTAAAACTGTATAAATTTTTCAGTGTGAGTTCATTGATATTTTACTTCTAAAACATGAAATAGTTTACATTTTCAATATTGTCCAATGAGTACCAACGAAGATTCTATCTTAAAAGATGACAGCTGATGAAGGAAAAGAAATCAAGATGGTTAGCAAGGCAAAGCCTGGAGTCGCTGCACTGAATTGGTTCCAAAAAACGAGCACTTATAGAAGATTATAATTAAGAAAAGGAAATCCTTATACATTTAAAACGTTTGATGAGTTGCTTACTTCATGGTTTTGTGAATAGATTCCTATTCAGCTTTAAACCATAATAACATAATTTAGTGTGAAAAAAAAAAAACTCTTTATATTTATTTACCAGCATTACAAGAGTGCAAGTCCCAGCCTTTGTAGGTAGTAAACAAATACTTTTATGCTCTCCTGAAAAGTAGTGAAAATGTGACTTACGTTAGTCTGAATTTGAGGTACAGATATTTGTTGGAACTTGTCTACTTTGATGGCCTGTCTCTCTGATAAAAAGACAACTTGCCCCAGTCATACAATGTCAGGTTACTTTCTAGAAATAAATAAGTATGCTTTGATGCACGAAAACTTTTGGTTAAAATAATGCTGTTTTTCTACCCTATTGAATAAATTGTAACTTTAGGATAGCATTTATGAAATGGATTATTATGCAAATTAAGGGGGCGGGGGTAAAATAATTTTTTTAAATAAAAAAGGTAGTGCAAGCATTAGTTTAGAAACCACTTCTTCAGCATCTTGAGATAGAGTGTCATTTAAATACAAACTTGCATGAATTGTGCAGAGTTGTTTATAGTTTATTGTGTAGCTTAATAACGAGTTATTTTATATAATCATATCAATGTACCTGTCTGTTTTTATTTTGTAAATATTTTGTGACCTTGAAAGTTCTTTACTTAGGGCATAAAAACAAAGACATGAAAACAGCTGTTTATGAAACTTCAACGTTTTAAATAAACTTCTTTGTTTTTCTAGTTTTCTGATTTTGAAACAGAAGTAAACTTTGATACTGTTCAAATATTGGCTGGTGGTCGAACTGAAGAGTCGGGTGTCAATTTAGTGACTTTATCTGGTCCACAAGATCTTGCAATGAAAACATTTACGACAGCATCCAATTTAATGATAGTAAAATTTCGCTCTGATGCATCTGTAGAAAAAAAAGGATTCCGAGCAAGTTGGAAAACTGGTAATTTTTATATTTCTGTTTATTTCTTTTAGTTTTATAACCTTCTAATTTTCAATGATATGAAAACTTGTTTCGTTCTGTGGCAGGGGCGGCAAATAGGGGGAACGAGAGAGGGCGGTTGCACCCCCAAAATTTTCACTAAGAGTAATAAAAATGGCTAAATTCAATTTAGATAACTTACAAAATTATTTGCTTGCATTTTAAGAACAGTAAAAAACAGATGGAGAATAATTGTTTGCCTTAACTAAAGAAATAATCTCTTCATATGGGTTAAATATTTCAAGATTGTGTATTCTATGTTATGCTGGTGCATCTTCTATGAGATACTCGTACAGTGTTTAGACTGCGCAATTTTTATGCGTCAACTCCATGTCATTTTACATAAATTGCTATGCTCATATTATAACTTAATGTTTAGCTAATAAGTCTTCATTGATTCCATGTACCAGAAACATATTTTAGCAACTCGATGCATTATATGCTTTCTTAGAAACTCTTTGTAAAGATATGCTCTTTATGAAAAACATCCCACATCGAAAAATACTTTTATATCAACAAATATATCTTGATGCTCTTTACTTGACAATTTCTGAGTGACACACGATGGTATTCAAAAGTTAAATCTATAAAAGCTCCTTAGAAGAATAACTGGAAAACGACCTTTTCAATGATAGAAAATCTGATGTCATTTTAATATGTATGACTTTGTTTGAATTTTTGTTTACTTTATTAATACTTCGGGGCGTTTTTTGAACAATGCTACACTAACACTCTATCACTAAAATTTCAATCCGCTAGCTTTAATTCTTGGATTGACATTTGAAACTCATAGTAATTTTCACACTAATGCATGCTTGAGCCCTTTAACAAAGTGTAAAACTTTGTGACAGAACTTTCCATAACATTTTTACTGTATGCCAATGTAGAAGAGGTGACAAAACCGCATGAAGTTTTAGTCAAAATATTAAATCACTATTTTGAATAAAATGATCAATTCAGCTTCTCAAGAAATTGAGACAGGATTTGATGAGATATATTTATCATTGGTCTGTTCAACATTATGTAGATCGGTTACAGAAAGCAAAAAAGAAAATATTACACTTATAAGTAAAATTTGAGGGAAGAATTGTTTTGTGAATTGCGACTATACATTTTAATGACGCTAAATAAATACTAGCCCAATTTAAAAAGTTTTCCTAGTTACTTTAAAGAGCGGAATTTGAAGGAAATGTGTTTTTTAATATAACTTTCTTGCTTCTATTGTTTTTTGACTATTTCAATCAGGTAAGTCATTTTATAGTAGATAACATTTGTGTCTCAACTGCCATATTGCTTTATTGTTCTTAACATTAAAACCATTTTATTATCACTTCCTGTTAACCAATATACCGTACTGAGAAAATTCATGTTCAAAATACTCCACCCCCCAAACAAAATGCTGAAATGCCGCCCCTGTTCTGTGGTGGATCCACTGATCCCCACTGCCCTATGTCACTGCTTATATTGATTTTTCCAGCACTGCATATGTATTTCATGCCAAACAATTCTGGTTTCTTAAATGATAGAAAGAAAATAATGCTTGGATTATTTACTACTGAAAGTTATTAACTAATTAAAATTGGTGGCATCTATTGTAAAAGATATACTGTCACTTCTACATTCTCTCTTGTTAAATTCGATCTTTTAAAAGCAGGAAATTATAAAGCTTAACAAAATCTGTCCCATCTTTCTTGAAAATTGTTTCCAACTTAAAAATCTTTGCACAATATCCTGTTTTTTAACACTAGAAAGACAGAGGCGGTCATTTTGACCGCAAACGATTTTCAAACGCTCATATTTACTGCATTTTATTTTCAAACTCTTTTCCCTTTATTGACTTTTCCTAACTATTTATTAAGATCTCACAAAAGTAATTTTTATTTCTTTAGGCCCATTATTACAGTTGCTAAAATTGTTTATACCTAGAAAGACTGACGGCGGTTATTTTGACCGCTGTTTTTTATGCTTCCGATTTTGTTCACTTTTCTCTTATCAGATATGTGAAATATGGATTTTTCGTTATTTGTCAGGCTGAATAGCATTCTTTTGTAATTAGTGGGTTTGAGTAGATCTGCTGGTCAGGTGCAGTTCTTTGAACCGTTAGGAAAATGCGAAACACCTGTTGGTCACATGCTTCTTTTTTTTCTGTTGTTATAGCAGGGAGCAAAGTTGAAAAAGGTGACTTTGAAAATAACATACTTTCATCAATTGATTGCGTTAATTTTTCGAAACCTAGCATGGCACAAAAAGATGATAATAAAGTAGACCTGAGAGAAAAAACAAAAACGATGTCAAATGGAATAATGCGTAAATAAAATTATGATTATTTGTTCTGATTGCAAAAAGACACTTTGTGGCTCATGTACAGACAAAGTGATAAAGATGATAATTTGTAAATATTATAAAGAGTAATGTAAGTATATAACAATATTTATGTATTTAAGAAATGAATCACATGAATGGTTGAAAATACTTATTAGTGAATACATGCTTAGAAAATGTCTTCTATTTTGTACAAATTTAATCTCTTGCAATATCATTTACTTACTGTATATATGCTTTTCACTTGATAGAACATAAAATTAAATTTAAAAAAAATGCTGTCTGAGACTAATTTACAGGTTATATTATGATTAAATTGTTAATGAATTTATAATGCATCAAAACACATCTTTCCTATGATTAAAAATCCCTAAAATAAATCATTTTCATATTTTTAAGTATAACGGTCAAAATGACTGCTGCTAGTCTTTCTAGGTATACGGAAAACGTCGTCTTTCTAGTGTTAAACTTAGAAAAGTTTAATTTTTCTGAAAATTTTAGAATTTGTTTGTTAAAATGTTTATTAAAATTGGTCGTGAAAAATTATTAATATTTGTGAACAAACATCCAAAATAAAAGTGTCGGATTTTTTTCATTCATTTTTAAAAAAAAATCATGGTCTCTTTATGAGCACCAAATTTATTTGTTTTCTAAGTCAAATATTTTGTTATGGAATTGATCCATTGTAACTGATTTCCTTTATTATTCTTATCTTTTTGCATTTGTATTTTGCAGATGATTTAATTTTTGCAGTATATTATGTTTAATTTATGTTATTATTACAGAACCCATTAAATGTGGTGGTGAACTTTTGGCGAAACCCACAGCACAGCTGTTTAACTCTCCACTATATCCTCAATCTTATCCGGGAGGCTTAGAGTGTTTGTATATAATAACAGCTCCATCAAGTAAAATAATAACTCTTGAGGTAAGACTCATAAACAAGTTATCTTTTTTCTTTATTTAACATGTTTTTGTGCTACAGTAGTGTCTACTGTTTAAACTATCTATTGAAGCTATTATAAGTATTGAATGCATAAAGTGTGAAAAGAAAACATGACTTGAAAAATTATTTTATTGTTTTGTGTAAATATTTTACAGTGCATCGAGTAAAATACAGTAAACCCTCGTTTTACACGGGTTATTTTTACGCAATTTCAACTATACGCAGTTAAAGATTTGACGCCTTTATTTCATTTTACACGGATGAGTTTTGGTTTTATGCGGATGTAGCAATGCAAACAGATAAAATTTTCTCCTCTTTCAAAATCCAATCACCTAAAGATTGCCAATTACATGTAAAAAACTGCATTTTAGCACGCTAATAATCAAGCTCGGGCCACTGAAGGCATTTAGTGCTATTGGTTCTAGAGCTCTTTCTAGCGGTAAAGTTATTAAACACTCACAGTTCAGAACTCACTGGAAGAAGAGCTTTTAGGAGTGACAAAAGAGGACAAAACCAACGAGGATACCAACATCTGTGACATACAACCAAAAATGTTCACATTGAAAATTTTAAGCCATTCCAAATGATCTTTCTGATTAGTTAGTGAAAGAAGATTCTATCATGGAAATGACACAAGTGATCATAGATGCTTTAATTCTCTGCAAAGAACTACAAAGAAAACTTCTTAAGACTCCCAAAAGACTATCATAGCCAGCTCCTTTTAATAAACAGAACACAAAATTAATTTATGTTTTCTTTATGCATGATGTGCCCAGAAATCATTAAAGTACACATTAAACTAGAACGAATTATTACTAGAGCGTTAGAGAGTCAGAGTTACTTAGAGAGTCATTACTAGAACGAAGTTGTTTTTTCATGCATGAAACCTAACCCCTAATTTAACACTAATATTAAGTCTTAATTTATGCAGCATTTCTGTAGAATGTAGCCCCCATTGCCTCCCTATATGGGCCCCCTTGTTTCCATCTGATATCATTATTTATAAAACATCTGCTTATTTTCATAAATCAACTTTTTGAGGTATGCTTTTCTTGTTTAGGAGAGCCAATTTGCTCTTAAGAACCCTTCTAATTTTTGAAGGTTGTCTGTTTAATAAAACTCATTTAAAAGAAGTTTATCATTCATCAAAATTTCTTGAGTTACTACTATGTATTCAGTTAAAGCAAATGCTTTACCTTCATTAAGGAAAAAAAGGTTGAATTTTTTTTTAAATTCCATAAAAGAAAATTGTTATGACTATGCATTTTTATTCAAATAACTAAAACATTGTTTCCTTCAGGTTTTGGATTTCGATTTTGAACCAGAAAAGGATTTCTTATTTATTCGAGATGGCTCTTCACCATCGGATCCACTCCTTGCAAAACTTACAGGAAATGCAGAAAATAGCCCAAAGTTTATTCTAAGTACAAGAAACAAACTTTACGTATACTTGCAAACAAGCTATGGTGACAGTCGAAAAGGTTTCTCAATTCGTTTCAGAGCAGGTAATTGCAAAACTTTATCTCTATGCTGAACTAGTGTTAGACGAAAAGTTTTTTTTTTGTGCTTTTGATATTTATTAATATATATAGGCTTGCCAGACGTCTCGGTTTTCAGACAAAATTCCAGTGTCCCTGCCAGTTTACTTCACTTCTTGGAAAATGATAAATTTGACTTTAGATGACTAAAAAAGTCAAAAAATAATTAACTGTGAAGAGTTATTTAGGGTAATTACTTTGGCATAGCAACATTAATATGTAAAATTAATATTTCCTTTGCTTGTGAAGGATTTACAACAATATTAAAAACAAAAGAGTTGTAGCTAATGAAAAGAACATGTAAATATTGTTCATTTTTTTTCCTTATTCAAAGTGTTTCTCCTTTCTTAAGTAGCTTAAAAATAATAACATGTAGGAAATAAAATGTAGAAATTTATCTGCTTAGGTCTGCTTACTCCTGGTTTTGGTTCATAATTTAGTAACCATTTATTCATAGCATTAAGAATGAACTACTGTTTAAAATGCTCTAAAACACAGCCAAGGGTGTGAACTTTTTTCAATACTCGGAACACTGGGTGAGGGAGGGGAGAATTTTCTCTTCGGGTGTCCCGGTTGAACTTCAGAAATCTGGCAAGCCTACATTTATGTATTTGATGACAAAATAAATAAGTATACAAAAATATTTTTATAAGCAAATTTTCAATTTTTTTCTTTTGTGTTTTTAAATACTTTATAAAGAAAAATTTCATCACAGAAAACTAGTGGTAAAAATAAATTAACGATAGAACAAAAATAATTTACCAGTTTCAGTTATAAATTTTAACACTTGCTATTTTGAAACTTTTATGGCAAGAGAGGGGGCACAGAATGTTTTAGCTAGCTGCTGTTCAGTTGATGAGAAAAAGTAACTTTTGATCATTCAAATTAATATAACTAATGTGATTAGTTATATATATATATATATATATATATATATATATATATATATATATATATATATATATATATATATATATATATATATATATATATATAAATTTTTAGAATATCAACATTTTTAGAAACCATAGGAAGAAGTGAATTTTAGAAAAAAAGTGCTTTAAAGTGTATGCCCCCTGTTCCAAAATTAATTTGTGCCATATGTCACGGAGATTATTCAAACAGTTTTGACCCTGCACAAGCCACAAGCTATGTATATTTTCTGCTTTAATATTAGTAAAAGAGAAAAGAATAGTTATCAGTTTAATGTCTATGTACTTGCTAAGAAAATTGCATGCTAAATTTCAAATCTTAGTAATTTGAAGGACATTTAAATTATAAATGTCCTTCAAATTGCAAAGGATATTTATAATTTAAATGTTCTTCGAATTACAAACTTTATAATCTCTAACGTAGTTTGTAATTTGAAGAACATTTAGATTATAAATGTCCTTCAAAATCCAATAGCAACGGATTGTAAAAAAATAGACTGAAAGAATTTAGCTGTCATTGGCATAAACTTAAAAGTTAAATAACTCATTTTCAGGCTGTCATGTAGAACTGACTTCAAACTCCGGCAATATTTCTTCTCCTGCTTATGGTATTGTGGATTATCCATCAAATCAAGAATGTAGTTACCAGATAGCTAGGCCTGGAGGAGGACCCTTGTCACTCAGATTTAACAGATTTGATGTTGCAGATGATGATCTAATACAAGTACGCTAATTTATCTTTCTACTGACATGTAGGAAATAAAATTTGTTTAAATCTCTATAATTTTGACTTAATGTAAATGCAATTGAATGTGAATTTGCTTTTTATTCTTCAGTTCAAGAGTGTTAAAATTATGCTTTTCCGTTCATGAGCAGCTATTGAGAAATATTAGAGATATGTCTTGTAGCCTTCATAAACATTTTTTGTATTCAATGAATGCGTTTAATCTCATAATGAAACTCAGAAAGTTATAACTATTAGTTGAACATTAATTTGTGTCAGCTTACTGCACATTTTTAAGAAAAAATGAACAACATCATAGCAATATTATCCAAGGTGGAAAAACTGTTATACAGTAGGCCCTCATTTTATGTGGATTTCATTATACATGGTTTAAGATTTGACACCTTTATTTTATTTTACGCTAATGAGTGTTGATTTTATGCGAGTGCGGCTCTGCAAACAGATAAAATACAATTTTCCCCTCAAAATTGAAACTCCTAAGACTTCTCATAACATGAGGGGAGGTTATGTATTCCAATTGAATAAGATTAAGTAACTGTTTAAGTAGTGAAAAAATAATTTTTTACTCTGCCCAAACATTTTTTTTTAAAATAATTTATTTTACTTTTCAAATAATTTTTTGCATCTGCTTCATTTTCAGGTTTTTGATGGATCAAGCTCATCTGGTGTTAAATTACATCCAAATGATGGCTTTAGTGGCATGTCAAGGCCCTCTATCACTCTTACAGCTAGCAGTGGGAACTTTTTTGTGAATTTTGTTACCAATCCTATGCATACAGCATCTGGTTGGATGGCTAGCTTTAGTGCAGGTAATTTTTTAGTCATATACAAAAAGTAATAATTTAAAATTATTGATCTGAAACTGAAATAAATATATGAAACCAGATTCATTGGATTAAAAGTAATATTGCCCTAATTGTAGCAAATTAAAATCAGTATGTGCAACTTTATACGTATGGTTATATATAAATAATAAAGTTTCATTGCATTAAGAAGTCTATGATTTTATTTTATGTTTAAAATAAGGCAAAATTGTCTATGTATATTGTTAAAAGTCTGTTTCTAGAAATAAAACTTTAGCATTTACATTTGAACCAAAACCAGACGTTATTTCTTAGCACTGTTCAGTAGCATTAAGATAAGCAATTCCCAATTGCCATTCCACAGACTTTTACCTCTTTGGGCAAAAAAAGTTTTATGATTAAAAATTAATAAAATTTTGTACGATGCCATTTTTGCTTCAAAGCCATAGTTTTAGATTATAAAATCCCTATTCTTATCTTTGAAGATTCTCAGCAATGGAATGTTCACACGTTTGTCACTTTTTAAAAACTAGATTGAAGTATATAATTGTTTTTATAAAATTCTGAGATTTTATTTTCAAATGTTTATTTTCTTATAAAAAACTAGCTGTGTCACCCAGGATTTCGCAGTCTATTTTAAAAATAACAGTTATGTCACGTGTGCATCTTCAAATACCAGGCTTAAATTTAAAAAAAAAAAAAAATGCAAAATTGCTAGTCAGAATAATGACAACAGTCCCTCTGAATTCCTGTCAAAGTTTGGACATTAGTCATTAAAAATTCCAATTCAAATAAAAAAACTTCACAAATAAAAATATCACTCCACTAAAATTCCCAATTCCTGTCAGATTGTGTCAGGCGCTGCATGAGCTATCTTGGTTGTTGCATCAGTCCCTGCCCCAAAAAAAGAAAAAAAAAGAGAGAGCATGCATGCTGTGAGGCATGTTTTTTTCTCCTGAATAAATGAGGAGAAATATAGCTAAAAGGATTATTAGAATGTGTGCAACAGTTCCAAAATAGTATCAGCAGACCCTACAAATCCTCATTAGAATTTGGATAGCAGTCCTCAAGCATCCCCAATGCAGTCTAATCTTGACAAAATAACTACTTGAGTGAGGACAACAGTCCTTAAAAATCCCTATCAGAATATGGAAAACAGTCCCTAAAAACTTCCATTAGAATGAGGACAACAGCCCCCTAACGCTCCATAAGAGTAAGAAAAAAATTCCCTAAAATTCCCTATTAGAATGATAACATAAGCTTCTGAAAAACCCTGATAGAATAAGTGCTACTATTTAAAATGACATCAACAGTCCCTCTAAATTATCTATCTGAACTCGGAAAATAGTTCCAAAACTCCCATTCAGGATGCGAAAAAAAAATCAAATTAACATCGGCATTCTTTCTTTTAAACCTCATCGTAATTGGACGAATAGCTTCAAAGAATTCCATTTTAAATAAGTTCTCTAAATGTTCCCATTAGAATAACAATTTCAGTTCCTCAAAATCCAAATCAGCATCAACCATTCTTAAACTAGATTCATGGCAAATCTAAAAGTTCCAATCTGTTAAGGGCAACAGTAAAAAGTCTCCATTAAGGTACCCGCTACTAATAAAATCACTGGATTATAAAATCAACCGCATTTTAAAATCAAAACTGAAAGAACAGAATCATTGCAATGTCAAAACTTACTAAAACCATCTTTAATAAAATCACTATCGCCGTTTTATAAAATCAAACTTTTAGACTTCATACATGAAATATTGATGAAGAAGCACCAAGAAGTGAAGGAATCTCAGAAGGCCAGGAAATCTCAGTGACAAACTTCCCCTCTTCAATAGATGTCAGAAAAGTGCTTGATGTTTTCCGATGCACTATAGAGCAAAGAGGAAAATATAATGTTGAAAGTTACAAAACATTTTGAACATTTTGTTAACTTTCAAACAATATTGAATCTTAACTCTCCTATTTTGGTTAAGTATTGCTGTATTGTTGTTTAATTAAAACCCTTGTGCAAATAAAAAGAAATATGTACCTCATGCTTATTTAAAATGTCAACTGTATTTTGGAACACTTCAAACAAAAATAAATGAAGTTATTCGTTTTGTTTTTAGAGTGTTGAAACTTCAAAACCTTTCATTTTTTAAGTGAGTGTAGGTATACCGATTAATAATATCAATCGTTTTATAAAATCAAGTTTCCTCTGAACGAATGTGATTTTAATAAGTGGCAGGCACTGTAATACTACTAAAATCCATGATTATCTTCTGTTTGCAATGTAAAAAAAAAATAATAAATTTAAAAAAAGAAAAGGGGTAAAATTTAAAATCACCCTGTTAGCAAAGCTTTAAAACAAAAGCAAGAATTTTATTTGTTCACACTCAAGCAAAAATGGCAACAGATATTTCTTCTTTATGATTTCTCTCTTAATATTTCAGATTGTCCTCAGTTATCTGTTGGTGAGAGAGCTATAGCTTCAAGTCGTGAAACAACTTTTGGTGCAAGAGTCATGTACATTTGTCCAATTGGTCAAGAATTTAGTTCAGGTGGTGATAGAATACTTGCGGAATGCATGCAAGGTGGTCAATGGAATGTGAGTCACATTCCAAGCTGTCAAGGTTAGACTATACTTTTATTATTGTTTTTTGAGGTTGTTTGTTAGAAATTTTATGGCATTATTTATATTTTGTTGTATTCTGTCATTTGAATATTTCATTCTAAAATTTCTAGTATTTAGCTTTTGCTTTCTCTCTTAATAAATTGGTTTCTTTTATCTTATAAATTACTGTTTCAGCCAAAAATAAATTGAAATTTACCCTTTCTAAGAAAAGCTGACAATAACATAAGCATTTTTAAATATTTGTAGACTTCAATCAGTTATATAATAACTCTTATGTTATAGTGATTTTATTTTAGTTAAATTATTGTTTATTTATTTTTGATTCTTTGCTTGTAGTATATATTGTGTATTGAAATAGCAAAAGTACAAATATTTAATCAGTCTAATGAGTTGTTTTCTATTACATAAATTTTATCATTCACAAATTTAATTCAAGAATTTATTCTAATTCTTCTGATTCTATGCTGCAGCCTAAATGTAGTAAAGTCTAACATGAGGTTTTAATCAAAATTCTCAATTCTTGCTTTTTAAATTCTTAACAAAAAACCAATACTATTTTTTCCTCTCTGTATTATTATAGGATTCAAAATGTTGCAAATTTAAGAGATGTAATCCTGTTTTGCTGTTTGATCAGGATCATTGACTAAGATATTTTTAAGCTAATATTTTGAATGTAATGCATGAGTAGAAAGGCATTTACAATTCTGGTTTAAAAAAATATACAGTTAAGAAAAATATCAGTATTTTTTATTCATATAAGTTCAATGCTTTAATAATACTTTTGATAAAAACTGTATGAAAACAAGCAGCAAGGAAGAAAAGTAAAAATGACTGATATTAAGACAATTATTTCATTTTTACAACAGCATTTATTGTATCTGTTTTGCTGCAGATATCAGAAAGTCCTACTGCTTCATGTGGACAGTCGTATTCAAATCTTACAATGAAGCAGTAGAAGATGTAATACTTATTGTGAAAGGGTAGAATTTTTTTTTCTGAATTAAAGGTACTGAAGACGAAAACCCATTAAATGAGGAAGTAAAACTGCACATTCTACTAAACTACCTCACTGCTTGCTATCATCAACTTATTTTGAACTTCAGCTCATGCTATGTTAAGTGGGAAATTTATTAGAGCACTATGACTGAGAAGCACAAAAAAGAAAAAACAATCTACTGATAAAGGATTTAATTTACTACTAAGCTTTTGTAATTGCATTAGCTATTGAGCTATCCAAGATTCAGAAATAAGAAATAGATCTGCTGTTAAATCCAATACCAGCTATTCTGCCCATAAACTATCGCCTAAGAAAATTATAGGAGACACATTCTATTTATTACTATATCAGAAAGAAGTAAGATAAGAGCATCGTCAATTCAAATATAATGTGTTTGGGCATAAAAGTATCATTTGTACATTAAAACCTCTCCTAACGGACACCCCTCTTATGCGGACAATTTTTAATTCCCCAGTTCCAATACAAATAACATTACTAAACCCCTGTTCTGCAGACACCTCTCTATTAGTACAGTAAAATTAGGCCAAAAAATGGCCAAACCCAAACATCCAAAAAAAAAAGTGAAACCTGTTGCAAATTACTTCTTACCCTTCCAGCAAGAAGGGGTAAAAAGTCCCAGCACTTTGCGCGTCGGGTTTTGGGGGGAAGGGGGGGAGACGAAATAATCCTCTATTTAAATAAAAATAATTACTATTACTTAAAAAAAATTCTGAAACCTCACAGAAACCACTCTATAATAGTAAAACAATAAACTCTCACAAAAAAAAATTCTAATTAACAGGGGTGTACAGGCGGGGGGGGGGGGGGAATGGGGAGGCTGTCCATGGAGCAGCTTTGCGTCATTGGAATTTTTTAAGGCAGTTTTTTCAAGGGGTATTTCTTTCTTTATTGAGGACTTTTATTTTTATTGGGTACTCCGTCACACTTAAGGGGTGCGCCATCGCTTTGAGGGGGGGGGGGACCCTGAATTTACATTCCAAAATCACAGTGAGTGCACATTTGCAGTGAAGTTCACGAAAAAATTTCCCTGACTTAAACTTTTCCGAAGTACAAAATGCCTCACAATGATATGGTAATGTCAGAATGATAATTCTAAAAGATCTAAGCGAGCTCAGTAACCAAATTATTTGTGACTGGAGTTATTAAACTGTTTAGAGCGCTGGAAAAAAAATTGATGTGCAGCATAAAAAAAGTCCAAATTGACTAAAGTTTCCCTACTTCTTCTTGATTAACTTACTTCAACTTTTCTACAATCTTTTGCCATCACCGTAAGGGTGGGACAAACCGGAATTGCCAATAGTGAGACGGGCAATGCTGCAATTCTGCACCCTCTAAGTCGGTGGGGGTTCTCACTTGCAAACACCAAGCTACCTCTCTTTTACGCAGCTGGTTATGTGAATTATGCTAAATATGCGGACATATACTTGCAACTCTGAAACTTTTGAGTACATTATGCGATAAAAAAAAATTGATCACATCAAACATCAGCTATCCATCGATCTAAAGCAGTGACAAATTCAGGTGGTCTAGAACCTGTAGTGATTCAACGATAGAACAAGTCTTGATGAGAGCAATGAGCAATACATCAATAGAATGCTAAATATTTACACCTTTTTGTCTCTCAGTTTGGAAACCTCAATCCGTTTCTAAAGCCCCAGAAGTTTCTTCCCTCTCAAGTTGGTATGGGTATTGCTCGCTGATGATAAGGTGAGTTGCGATAAGACCTTTAACGTTCGGGTAGTAACATCAAATCATATTGAAGTCAAACAATTTTGTGGCATTTCTTTGTAAAGGAGGTAAGCAGTTATGTCTTTAGCTTCTGTTACGAGAGTAGTTACTATCTGTAAAGATGTGTAAGCCCAAACCATCTTTTACACCGAATGGTATGAACTAAAGATGGAATAACAAATTGCTAAAAACTTCTGGTACGAGTTATGCGCTGATCCTCCATCAGTATTCGATGAATCTGGTTTCAGAAGGAAAGAAATCCTGTATCGTTAAAGTACTATTATCTGAAGCAAAAGGTTCATCCAAAATCACAGAACGAACAGCTGGTGTCATATATGAGGCAGTGAGAAGCAAAGGGATGTAAGTGGACATTTTCAAGTTTTGAATAAAACGCGTTTAAAGATAAGATGCTAGGTAGACTTTCATTGATTTTTTTTTTCTAAATCATGCTGTATAGAAGCAACTACCAGGTCTACTAGGACCATTTCTTGCCCCAAGATATAGGAGAGGTTCACCAACCATTTGTACTGGTTATCTCCAAATTTTTAATTTTGCCCTTTGCTTCTCACTGCCTCATATGTAATAGAAGGAAGATACCCGCTTGAACATATTTTTGGTAATGATATGTAAGTTTCAAAGAAATATGCCAGCAATGCAGCGTGTAAGTCACTTGTAAGTATGGGAAAGCTAGTGTCATTTTTGATGGGTGTAAAGAAAGCACCACAGAAATATAAATGAAGTCCTATTACAACAGCCAAGCCTTCTGCTCTAGAAGACTTTCTGCGTCTCAAATCTTGTGCTTGCTCTGAGGGGTTCATTGGATATAGTGAATGTTTGAAAAGTCTGAAAGTAGACTGAAGTGCTCAATTATATGCACAAACTGTGTTAGACATAGCTGCAACAATAACGATTTTGCTGAGGATCTAGATTCCAAAAAACATCTTGATAACGAAGACTTTTTGTTACAAGCTTAGGAGAAATCGTTTGAAAGCAAAAAACAGTTCAGCGTTATTTTTCTGGCCATTTAATCAAATATGCACCATCAGAGGGGGTGGGGGGGATAATATTTTAGTACATAATTTCGTTTTGGGACGTGAGCTACTGTTCTTATGGGGTGGACAGTCCTGATTTATGCATTTTAGATTTGCATGAAATAATACTTCTACTTGAAATAAAAGGTAGGGGGGGGGGGTGAGGATTTATTTTTTTTGGCAGAGGGGGGGGGGGGTGTTGTAGCTTTGGGAGGAGGTGCACCATCGCTCTTGGAAAATGGACGCACTTGATTTCTAACAATTTTCTTAGCATAAAATAATGTTTCCATATGAAATGTATGGAGGGGGGTTCGGGGGTACTGCTTCACTTTACGGGGATAGGGGGGCTCTGTAGCATTTGTGGGTTTTGTCATCCCTCTTGGGGGTCAAACACCTTTAATTTTATGCTTTTAAATTTAGTATAACATAATATTCTCACTTTAAATTTATTCTAAAAATTCTGAAAAAATACTCAAAACTGCAATTTTTAGATGCCCCCCATTCCAAAACCCGACGCACAATGGGGTGGGACTTTTTACCTGTTCTTATTGGGAGGGTAATAAACAATTTGCACCAGGTTTAGCTTTTTTTTTTTGGATGTTTGGGTCCGACCCCTATTTTTACTGTACTATATTTCTAACAGAAAAAAAAATGTCCTGTTAATGTTCGCATTAGAGGAATTTTACTGTACATTAGTACACTAAAAACAATTTATGGCTAAGAAGTTATGCTTGTAAAAAAGTACTATTCAAATTTTTTTTGAGAATGTTGGATTGAGAAGAAAGTGGGTTTATGAAAACCCTATTAATTATTTAAAATCATGTTATGTTTATTTTAGCTTTGAACTAATTGAAAATTTCTAGAAATAAATCTAATTTTATTGTTTTTGTCCCTCCAAGAAATTTCAAACTTTGGTTCAAAACAAAGTAATGAAAAAACACATTTAATTTTGTTTCTTTTTTTTGAAAACTATTTTTGCAGCAAATATATTAATTTGAAAAAAGCGGGAAAACTCTAAATAATAGGTTTGTTGATGTAATTTAAGGTTCTTTGTAATATTTGTTTATAGTATTAAAAAAAGGTATCTTTAATGCTATCTCCTTTTTCTAGAAAAGTATTGTGGGCCTGTTCCTCAGATTGACAATGGATTTGCTGTCGCATCTACTAATGTGACTTATCGAGGACAAGCAACCTATCAATGCTATGCAGGTTTTGGTTTTCTTGGCGGAAGACCCACAGAAACAATACGTTGTCTGGAAAATGGAAAGTGGGAAAAATTACCAATTTGTTTTGCTTCTTCTTGCCCACCTTTGCCAGAAACTCCTCATGCCATAAGAACAATTTTAAATGGTGAAGGAATTAGGTATGGGACAGTGATCAGATTTGAATGTGAACCTGGTTATCATAGAATAGGTGTGCCTGTTCTTGTGTGCACAACTGAAGGACAATGGTCTTATGAACCACCAGTTTGTCGGCGTAAGTGTTTTTTGCAAGCATTTTTTAACTTTTAAAAACCAAGTTAAAATTTCTGAGGCATTCCATTTACAAAATTTTATTTTAACGATAATTACTTCCCCCTGAGGTTTCAAGGCTGGGGGTATGTTTGATACAGCAAGAACAAAAAAAAAAAAAGGAAGAATAAAGAAAATGATGCTGTTCTACTCCCCCTCCCCATGCTTGATTTATCATTTTATCTGAATATAATTACTGTAAATTCCCTGATTTTTTTTAATGTAAAAACTTAAAAATACTTTGACCTTGATCAACATTCTAATTAATTGGGTTTTATTCTTTATGCCAGTTCAGTGGTGCTTTGTTCTTGTCCCAGTGGGAAACTATTCTAGCGAATTCAGGAGAATTCGCACAAAGAAACTCAAAACACAACTCGAGAATAGTTTCACACTCGAACAAGAACAAAGCACCACTGAACTTAAAATTTGTGAAGAATTTTCCGATTGCAATGAAGGTAAAACAGCAATTTTCTTATTAAAGCACTCATAAGTTCTCTTTTATGCGAAAATCTTTGGGAAAGTAACTCCCACGCAATAGTAAAATTCGCATCAGAAATTGAAAGTGATTGCACAATTTTTAACGCTTCACCTTTATTCTCAATTTTTAATTTAATAGCACTCATTTAAGTGCATTCCAAGCACTTCCTTATAGTTCATATGTCCAGTTTAAAATATTATTAAAAGTTAAATTCATTAATAAGTAAATAAAATGAAAAAATAAAAAATAACTAAAGAAGCAGAGATTATTTATTTTTATAAAAGTTCAGCGCATGACTTTTATGTATTTTATTTTGAATGATCTTTTGACTATTTGTCATAAGTTCATTTTATTTTAAGATCAAAATTAAAAATTTTTACATTGGTTTTGAATTTGATGTTTGTGCAGGTCTAAGATGTCCAATCTTGCCTGAGATTGAAAATGGATTTGTTGTTGATAAAGAGAAGGAATATTACTTTGGCGATGAGGGCCGAATTCAGTGCTTTAGAGGATATAAATTGACAGGAAATCCAGTCATAAAATGTGGAGCAGATCAAAAATTTATCAACATGTCAATTTGCCAGGGTAAGTAAACCACTATGGTGTATTCACAACAAATATGCCATGAAAAAAAAAAAGAAAAGTTGTTATATGTTGTGCAGAAGAAAAGCACATTAAATGCCTCATACTGTTTGTTATCTTTGCTGATATAGTTTTTATTATTTTTATTCTGCAGATGTTGATGAGTGCACATCTTCATCTTGTGATGCGGCATCCACAAAATGCTCAAATACTGATGGAGGATTTTACTGCAAATGCCGATCTGGATTTGAACCAAATATGGGTTTGTTTTGCTTTCCATTAAACATTACTTATAAAAATTCAAACTATATCTCTCTCCTGATATCAGAAAATTATAGAAAATATTTTAGTAGCTTTTATTCAACTCACTTCTGGGAAATGAAGTGTTCAATCGCTATTTTTCATTTTTTAAAAGTTCTATAGTTTTTATTTCCACATTTGGGCAACTTTTATTTTACATTATAGATTTACTTTTCTTATATTTTAAATTGTTTGCTAGTTTATTCTTAATTAGAATGTATCAGTGGCTTTAATGGCGATCATTGAACCCTTAATTATCCAGAACATTATTCAATTACACTTTGTTTGACTAACATCAATATTTTTAGATTTTATTTTTTAAGCAAGTGAATAATATCACATCAAAGTCATCAGACCCAGCCATTTCTAAAGTCATTCCTTCAGCCTTAGCAAATTATCCATACATTCCTGCCTCTTTCTTTTAAAAAAAATTTACACATAAATAACTGCAACACAGTGAAAAGTTCTAGTTTTTAAAATGCTGTCAAACTCAAAAATGAGGAAGTAAAATATTATTTTAATATTTTTTTAACATGCATTTGTTGAAAATTAAAGTACAAAAAATTAACTTAACTGCATTATTAATGACACTATAAAAATTAAAATTTACTACATTGTCTTATCAAAGTTACATTTCATTTTCTGGCTTGTTACATTTATTGTTTATACTTATAGTAGCATCAATAAAAACATCACATTTAGAAGTTATTTTGTAAATGTGTATATATTTGAATTCAGAGTTATTTCCTGCAGTCTCCTCAGAGCCATTTTTAAGTACTTTCTTTTATTCGATTTATCAAATTAGGTCTGGTCTTGATCACTTTGGTTAGTTAAGATTCTTACTGTATCTTCATTTTTGCATAATTTACTGCTGCAATTTATGCTGATATTCTACAGTAGTATTTTTAGATGAAATTCATAATATAACAGCATTTTAAAACATACCACAATATGTCAGTTTTCAGTGCAAATGCAATCTAGGGTTGTTAATGCTGAACCTGCAAGAGAAAGAAAAAGTATTGGCTATGTCGGCAAAATTTTTCAGAAAAACTAGCATCCAAAGAGAAATAAATCCACAGCTTCTATTGCCCTTCTCCAGTTGTGGCAATAGCACCTCTACAGGGGTATAATAGGACTAAGACATTCAGAACTGAAAAGTGCTTTACAAGAAAATGATGCTTTGATTTAATTTTTGAGCTTCTTTTCAATTCATATGATGTGAATTTTACATCTATTTACTTATGTTTCAAAAAAATAAATATTTTTATTTTATTGTATTTAAAACATTTCAAAAGGATTTTTACGTGATTTTCATTTGGGTTTACTGGTCATATTCATCATTCTTACAGATTCCCTTTTTTTTTTAGAATGCCGTCCTGTAGGTGATTTAGGTGTTGCTAATGGCAATGTACCTGATAGCCGTATTAAAGCATCAGGAACTGAAATTGGCTACAGTAAAAATGTAAGAATATCATTAGTACTTACATGTTTTCAAAAATTTCAATTATATCTTTGTATGACAATTATTTCTTTTCGTATAACATAAACAAGAAACAGATGAATCTACTGAATAGAAACTCTGTTTTGATGCATTTACATATTAAAGAGAACTTGTTCCATAGTAAAATATTGTTCAGATTTATTTTATGTTTGAGGTTCTATAGAAGATGGTTTAACTATTTAATTATTTTTCACTTATTAAATAGTCTGCAGACATCCTCAACAAATCTGCGATGGATGTTGCAGCATCGCTCCGTTTCTGCTACTAGTCTAAGCTGAACATAAAATCTGAATAAATCTTGTAAAAATCTACATAATGTTTGAAAGTTAAATGCGTATTGGAAAAATTTTGATAATTAAGATATTTATTGTGAAAACTGAAATTTTTTAACTAAGAAAAAGAACATATTCAAGAAAATTATTATTTTCTGTTCTTTTTAATTTTTTTTTTTTTAATTTACTTAACAGCTGAAATGATTCTTATTAGTGTTGTTTACAGCTGTAATTTTCACTGTTTAATAAGTTATCAATATTTCTATGATGAGTGAAAATTTTGAAGTGTTGAGAAATGAAATTTCAAGACTTTAACTAAAAAAAAAAACTTAAATAATTTTTTTAATGTTTGGTAGAAAAGTTTCAGTAATTTTTTGCTGATCTAATAAGTTTTTATTTTGCATACAAGAAGTATCACAAAGCTGATCTCTCACTCTGGTTTAATATGCTGTGGGACAGCAGCACCTAATCTTTTTTCTGTTCCTTTTCATTCCCTCCTCATCCTCTTCATCTGTTACATTTCACTACTACTTCCCGCATGCCACACTATGAACAACATAATTTCAAATTTTGCAATAATCTAATCAACACAATATTCAAATTAAATTAATATTTAGTTTCATAAGAAACAAACTAAATACTATATTCTAAAGATTAGTGGTACCCGCATTGCTTTACCGGTAGTTGAAAATTAAAAGGAAATTCGGTTGGCCTGTACATTTACAAATAATGGATGACAAATTTCTCTCCAATTGGCTATGTTCATTCGCTCTCCCATTCCACGTCATGATAATTTCGTAATTTACTCGTCCATCTTATGATAATTTTGCTCCGGAAAATGTTCTTAAAATTGAAAAAGAAGAAGAGCAAAATCGAATTTTCGAAAAATCGCTTTGAGGTGCACACCCCCATGCTACAAATTAACTTTGTGCCAAATTTCATGAAAATCAGCCAAACGGTATAGGCGCTATGCGCGTCTCAGAGATCCAGACATCCTACAGACATCCAGCCAGGGAGACTTTGAGCTTTATTATTAGTTAAGATTATATTTTTAAAGGTTATATTACCTTTCATTGATGTCTTGGAATTTATCTGCCAAACTGCCGTTTTCAGGGAAAATCAATCTGAAATGGTTTTTTGAAAAGAGAGAAGTTGTTTTAGAGTGTACCTACATTGAACTAAGTTTATATAATGGCTTGCTCAGGTTTTTGACTGTCATTATTGGCCTATCACTGAGCAGTTATAAAAGTTTGAAGAATAAGACCCACATACTGAATTTTCACTTCAATTGGATATTCGTTTAGCGCATAAATAAGTAAATCTAATGATTTCAAGTACAAATATCTAAAACTCAATTATTGCAAAATATTATTTGTAAAATTTGCATTTCACTCACTTAATGTGTATCTTTCAATATAAATATATAATATTAACGTATAAATTGAATTGCTGATAGTGAAAAGTTTAACACAATAAGTTACTTACAGTTTAAAACTTATAATCTTAATTCAATCATGTTGTTTTATGTAACAGCATTTGAAAATATCTTAGAAAATTTAATGCATTTGTAATAATGCCAAGTTGATCATCCCACTCAAATTATTTAATTTTGTACTTTTTGTGCAAGAATGGATTTGAGTCATAGATTTGTGAAAGTGTTTGTTAACAAACATTTCCTTATAACTTATGAGACAATGAGATATTGAGCATATATATTACTTAACACTGACGCAAGTTCTGTTTCCTCCAGTAACAGCACTCATGGAAATATTGTTATTCATCTTAAATATCCTAATGTTTATGTTAATTTTAATATTCTGTTGTAGTTTTTCAATGTAATCACTTTAATTATTTTAAAACGTGTGAAGAATAGTCCTTGTTAGGGCTGTGCCAATGTTTTCTGTTTTTGTTTTTTGTTTTTTCCTAATTTTGAATTTTACTCTTAGGGAGTTCGTTTGGACCATGCTCTAGGATGGTGTGGAAATATTCAAAGGCCTGGAGAAAATTGGATACAATTTGATCTTCGAGCACCTGTGGTTCTCAGAGGCTTTCGGACTCAATCTGTACCTCGGCCTGATGGATCTCAAGCCATTCCTTTAACAGTTCGAATTCAGTACAGTGACGATTTAACAGACTTGTTTCGTACTTATGGTGATCCATTTGGACAGGTATTATTTTATATTGTTATTTTGTTTTGGTAATTATAATAGCACACTAGTATTTTAACAGTTCTACTTGACTCTCTTTTGCTGAATAATATTAATTGAAAATTATTTTTATCTTCCTTAAAAAAAAAAAACACTATTTTAATATTTTCTGTGGTACATTAACTGATGGAAATATATCTAGATATGTGCGCAGAAATCGTATTGTGTATAATAAATTTGTTCCCGTTAAAAGAATAAATGCAAATCAGTCAACAACTGGCAACTACATAATTTGTAAAATAATGAAATGAATGATTTCTCAATGCTAAAAATCAAACTAAGCACTATCTTAAAAAAAGTTTTGAGATTCTTAGAAGTATCGTCAATTATGCTGTTATAATTTGATCGATTGATTGTTCAAGATAATGAAGTAGTTTGTAGTTCCTTCAAAGGTTTTACACTAGGGTTGACAACCTGTTAATTTCAAGCCCATTTTTTGTAGATCGTGGCATTGTCTTAGATATTTTTTGTCAGAGTATCAAAATAAACTGCTTTCTGAGGAACAAAAAATTTTTAATTTCTATATCAAACATTATATGATTTTTTTTTTCAAAACAAAACTTTTAAACATTTCAATTAATCTTGATTTTTATTCTTGGAGAAAAAATTGCATACAAAATGAATTATGGATTTACTGATCATCATTGGTGTGTATGTTTTGCAAATTTCTTATGTAAGAGCATGTTCTTTAGAACTTTTATTTTAGATTTTTATAATTTAACAAAAATATTTTGTTTTTCAGCCCATTGATTTTAGATTAACTCATAATGGTGGTTCTGGTCTTTCTATTGTGAGTCTACCAATGCCTATAGAAGCTAGGTACATTCGTGTATTAGTAATGGATTACGTTGAAGCTCCTTGTATTAGAGTTGAACTTATGGGATGCACAAGGCAAGATTGCCATGGTATGAAATTATAAAATGCTTTAAATTTTTGTTCATTTATAAATTTTTAACATTTTATTAATTTATTAATGCTTGTCTCTGATGTTTTTTTTTTTTTTTTTGCATTTGCTTTTAGTTTATCAAATGTAATGTTACTAGGAATCCTTTTACTTAACATTTTTGTGGGCACCTCAATAGTTGCTGCATTTTAATATATTACCATAAAATAGAAGAACTGTTTTCTGTAAGCTGTCTAAATGTTTCCAGGTACAAACAGCAATAAAAACCAGTCATAAAATAAATTAGTTACATTAAAACTGCAAAAAAAAAAAAAAAGCTGATATACAAAAATGTTGCAAATTGTATAAAACTATTAGATACTGTTTGGAAACACACACACATTATTGATAGATCATCATCCTTCACCCCCTAAGGAAAAGATAAAAGAAGAAAATTTGAACAACACAGGGAAGAAAGACAAAATGTCAAATTTTCCCCGTGTTTGAGAAAATTTCGTTTGAAAATTCAAAACCCCAGCCTTTCTCTCTTTCTTCTTTGTACAGTAAACTTTGGGGCACAGAAGCTAATTCTGCTGTACAAACACTCCATCACCCCATACTGAACTTAACTGGAACAAAAATAATGACATTTAGCCTTTTTTTGTGTACTCTTCATTTGTTTTCCAACTTCTATCAGCCAACTATTTTAAGGCTGGTGCTTTGATACTAAGCTTTATATGTATCAACTGAATGACATAGTGATTTTTATAAAATTACTACTTGTTATTGAAAAAATAATATTAAAATTAAATAAAAATCTTTTACTTTAATTTAAGGTAACCAATATTGAATATTTTAAAAGTTTGTTTGGTTTTTAAGTCCAAATCTTGTTTTTGAGGATAGTATGACATGAATCAGTCATTACCGTTTCATTTAAAAAAAAAAAAAATTGCTGATTTTCCTTATTTACCAAAAAAAATGAAGTAATTGAAATCAGTACAGTATAACCTGTCTACAATGATACTGTTGGGACCTAAAAAAATATCGTAATAGCCAGGTTAACGTTATAGACAGTTTGATTATTCATGCTGACATTTTGCTGGGGACAAAAAAAAAAAAAAAATATTATAGACAGTATCGTTATACACAGGTTTCATTGTATTATTTCTGTAGTGTATATGCACATGTGACACATCACTCTACACATACTGACAAAACTATTAATTTCCTTATTTTCTCTCTTTAAAAAACAGATATAAATGAGTGTCTGGATAAAAACGGTGGATGTGATCAGAGATGTATAAATAATCCTGGAAGTTATAACTGCCTGTGCAATGTAGGCTATGAAATTTATACACAAAATGGAACTAGTGGATATTTTATTCCTGATAGTGAGACTGGTTCAAAGCCTGGAGATGTCTACTCATTAAATAAAACTTGTGTTCGTAAGTGTATATTGAAACAAAATTTGGTTTTAAATGCTGTTAAACACAATAAATTCACTTACATTTAAATGATTAGTGATATGTTTACTACAATTTCTAATTAAAAGTTCATTTAAATTTAAAACTTTTTTTATTTTGGTGTGGAGTAAGGAAATTTAAATAAATGCATTTGTTTTGGAAACGTAAGTATACATAGTGATTGGGTTCAAACACAGAAAATCATCTTATTAGTAATGTCAGTAACAAATTTGTGTCCTAATATATCGCTCTTCCTCTACTTGGTACCAAGTCTGTGTAGGTAATTCTGACAACATTGGTTTATGGTCATAATTTTCGGCTTTAGAAATCTCTCTTCGGGTCGGAATTCTTGTGTTTAAAAAATCAATGCAGGAGAAATGAAAATAGGTAATGTTGACAGCAGATTTTAAAATCAAAAATTTTATTTTGTTGTTATTTTCCTTCAATTCCGTATATTTTTAAAATAAGATTTGAAGTATTACTTTAGTTTTTAAGTAACAGGCAGCTTAAGCGTCAGTATTAAAGATTTTCCTATGCATATTCATAATTTATTAGTGATCATCATAAATGCTATTTATTAATCATTTGTGAAGCAGTTTTACTAAATTTGAAATATTTGTTTTATACTGATGTAATATAGTGGCACCATACTCCATTTAAACTTTTGCTGTATGATATGAAGTAAAGTTTTTAAAATTTTGCATCAAAACTTTTAATGAACAAGAAACATATATTGTTCTACAAATTACTTTGAAACATGTTAAGCATGTTAATAATATGTGAAAATCTTTCACAGCTAAAATGTGTCCCTCACTTGGAAATGTGGAAAATGGAAAAATGTTAGCTACAAAGTCAAACTTCCACTTTGGTGACCTAGTCAGTTTTCAGTGTGATTTTGGATATGTGATGTCAGGTAGTTCTGTCTTATTATGCAACAGTAACGGAGAATGGAATGGAACTATTCCTTCTTGCAGATGTAAGTTTTGTTTTTTCAGTCATTTTGTGCACTAGATATTATGCTCTAATAAATTTTAGAGACATAGAATAAGTTCATTAATACTTTTCTAATTTGTCTATATGTTTCAAGAAGAAACTGAAATATGTATTTTATTTGATGTATAATACTTGAAAACAAATCTGTGTAGTAATGAGACTGATAGTAATAGTGAAATTACTCACGAAATTTGTGTCTCACCAATTTATGTTCATATCTGATTATAACTTGTGCGTGAAATAAAGTTTAGCTCTTTATACATTTCTCTTTTTTTACAAAAGATATTGTTATAATTAGTCAAGCTATTCTTCTTATGTAAATAGCTTGAAATAATAAGTATCTTTTTTTTTACAAATTTGTGTGCATTACCAGAAGCTGAAATTTATTTAAAGAGCATGAGAGAAAATGATTCCCACTAAGTAATTTATGCAGTTTTGCATTTTCAGAACCAGTTATATTTTATAAAAAGTTAATTATTTTTTCCAATTTTTAATTTTAGATGCTCATTGTTCCCCAATCAATCCTGATCCAAATCAAGGTCTTGAAATTCACATGAATGACGATCTCCCAGCTGTGCCATATTTAAGTAACATAACAATCAGTTGTGAGGAGACTGGAAGACCTTTGCAAGCAACTGCAACTTCAAACTTTCGACAATGTGTTTACAATCCTCAGCCTGGCAAACTTAATTACTGGTTGTCTGGGGAAGCTCCTCAATGTCCAAGTTAGTGTTATTTTGTTTTGAAAAATGCTGTTAGTATTATTTAATGAAATTTAAAAATATAACTTTGAACCATGAAATTCACAAACCTTTGACTAATAACATTATTTCACTTCACAATGTTCTAAGTCAGTTGTTTCTTATTGGGCTAATTATTTTTGGCTAAAAATTCAGTATTAAATTATGCTTTTTACTTCCTTTTACAAAAAAGGAAGTATTGTATTTGTGAAAAAATTTTCACCCAAAATTCTGCCTTAATTTCCATTTTACTCACCTCCCAATTAATGTTGAGTTTTTTTTAACCCGACCACACGCGGATAAGTGCCTAAGAACGTATAAACACCTGAAATATTCATTTTGACATTTCCCGAGTTAATTACAAGGACTTTTCTCGTGACGTCATTATGTACGTATGTATGTATGTGCGGATGTGCGTATGTATGTCGCATAACTCAAGAACGGTATGTCCTAGAAAGTTGAAATTTGGTACGTAGACTCCTAGTGGAGTCTAGTTGTGCACTTCCCCTTTTGGTTGCATTCGGGTGTTTCTAAAAGGGTCTTTTGCCCCTTTTTGGGGGGAAATCGTTCATTTCGATGTATACTCAAGTGGTGTATTAATTTGGCGGACACTTGGCAATACATCGGCAGTCTTTTGGTCACCAAGTTAGCGAGAAATACGGCAATTTTTTTTTTTAAAAGTCTTGTTTCAATTTGCCCACTGGTGGTGATATTTAGAGAGTAAACTATTGAATCACATTAAAATTGCCAATAATGGGAAAATGACATTAAAATTGGAGTAAAAGGAAGTCATGTGACACATCAGCTCGTTTTTGAAGTTGTGTTGTATAAATTTTGTGTCTGGAAAGATTAATATTTTTAGAAGAACAAGTTTTTCCAATCTTAAATTTTGTCATAACTGCTAATTTTAAAGAGAAATGAAAATATAAAATGATATATAAACCAGAGGGAGAAAATGTTTTTAGTCTATTTTTTTTAATCAGAAAAGAAATTCTTTCATTGGCCTCTTTTTATCATTATCTTTCTTGGTGTTTCTTTAGTGTTCAAAAAGTTACAGTATTGTCATGCATATATATTTTGCACCCTTATCATATGCTTCTTCCAATCATTTCATTCTAATTTATGTATGAGGAAAATATTTTTAAAAAAAAGTTATTATTGTTATTATGACATGCTGGTTTTATTAATGCAAAGTTCACGTCTGCTTTTTAGAAACCACTTTCTAACTATTTGGGTCTGAATTTGTAACAATCATTTTTAATATTGAATAAAGGTGATTGGCTGTTTTAGAAGGGTTCCAAAACATGTTTCAATTTGTAACATTGACCATAACAATGGACCACATGGATAAGCTTTGCAAACCCCATATTGACTCCCTGGCCATAATTTGGGCACTACTGGCTTATTCTAAAAGTATACTTCAGCAACCACTAGATAGCATCATTGTTCTGTTTCCCTTGTAAAAGCTGACTGAGGGCGTTTTTCCCCTGTACCCCTTCAAATGTTATTGCAACTTTATCCATAGATAATTTTAGGTAAAAGTGAGTTTTTGGTATAAATAGAACAAGCTCTAACAATGCAAATTCTTGTGCCCTTGCAACAACACATTAAAATTTTATTTTATTGTTATTGCTCCTAATGTATAACACTTGGGATTTAAATTGATGTATTATTACTAACTACCAAACAGCCCAATCTTGAGGGTCACAGATCTAGACGAAATTCTGAATTTAGGTTAATTTGCTTTAGATATGAACCCAAGTAAAGCGCTTTGACTGCATAGGCCCTAGTTCGGCTGCTATGGAGGTCTAAAGCCACTAATTTAGCTGCAGAAAAGCAATGGTTTTTCCTTTGAAATTAAACTTTTTCACCCTGTTTTTGCTATTGTATTGCAGTATCCCCCAAATGAATGTATTCACAATATAGAATAAACTCCCCAGTAAGTACATTGTGCTAACAACATACATGAAAGGTTTTAGGAGAACATCCAATATTTGTTGCTTAATTTAAATTCTGAATCAATAATTGCTTTATGTTGTGCACTTAGCAATACTGGAAACTTTAAAAATTGAATATTTTTGAAAAATGTAATTAAAAACTTACAGTATCTACTCTATTTAACACTGGTATTTATAAGACATTTTTTTATCTGTTTGCATTATGTGTAACACATTTTTCATAAAATATTTTAATTCCATTTTATGTAAAAATATTTCATTAATGAAACTCTTTGTGGTTTTTTGTAGGGATTGATTGTGGAACTCCACCGGAAAGCACTGGTGCTTTGTATGGACAATATGTTGACACACGTTACCAATCCAGCTTCTTTTTCGGCTGTGAAGAAACTTTTAGTGTTGCTGGAAAGTCTACCTTCAATGATAACATTGTTCGTTGCACAGAAGATGGAACTTGGGATTTTGGTGATTTAAGATGTGAAGGTACGTATATATATATATATATATATATATATATATATATATATATATATATATTTATTATTTATAATGTAATTGAGGTGTAAAATATTTAAAGTTTACTTTTCTGTACTATCAGTAATCATCAAATATGTTACTCTGCTGATAAATGTTGTAAGTAGATGCAATATTAGTATTATAGTTGAATTTGGTTCTTCATGATTAAAATCTAAGATTATTTAATCACAAGATTTTATTATAAGATTTATTTATCTTCCTACCCAAGTAATTTTCAGGCTTAAACTATTTCTCTGCATCCTATTCTGGTCTCTTATTTCCTCCCTCTTTCATCATCCTTAAAAAGTATTTCTTTTATATGAAAGCTAAAACTTAAATAACTTCGTACATAATAAACTACACATTTCACAAAGTATTGTATTTCATTATGTAGATGAGCTTCACTTCTTCCCCAGCATCAATACATCAAAGTATTTGCAGAAAAAATCAGTGAAATGTTATGATTTTTTTATTGCGTTATTATATCTCCTGTTATCACAGAACCATTACTTTTCAGGCCCTGTTTGTGAAGACCCTGGAAGACCACCCGATGGAATGCAAATGGCGTCTAGTTTTGAGCATGGCTCTGAAATCATGTTCAGTTGTGGAAGACCAGGATACATTCCTTATACTACGGATCCAATATCTTGTGTTAAAAGTATATCTGATGTTATATTTTAATTTTGTTTTGCAATTTATATATTTAAAAATATAAACTTGTTTGCATTATCAATTTAATTTCATAAATTTTATATTTGCCTTAATGTGCAGGATAAAATACATTTCATTAAGCTTTTCAAATTAACAAATGTTTACAATAGTTTTTGATGACATTATTATGGTCGCTTACGTTTCGTAGTTTTAAAATTTTGGATAGCTTGATTGGAAACATTTTTAAAACCCCACTTCAAGTCATTAGATATTTATTTGTTTGCACTTACTATTGTGTGTGTTCTGTGCATGCACATACAGTGGGGTATGCAGGAAGGTGCAAAGAAATGCATGTAACCCCCAAGATTTGTTTTCAAAATTAAAATTTTACAGGATATTTTTTTGTTATTCTAAGAGCCTGGATTATCTGGCTTAAAAATCTAATATGCATATTATTTTTCACTAAAAATATCTAAAATATAGGGTCTGGTGGGGGAAAGTGGTCAATGGGGTAAAGTGGTCATAATTCAAATAAATGGCTATAGCTTGGAAATTAATGTTCAAATAAATGCGAAAATTTTATTTTAGGGTAGTGCATTTATAAACTATATTTTGAATACAAAATTTTACAATTGGCAAAATTTTATTTGGTAAAAAAAAATATTTTATGTAAATATGAAAATTCTTAAAATCTAACCTTTTTTAACTTCCTTGGGAAATTTTGTTTGTTAGAATTATGAACAGTTTGACTGTACAGGAAGCTTCCTACATGTCTCAAAAACTCTTACTCATTAGCAGTTAGCTGAATCTATTTTGAATAATTTGTTAGAACAATTTAAGTAAGATGGGGTAAAGTGGTCATAATATTAGGTTTAACGAATATTGTTCTTCTAAAGTCACTAAATCTTGAAGTATAACGCAGATATAAATCAAATCTTAATTTCACTTAATATGTATTGTTTTTACAATAAACACGGTTAAATTTTTGAGTATATGCGTATGTATACGCATATACTCGTGTGAGCACGTATATATATACGTATTCACATAAATGCACCAATAAACACGTATTTGGGTACCTGCAAGTATTTTTATCTATACAGATATACATTCGACTATACACGTATATTCCTGCTTATATGCTCGTATATATACGAACAATTATATACTCAGGGAAACACGTATATACGCGTACGTACTCGAGTAGACACTTGCATACAAGCATATGATATACATGTATAGAGGGTGAGTCTAAACTCTTGGTCAAATTATTAAAAGGTGTTAGACGGGAGGATAAGAAGCAAGAATCATAAGAAACATCCAGAATCAAACTCAAGGCTGACGCGCTACATGCACGCAAAGCCAGAAACTGATGGATGCAAAACATGTCACAAATTTATTACACAAAGACAGTTTTACACAACATTTTTGGTTTTAAGAAAATTTTAAAGTTATTGATGAAATTTGCGGCCGGCAGCTGTAATACATGCATCGCAATCACTCTGTTGCAATTACGAGACTTCTGAAAAACTTTCATCAGTCGCTGCACCTTCGTTGCGATGCGTGTATTAGAACTACTACAGGCCGTAATTTTTAACAACTGCTCTAAATATGTCTTAAAAACTAAAGTGTCGGGTAAAATCATCTTTGTGTAACAAATTTGTGACCTGTTTTGCTAACGTCAGTTTCTGACCTTTTGTGCATGTAGCACGTCAGCGACCATAAGTTCCTTATAATTCTTTGCTTCTTATCCTCCCCTTTCACACCACTTAGATCTTGCAAAAAATCTTGGATTCATTCTGTAAGCATACATGTATATTAGCGGATATACTCGTGAATATACGTGGATACATGTACTGGTGTATACACGTAAATGCACGTATATACGTCTAACAGGTATATAATCGTGTTTACACGTAAACATACGAATATACTCGTGCTTTCATATATATTTACGTGAGTAGACACGTACAAACACGCACTGGATATATCCACGAATTAACTTGTGTATACTCGTATAAGTATGTATGTACACTTATATATTAGTATATACGTCGACTGTACATGTATATACTCAGGTATGCACGCATATACTCGAGATACAAGCGCAAAACACGCATATGATGTTCTTTTCTACGCTTTACTCGCATATACACGTGATACACGTATATACTCGTGTAGACACGTATACACTCCTATAGGTAATCACGTATACATGCGTGAGTATACACGTATGTACTTGAGTAGGCATGTGCATGCATTTGATGTATATATGTATCTATTCATATATGAACGTGTTTACTCATGTCTACACGACACGTATAGTAGACTCGTGTATACCCGTATATACCCGTACGTATATTTTTAACTATAAAAATAACCGAAATATACAAAAATTAGGGTTATTTGTAACGGTTTTGCAGTTTTTTTAAACTATGACCACTTTACCCCATGCTATGACCACTTTCCCCCATCCCATGGGGTAAAGTGGTCATAAATACAAAGGGAAATGAAAGTGTTATAAAACTACTTAAATTCAATATTTTTTTCCTGAAATGCAATGTACCATGTTCTTTAATAATGCAATGTAAAATAAGAACAAAAAAAGTTGAAATGTTTAAAGAATTTATTGTTTTCATTATCCACCTAAGTTGAAAACCTACGATTTTATGACCACTTTACCCCACCAGACCCTACACTATTAACTAAAATGACATTTAATGCGAACATTTTTTTACTTAAGTAGAGAAAAGTTGTTAACCCTAAATATAAAATGATATGCCTTTCGACTTTTGCATCATTTTGTAATATATCATTAAAAAAATCACACAGAAAATGGTAATGAACATTAGTTACTTTTATTACAACAGAAGTAACTAATGAACATACAAATGCATGTCTTTTATTACTGAGTATCATTTCAAAAAATTAAAATATCCTATCAACTGCTGCAAATGTTAATGGAGAGTAAGTGTGGAATTTTTTTTCCCCTCTGCTGGCATTTTGTCTACTTTCGCAATTAAGTTATACTTCCATTTGTGGCTAAATCTTTTCAGAAATCATACTTTTCATGGATAGACTTTTCTTGCTTTAAACACATTTATACGAGAAAAATAGAATAACTATTCTAAAGAATAGCGTAATGGTTTTTCAACTCAAAACTCTCAGTTGCTCAGACCTACTAAACCTATCCAAAAACAATCTAATTCAGGATTTCTAACTGAATCTTGTTTTTCTTATGGACTGTCTGAAGAAGCAGTGTTCATTTTCACAAAACGGCTCTCGATGGGTCGCCCCACTTTTCTTTCCTTATGAAAAGCAAAATATTTCCTTTGGTTAATAAAATCTAAATACGCCTTATAATGGCAATAATATTATACATTTTTTTAAAAATGCCATTTTCATGGATTTTTATGCAACTAATGTCAAATGAAGCAAAAATCTGCAATTGAATATTCATATGTTTTTATGTAACCTGGGCTCCAATTGTGATCCTTTTTCAAGTCCATAATATATTTGTATTATGATCATGTGCTTATATTTTTAGAACTGAAACAACATGTATTTTTTGAAATTACGATTTTACTTTTAATTGAATACTCTTTTAAAAGAAGCGCAAAAAGTTTGTTTCTCTTTTTGTCACTGAATATTTTGAAAGAAAATTTCTGAAAAGTACTCAGATATACTGACAATCTTGCATGTATTTTCAGCCAGAATTACTCTTTTTATGTTTTAAAATTAATATATTATTTGTTTTGGCATAGGTAAAATCATTTTCCGTGTAATTAGTTTTATTGTAATAACAATAACCTTTTTGTTCCTTTAGATGCTGAATGTAAAGTTATTAAACCAATTGGTATCACTTCTGGCTTCATACCTGATTCATCTATTAATGCAACTTCACAGCGTGTAAATTATGAAGCAAAGGTAAGAAAATTGATAAAAAAAAAGATTGTTTAATAATATGTATATCAGATATATTTTTTTGTCAAAAGCACTTATACTTATTTAATTATGTATGGCAGATTAATAAGTAGCTATATTAATAAAAAATTCTCGTCGAAAACGCTAATTTTATTGTCATTATCTGATTTCAGAACATTAGAATGAACAGTGCAACTGGCTGGTGTGCAAAAGAAGAAACCTTCACATACATCACTGTAGATCTGAGACGGGTGTATCGTATCAAATCGCTTTATGTAAAAGGAGTCGTAACAAATGATGTCAGTGGAAGACCTACAGAATTGAGATTCTTCTACAGAGTTGGAACTACAGAAAACTTTGTTGTTTATTTCCCTGTAAGTGAAGAATGTCTCTTTTTTTCGGCTGTGTTTGTTTATGATCTTTTATAAGATATTTTAACAAACAAGCTGTGCATTGTAATAATTGAATAATTTGCTTTTGATGTAGTCTTTGATAAATTTGATCTTTATCAAAAATATCAATTTATCTGCAAAACACAAAAATACTTCAATCTTTTGTTTACATTTAAAATATTTATTTTGATCAGATCAGTTGAATTTCTGGTAAAACGAGCTATGAGATGTAGTTTTAACTTTTATATCAGAAACTTAATGCATTTAAAGCACAGAATGTAATATCAAGCTCTTGGGTGCACTCTCAGAAACAGTTTCATTTACAGGACAAACCAGTTTGTCCAGTCTCTCCAAAACTGAAATTATCGACATGCATTGATTATTCATTGCTAGGTTTTCAGCTTCTTAGACATGTTCAAATGAAAGTTTAAAACCTTATTTGATAAAACATAAAACATTTGTTCATAGACACCTGAGTTATCTTCATTTAAATTAACTATAAGTGGTTTTGCTTTTAATTTAACACAAATAACTCAACATGGTTAAAATTAGTAGATCAGTTTTATTTTAATGTAGGTTGGTGTTGGATCTTTGATTTTTCTGAGGTGGGAGTAAAAACTTGAAACTTTCACCCTTATCTATCTTCCTTCGAATCTTTATGCCAACTTTCAGGGGGGAAAAAATGTAGTCTATTTGTTACCCCCTATAAAAGTCACACCTTTGCCTCATAGATACCAATATGAGTATTGTGTTGTTCAAGTGCAATTGCAACTAAACATCTTATTTGTTCACTCTTTATATAAAAGGTATGTGTTCTTAATTCTGAAGTTTATAATGCGTAGATAATAATAGACATCATGCATTTTAAAGTATTTGAAATCAGTTATCCCTATAAAGTTCGAAATATTGAAACTTTTGTTCATTGAACTTGTTTATTCTGTTTCTATTTTCAGTAGCAGCTCTTTTAATTATTCTTTTATAAACATTTAGTTCTTGTTATTATTTTTTTTAAGAACTTCAATCTAACTGCACAAGAGCCTGGCAACTACGGACAAATCACTCGCATTGACTTGCCTGTGAGTGTTCGTGCAAGACAAGTAATATTGGCTATTGTATCTTACAATAAAAACCCATGCATGAAATTTGAGCTTATGGGCTGTGAAGATACAAGTGAAGATGTAATATTGGGTTACAACAGTGGATATCCCATTTGTGTTGGTATGAAATTTGTTTCTGCTCAAAATTTTATATTTTGTTGATATGTGTACCACATGTGAGCGCATTTTAGCTTTTTAAAAACATTTTAAGTTTGTTACGTGTTATAATTCGGTTGAAAAACAATTTAGAGTAAAATATTCCAATGTAATTCATCAGTTTAAGTGGAAATTTTTAACAAAACGAATCTTTTCATGTTGTGTCATTATTAATCCATTTAATTATTATTGTTATTATTGTCTTTTATGTTTAAAACTTTGGAAAAAAATTAACAGTATTCAGTTATTTAAATGTAATTTTAGTATGATAATTTTTATCTAATCTGTAACATTCTCTTCAATTATAGATGTTACACATTATAATTTAAAGAATTTTTTTCTGCTTCATATTTTAGCATTTTTTAAAGGAAAGAATGTGTTGAATTTTTTTTTGTTAAAACTGTTTCATATGTACATACTTATGTTATTTACAGATCAAGAACCACCACATTTCATCAACTGCCCTGAGAAACCAATCCTTGGGGCAAAATCTAGTAATGGTTTGCAATTGGTCAATTTCACAGAACCAACTGCTATTGACAATTCCGGGCGTTTAGCTCGGTTTGAAATAAAGCCAGCTGGATTTAAACCACCTGTCATGGTTTTTGAGGATATGATTGTACAGTATTTTGCATATGATTTCGATGGAAATGTTGCTGTATGTGTTTTGAATATAACAGTTCCAGGTAATGTGTTCTTTCTTATTTGAAACACTCAATTTAAATTGTTAATTTTTACTTGGTTTTCTCATAAATTTCCAAGATCTTTTTTTTTTTTAAATAATGTATATTGAATTATCTATAAGGAGGTCAAAACTCACTTTTCATATCCATTAGTTTTGTCCTTTTGAGTCCTTTTTTTTGTGTGGGGGGGGGAGGAGTTGCTACTTATAGTTACGTTTTTTTTTAGATCATTCATTTGAAATATTTAATATTTCAAACAACGGTTTAATTTTTATTAACACCCATGTATTTTATCTATTTTATTCAGTGGAGCAATAAATTTAATGACTGCTAACTGTCACAGGTTAACCAGTAACCTAGGACCAGCCTAGCTGGGCCCAGAGCCTGTTGCTGGTCGTCACATTTGTATTTGTATTTGTATTTGTAATTTCTAAATAAAATTTAAATATTTTCCTTTAATGTTCTTAGCTGTTTTATTTCTTAGGTCAATATAGGATGTTCATTTGGTGTGATGCTTTTAAATATTTAAAACAAATTTATTAGTGTAGATATAAAATAATTTAACTATTTCTAAATTATTTTATGACTAGATAAAGAAGCAAGTATTTGATTCTGCACTTTTCATTCAAATAAGTTTTTCTGCGTTTCCTAAGTAATTGATTTTATAGTGTTCATATATGTAGGGATAGCAGGAAGTGTTAAAATGCAGGGGGTTTTAATGTGGTTAAATGTGCATGTGATATTTAATATATTCTTTTTGCTGTATGAGTTTCCAAAACTATTGATAATTGAACAAAAGTTGCATTTTTAATATTTTAATCCTTCTTTAGATGATACTCCTCCAGCTTTAACTTGTCCCCAATCATATGTCATCGAGTTAGTTGAAAAGCAGGACAGCTATCGTGTAAATTTTGAAGAAGTCAGACTAATGGTGAATGTTTCTGATAAGTCAGGTGATGTCAACATTCAAATAGCTCCACAAAGTGCCTTCATCACTCTAGGTGGCTATCGTAATGTAACTGTTTTAGCCACAGACAAGTTTGGAAACCAAGCTACGTGTCATTTTCAAGTATCTGTTCAAGCTGCTCCTTGTGTGCCATGGTCACTTGAACCTCCGGCTAATGGAGAGGTAAATTGTGTACCGGATGATTCAACAAGTGGTTATCGCTGTGTAGCAACTTGTAAATCAGGTTTTAAATTTACTGATGGAGCTCAATTGAAAGAATATGAATGTTCTTCTGGCCAAGCCTGGGTTCCTGGAAGCATTATTCCTGACTGTGTTGCTGAAGGTAATGTTTTTGGCATTTGTTACTACTTATAAATTTTATGATCAAATAGTTCATTAACCAATTAAGCTAATACATTGAGCTCTAGGTAGTTAAATCAGCAGTTAATTAAATCAGCTGCTTCATTGAATCAAATCCTCAAATACAGAAGAAAATCCAGCTTTTGCATTATAAAAAAATTCAAGATATTTGAACCAAACACTGCACTTAAATGAAGTATCTGATTAACCATTTCCCACAAATACGTGGCGTATCAGTGCAATATTCTTTTTCTTTGCCCTCATTTAATAATGTGCGTTTTTTTCTTTTTTGTAAATAGTGAAAAGAACGAGAGGCATTATGTTGTGAGCTTTTAGTAACAGTTTTCTCGGGAAAAATCAAACAAAACCAGTGAGACACAGAGAAACATGGTGTCACGGGACTTCTGCGCTTTAGGCTTTGTCACTGGTAGTGTTAACATTGGAACAATAAGATGCAAAATCTGAAGACTATGGGTAGTTTTGTGACTTTAAAAAAAAAAAGTGTTTAAATTAACTACTATCTATTTTTATCAGTTTATAGCATATTAGCATATACATTTTTTAAAACCGATTAAATTTGAATTTTGTAATTGCTTTTTCAGATTGTTTCACCATAAAGCCCTTTTAATAATTAAAGAAGGAACATTTTGATTGAACAGAGTACTTTTAATGATACCTTTTCTTGTTTGGCTAAAAAGTAAATAAAGTTCTTTTAAAGTTGTATGGAGAGTTCAACATTAAAAAAGAAAAAAAAAATCAACATTTTTGCTTTATTGAATCAAAAATTTTGAACAAACAAGATTCAAATAAGCAGCAGTCACTGTATTATACTTATTCAAAATTTTTGAAAATGAAATTTAGTCTTTATAAATCACAAATAGACGATGCTTTTCTTATAATTTCAGACACGGATGAAGCATCTTATGATGTTGTTGCTCAGATTGAATATAGAGCAGGAGGTGCTGTTTCAGTTCCCTGTTTGGATCAATATGTATCATATGTGAAAGCATTCTACACTTCTTTGAATGAGGTTCTGTCTGGACGATGTTCTGCTATCAACGTGAAAATGGATATATTTTTCCATAACACTACTGTATGGATGATAGCTGAAAATACGGTGAGTAATTTAACTGTACACTTATAAAACATTGCTAGTTTATTTCTCTATGTTCATCAATCAATAGCTGCACAAAGTTACATTTTTTCCCTTAATATTTTTCTATCCTTTTCCTTTTTCTTTGATTTTGCATAACTGATATGAATTGGTACAATTAAATTGCTCATTGTGTAATTGAAAGCCTGCAAGGGTAGATCCAGAATTTTTTAAGGGAGGGGGATGGCTTACACTTGCATTTTTAGGACTTCCATTTCGAAACATTACTTTAGCAGAGTCTTTCAAGGGAAGGCTGAGCTCCCTTATTTTCCCTCCGTTGTATCTGTCCTTGAAAATCCCCAAACTTTGGTTGTAGGAACTTTGTTGCTGGTTTGCAAAACATTTAAAAATGTTTCTGTCAATTCCTTTCCTAATATTATTTTTACCTCTCAACTTCTTTCAACTAATGCAAGCATAATACATACGCAAAATATAAACATCAACAAAGAGCCTATTAAATATTCTCTTTTAATGATCAATTTCTTTTGATGTACAGATACATGCCCTTTTGAAATAATTAAGTCTTTTTGTGTTCTTGATACAATTCTTTCAATGGATCACAGTGCTGTGATGCTACCACTTTTGGGAAAGATTTAAGGAAATTTTAAGTACAAGGAGATATCAGTTTGACTTTTATTTCAATCTTTCCTCTTTTTTTTTAATGGGATTGAACCCAAAAAGTCCCCCTTTCCTGTCATTTCCTACCAATAATTGTAAATGTAATCAGTGCTGATAAAGAAACACTGTCAGATAGTTTAATAAGAGACCACAGTAGGAAATTTTAGTGAGAGAAAATAAACTTATCATTGTAATTACATACTGTTAAGCATTAGCCTGGTTAAAATAGTTAAAAAGTAGTACCAATGCCAAAACTTGTTTCTTGTATTCTGTGTTTCAGTGAAATATATGTATTATCTATAGCTTTATACTTTTGTTTTCCAGATAATAATGGCTTATACTCTAAGAATAAAACCTGCAGTCAGTCAAACACTTCTTTATGATCTTTGTGGATCAACTCTTGGTCTCATATTTGATCTCAGTGTGCCAAGTACTTCTGTGATAATTGAGCCTATATTGAATATCACTTCACAAGCTGTAGGTGGCCAGTGTCCTGGTGTATTGGCTATTCGTTCAAATGTGGATAGAGGTTTTACATGTGGAATTGGTGAAGTTTTGAATGCTGATAAAGAGGGACAAATTCCTAATTGTTGTGAGTACTTGATTCAAACTGTACAATTTTATATTAATCTTTAATTTTTTATTTTAGTAATATAGATTCATGTAATATCAATTATGAATTCAGCACCTATGAAATTTAAATTTTGTTTGTGAATTTCTGTAGCTCAGAGCCAGACTAACGCAAGTCCAAACATTGCGATTTTCCGTTTATTAGTGCATTGTATGTAGAATCCCATTCTGCAGCAAACCATGTGAACATAATTCTAAAAAAAAAAAAAACCTCAGTAATTATTTTCTATTGTTTAAAGAGCCTGCATCCCATCCTTTGCATGCACCAGAAAAACATTTTCCCTCTATCCTACTTTAAAGTAGCGATTATGTGACATTAGTCTGACTCTGAGGTACAGACTTAATAACTTTTAATATTTGCTCAGACATGATACTCATAGCTTAATCAGTCTACCTAGGTTTGAACCTTTGTATTAGAAACATGTTATCATTTTTTGGCTTTTCACATTTACTAAATGTAATTAACAATAATGCATTCTTAAATTAAAAACAATTAGGAAACTTACATAAATGAAGAAAACACCATGATTATTGAAACATTATGGTGACTAATGACTGAACCGGATTGAAAATATAATAGGTTAGTACAGTTGTGCACATAGGAATTTTGCAAGGAGAGGGTCCAAGGTCAAAAGCCTCATTCTCACATCATACCCCAATATGCCCTCAAACATATTGGCTAGATTTTATCGATTCCCGAAAAGGAAAAACAGTAAAAAGTTAAATATTGAATAAATAATTAGCATTATTTAATGAACTATACTTAAATAAATAACCAGAAAGCAAAATAACTTGCACTTTTACTTTTCTCATGATTAAAAAATTGATTCAAATTTATAGAATCTCATTTTAATCTAATTACAAACCTTAAAACATGGTTATTGCAGTGTATTCATTATAATCACCATTCTACTTCTTATAGGCAATTTGTTGTAGGAAAAGTGCACAATGTTTTAAAAAATCTTCGAATATCAGGATTTTTTTTTTTTTTTCACTCTTTAGAACTGAAGTTATTCTTACCTTTGTTTGAAATTATTCTATGTACAAAATAACTAAAGTTGTAAAGAATCGAAAGAAAAAGGAAGACCTATGGGAGGGGTCTGGACCCCTCTCTTGTGTGCACCACTGTGTTAGTAAACTGAATGGAAACAAATTATATTTTGTGATGAAAATATATTTTACGTTGATAAGTCTGGTCAATGTAAACATTGTGGGCGTGACTTGAGTAAGGTACCTAAAAAGTGCGTTGTGTCTTGAACATGGCAATAAGTTTTGATTGAAGGTGTTTACCAAGCTGTGTGAAGTTTGCTTGTGCTTTCATTTTCAGGTACTTATTGCCGAATTTGCATGCCATGTATCTGTAGTGTTTCATGTTGTAGATGCATAAAATAAATGTTTTTTATGTGTGAATTGTATAATTGTGTGAGTTGCATGGGGCTTATGTTATATTTATTGTTAAACAAGACAGAGTGCATCAGCCTGAAAGTGGGAGGATAGTTTTTTTAGAGATCCTCTAGCCACCATGATTCTTTTTTAAAATTATTATTATATCAAATTTTAGAATCAATGAACTGTACCTGCACACTGTCAAACAAAAATTGGACATTGCTTTGGCCTTGTTAAAAGTGTACTAACTGGCTATTTGAGTAAAATTGTCTCTCTTGCCATGCATGTGAATGCATTTAAGAATGATTTGAAAGAAATATTTTGCTTTGCTGTGTCATAGTTGCAGTCTAGATTTGAATCCCATGGAAACCTTTTGGACACCTTATGTCAGGCAGTTTCTTCTAATATTTAATTTTCCAATAAATAGGAAGTATTTATTTATTTTTTTTTTTAAAAAGAGCAATATTTATTAGATTGATCTCAACCACCAGGCTATTCTAATATGAAAAAAAAAAAGTTTTTAAGTTATTTAAAAAAAATGTTAATCCAATGTGATTTTAATTTTAATATGTTTTCTAATTTTTATGCAAATTATCTTTAATTTGTTAGTAGCGGATTTTACTTTTATTGCTATTCGCTTTGTTAACTTAAATGTTTGCTGCATTATTCTAGAATGCCAAACGGTAATTATATCATATTCCATTAGCTCAAGTCATAAATAGAACATTTATTTGCATGCAGAGCAGCTCAGTTACATCTCTCAGAGACAGCAGTTTCAGTCTTGTTTTGGCTCTTCAGTCTGGAATAGCCTTAACCAAGCTGCAGGCAAATAATCTTACATAAAAGCAGTGGAAGCTTTTCATGATTTCCAAAATTAAAATCACTAATATTTTTTTATGAACTATATATTTATATATATTGAATTGTGTACTATAATGTGTCACACTTTTTTCTTTCTAGTGCATTGTCCTGCTGGTACTTATGCTTCAACAGAAGGTGGGTGTATATTCTGTCCACGTGGAACATATCAAGATTTGACTCAACAAGCAGAATGCAAGCAGTGTCCTCTTGGAACTTTTACCAGGCAAGACGGCAGTAAAAGTGTTTCAGATTGTGTTTGTAAGTCACTTTTGATCTCTTTTTTTTTTCCAACTTTTAGGGACAAGAATCTTCCACTATTTTCCAAATTTACAAAAGTTTAACTGTTTTCAAAATTTTGAAATTCAATCAGTGTGCAAGTTTTCTCTGCATACTAGTTTTTAAAAGCAGACTGAAGAAACTTCTGCAATTTGTTATATGATCATTCTCACTCCAGAGTTACATTCAAACTTCAGTCGTGTTTCTTTTTTTTTTTTTCAATGTAATATCACATATTTATCTTTTAATATGGAAACTCTAAGCAATAAGTTGCTCTAAAACTTCGTTTTGAATCTTTCCATGAGGAATGTAACATGCAAACTTAGGTGGACAATAAATTGATTTGAAGTACATCACTGTGTTAATAAATTTTCTGTCCTTCTAGTTGTCCCATTTTGGGTTTTCCAAACTGCTTGTGGTTCACTGGAAAAAACAATTATTGTTGGGATTTTTATTTTATTCAAAAGTTGCAAATTTTTCTTTGGTCATTGTAATTTTAACAGAAAGGCAAATAGTGGGTCAGTTGGAGTCCCATGTGGCCTAATAGATAGAACCCATGCATTTCAGGACTGGTTACATACTTTCTTAAGGATTATTGTCCATTATGTTCTTAATCTTCTGGGCTGAAATACATTTCTGAGTGTTCTAAATCTAGAAGAAACAATAATGTTCATTTAAATCTGAAATTCTAGTGACAATTTCTCAATCCCAATTACGTTTTTGAAACATTATAACATCATATACCATTGTTATTCTGAGGTATTAATTTTAATGAAAAAATAACAAACTGTTTTTTCCACTGAAAAGCATATTGTTAAAAGGAACGATATGAATGCATTTTAAAAAAGAAAAGAAATGTCAATATGTTCAACCCACTGTTCTGTTGTCTGACGAAGATGTTTGTATTAATTGCAAATGAAGTTGAATTCTTATTGTTACCTGATCAATTTTCCAGCTGTGTGTGGTTATGGCACATATTCTCCAACTGGACTGGTACCTTGCTTGCAGTGCCCAAGTAATAGTTACACTGGTGATCCTCCTGTTGATGGATTTAAAGAGTGCTTCAAATGCCCAACAGGATCTTATACTTATTCTCCAGGGTCTAAAGAATCGAACGATTGCCGAGGTAAGCTTTTATTATAGTTTTGTGAAGACACATATGCACCATGTAGCAAAAGTTAGTAAGTTAGTTGTCAACTCAGCTTATAAAATTGTTATAATGGTCTTATTGTAAATTTTCCTATGTGATTAAAAAATAATGGTATGAGTCATCTATGTTTCATATCATTAATAGGTAAAAATATGTGCACAAGGTGAATAAGTACATTTTGATCCTCATTCTTTGATTCACACTCAGTTTTCTTTCATCTTTTTGTTATTTTATTAGAAGAAGCTTGAAGCTATATGTCATGCAAAAAATCATTAGCATTAAAGAGATAATTTCCATAGAAATAAAAAACAGTTAAGAAAAAAAGAAAAAAAAAGAATTCTGTTTTTTAACATTTTAATTCTTTTACACATTTTAGCACAAAAGATTTTATTTGTTTTTAATTTTTTCATGCACTAAAATTTTTGAATTGTGTTCCAAAAAATAATTTAACTAATAAATTTTTGTTATTCTATAGATATAAAATCAATTGCTATATTAAATATTGTCACTAAATATGAAAGGGGGAAAAGCTGTAAAATCAGTGTTTTAAATAATGTTAAGTTATTTGAAAATATTCTACTTTGCCTTGCCATCCGGAACCTAGTCATTCTGAACTTGAACATACTAGGAACAAGCAAAACAGGCAAGCTATGAGTAAGAAACCTCTAGCCTCCTTTTTATTATTATTTTTTCATAAATTATCTCTGAAAAGGCCTACAGTGTAGACCATTGTCAATGCCAATACATGCATTGTTACAGCTGAAAAAATTAATTTATTTCCAATACTTATTTTGATTGTGAGTGAAGGATTAGTTCAGATCTGAATCTTGTGCATTTTAGTGAAGATACTTTTGTGTCTTTGTGAATCTGTCACATTTGTTCGTTGCTGGAGTTGCTCACTGTTGCACACTCAGTTCAGAAAGAAAGATGTCATTGTTTTCCTTGTTTATTGTCATAAAATTTAAAATTTATGCATGGGCATTTGTATAGTTTGTATTAATAAAATTATAGATCACTTAAATATTTTAGTTTTATTTTTAATTTTTTTCTTTCCTTTATCATGCCTGTATTGTTGCTTAGATGCAATTAAAAATGGTATGTATGTATCAGTATTTATGTCTATGTAAGTGATCAAGTGATATACAATATCCTTTATTGAAAGTATTTGAATAAAACCATTAAATTTATATTGTTCTTTTCAGCACGTTGTGCTCCTGGAATGTATTCTGAAACTGGTCTGGAACCTTGTGCTATTTGTCCTGTAAACTTCTATCAGCCAAATGAAGGACAAACATCCTGTTTAGAATGTGCTTCTTCTCAAACAACATCTCGAACAGGATCAACTAGTCAAACTGATTGTGTTCCATGTAAGGCATTGTTGAATTAATAATACAAAATAAAAAGTAAAATTTATAGAGCATGATGTATAAATGTACATAAATCAAATCTGTGTAGAAAATATGAATAAACACAGTACTGTATGCTGCAAATATATACCTAATAATACTTGTTCAAATCTTCAGTCTAACTTAATACGTCATAAACTTTCGAGCATCTAGTCTCGCTTTTAATAAAATCTGTTGAAAATGATCCATTTCAACCGTGGTGTAATGAATTTTTTGAAACTTTTGACTAGCTAAGTATTGAAAAGAATATTATATAATTTATTTACTTTAATATTACTTACCATGCACCATTCCAGTAAGGAACACAGGTTCTTACTTTTTACTTCATAAATTTAAATGCCTCATGGTATTTCACAAAATGTTCTCAATTAGTACGTAATGCAAACTTATCTGCAATCAAGAATATTTATTGAACTTTTACCATTCCCTGATTTTTTTTTTAAATCAAAGCTATGCAAAATTATCTCCTTATAGAAAATAGTACATTAGTAAAGTTGGGTCTCGCCAAAAAGAACGCAATAACCTGCTGGTTTTATTGTTTGAAAAGTTACTTTGAAGAATAATGATGTCTATGTTATAAACTACCTGAATATTTCAGCCTGTGCATTCTCTTCTTAGCTTTCATTTTTCAAAAAAAAAAAAAAAAAAACATTTTCTTCAATAAATAATGAGTTAATGCTGGGTCCTGCTAACAAGGAGCATTAAGTACATTGCCTAACCCTAAGGATGCTTTGTAATTTTTTTTGCTTATTTCATTTGGAAAAAAAAGTACTGAGAAGTCTAGGATTGATTTTGCATTATGGAGGAAACTATAATTGTATTAAATCTGTCATTTCTGTAGATTGAACTTAATTTTTCATTTTCTTGTTGTGTTTTAGTGCAATGCAATAGTCAGTCTTGTCAGCATGGAGGATTATGCCTCATTCAAAGGCATCACCTATCATGCTACTGTCCTGCTGGATTTAGTGGTCAGTTTTGTGAAAATGATGTTGATGAATGCTTAAGTCAACCTTGTTATAATGGTGGTACATGTAAAGATCTTCCTCAAGGATATACTTGTAGCTGTCCTAGAGGTAAGAGCTTTGAGTTGTTAAATCTAAACTAGTAATTAATATTTTGTTCTTTAAAATATAGAAAATTTTATGTGTTTCTTAATTATTTTAAATCATAAAAACTAGAGGGTAATTATAAACTTTGTCTGTTTTAATTTTATTAAGTTCATTAAACAGCTAAAATATTGATGATTCATACATTCAAAATATGTACAACTTTTAGCTACAGCTATAATGCAGTTTCTAGTACTAGTGATTTTCTATGACCCAGCTTATTTTAGTCTGTTAGGTTCAACTTATTATTGTTTTCTATTGTGAACTTTTTGTAGCAATAATGGTTTTAAAATTGATTCATTCTTTGTTTAGGATATTCTGGATTGCAATGTCAAAATGAAGTTTCTGATTGCACCAATGTTACATGTCCAGAAAGGGCAATGTGCCAAAACTTGCCAGGCATTGGGAATTATAACTGCCTCTGCAGATCTGGTTATGAAGGGGTGGAATGTGATACTACTGTCAATCCTTGTACTGTTGGAGGTAGTCCTTGTAGTAATGGTGCCAAATGTACTCCACTGTTGCAAGGGAGATACAAATGTGAATGCTTACCTGGATGGTCCGGCAGAACGTGTGAGATCAATGTTGGTATGTGAACTGCAATTTCATAACTTTCGGCTTATATTGTTACTAATTAAAAAGTTAAAATGCATTTTTATGTTTTTCTAGGTATAAAGTTGCCATATCTCAGTGTACATATTACTCAGTTTCATATGCCTGTTTACTTTATTAAAGCAGCTTTGAAACTGAAAATGATGCCTATTAAACTGGAGTATTCACTCCTTCCAGTATGGTTAGATACCACAGAAATGCTATGCATATTTATTTAGTTACTAACCATTACTATTCTAGATGTGACCAACATTTGGGTTCAGCCAAAATTATGCTGACTTTAAGTCTGTACAGTAAAAATATTTTAATTTCGTGGATCTTCACCTGAGTTAAATAAATTATATAGAAAAAAATATGTTCTTTTAAATAGTTCATGTTAATATATTTACTTAGCGGAAAACTAGAGATACAAGCAAAAAAAAATGAATAAAATTAAAAATCCTATGCATATTTGCAGATTACCCCTTCACAGTGTTATTTTTTTTTGTTGGCTGTGTTGATATAAATTATTTAAACAACATAAAAGCTGACATTAATGTTAATTTTTAAAAAGCAAAAGTTAACCTAATTTTTTGGTTTACTTTTGCTTTTTGGTAGTTATGCTTTGTGGTTTTTTTTTAACCATTTAGGCCCAGTCATTAACTGAATTATTTTGTATATTTCAAGGTATATTTCATAGAAAATATGATTCTTGTCTCCTTTAGATGATTGTGCCGACGAGCCATGCTTATTGGGAGCTAATTGTACAGATCTTGTAAATGACTACAAATGTGACTGCCCTCCTGGTTTCACTGGAAAAAGATGCGAAAGAAAAATAGATCTATGCACTACTAGTCCATGTGTAAATGGCATTTGTGTGGATCGGTTGTTTTTCCATGAATGTGTGTGCAACCCAGGATGGACAGGATCAAACTGTGAAGTTAATATTGATGATTGTGTAGATAATCCTTGCCAAAATGGTAAGTTTACTTTCTGTAATGATGATTTTAACCAATTCTAATGCAATTGCAGTAGAGCTCATTCCTTTCTCTGTGATATTAAGTTTCATTTTCAAAGAAAATAAATGAACATTTAATGCTGAAACATAAGATAATCTATTGGCTTGAGTTTCTTGTCAGGAACAGCTATCATATAATTTTTGCCCTGTTAGTGTTTAATCTATCACTAAATCAATGCCTTTAACCCCCAACTTTTGGATGAATGAATGAAAGGGGATAAATATTTTCCAACCTCTTCATGATGGTTGGTAGTTGAAGAATTCAGCATGTTATAAGCCTGTTCTTTTGCTTTTATACATAGCTGTTGCAAATTGTTTTACTCTATCCTATTGTGGAATTAGAGAGAGAGAAAACATGAGGGGGCGGGGGTCATCCTAGAATGGACAAGAACTTACATTTGATAGTAAGCATGAAATGGAATAGTGTTCCAATAAAAATTCTGAAAGTCATCAAAATATTTAAATTTCTTTTATTTTTCTTACTTGCAGGTGGTCAATGTGTCGATCTTATTGATGATTACAAATGTGTTTGTGATGCTGGTTATACAGGCTCCAAATGCCAACATGAAGTCGATTCTTGTGAATCTGAGCCTTGTCAGAATGGTGGAACATGCATGGATCACTTAGATGGATTTTCATGTGTATGCAGACCTGGATTTGTTGGTCTGCAATGTGAAGCAGAAGTTGATGAATGTGTCAGTGGGCCGTGTGACGCTGCTGGAACTGATAAATGCATTGATGTAGATAATGGATTTAGGTGTCAATGTCATCCAGGATATACAGGAGAGCTATGCGAGGTACATTGCATGATATTTTAAATTTTTTGTAATATTTTGTGAATTGTTTTGTGAGGGAATTAGTTGCAAGTAACCTTGCACTTGCTGTAGCGGGTTTTGTACAGTCATGAATAAATATATTTGTAATACATTAAAACAATATGTGTGAACGATAAATGTCATACATGAACAAACTAGTTTTATTTTGAACTGGTGCTTCTTTTAGCGTACTGAAGATGAAATTTCAACCTAAAATAAGGGCAAAAAAGTTAAAATAATCTCTTGGTATGAGTCACTATGAAAGAAAATAAACCAAAGTAAAATGAAAATTGCATACACATGTTTCAGGGTTGCACGGAACCCCTGTGCATGATTTTCAGCATTTAGCATGTGTTATTCTTATTAATATGAACCAACAAACTTATTAAGTGAGAATGCTAGGTTAAAACATTATTTCACTTCATCAATGTTTTGACTGTAATTGCACTTTTTAACTCCTGAATTGATTTGTAGATATAAATTAACCAGCAACAAATCCAACAGTAGAACATGTTTCATGTTCACCTCTGGAACTTGCAAAGGGATTGGATGTGCAAAACAAATCCTAATAACAGTACTTATTTAAGGCATTGTTTTTAATGTTCATGAACTTTTTTATTTTATTTTATTCTGTTCAGGACTCGGTAAACTACTTTGAAATGATATGTATTGTAGCTAAAAATTGCTTTTGCCTTAAAAAGCTCTGAATAGAGTTGAATTTTGGTACTAGAATGAAAATAGCATTACATTTTACAGCTACTTTTGCACTACAACATACTCGTAGTTTGGCGCTAATGTTTATATTTTGATGGAATGTTTGATTTGAGTTGGTTTTTTCAATGTAAAACTTTGGTAAATTATTTTGTCTATTTATCTTACTCTAGGTAAATATTGATGAATGTGCTACAGAACCATGCTTAAATGGTGGTTCATGCACAGACAGTATTAATACCTTCATATGCCAGTGTCCTGTTGGATGGACTGGAGAAAGGTGTGAAACAGACAGCGGAAGTTGCGAAAGAGATCCTTGTTTGAACAATGGAAATTGCATTGATCTCTTTCAGGATTATTTCTGTGTGTAAGTTATTTTGAATTTCATATTGGTTTAAGTGATTAGATGGTATGAAATATTCTTGGTAATATTCCAGTAAAGTAAATTGTCATGCTTGCTTATTGAAAGACACGCAACCAGTCATGCTTTAGATCAAAAAAAAAAAAAAAAAAGTTGTTACAAACATTAACGCTTATATTGTTAGTAATTTTGAATAATTTTAATCTGTTTATGTTGTAAAAGGACAGCAATGACTCCAAGAGGAGCTTACTTAATGAGAAGCCTCATCCAAGTCAATTATTATCAATCATTAATAAATAGCATGAATTATTTATACTTGGGGTAAACCCAACCTGGCAGCATAGTAATGCTGTGATTAGGATTTGTATAGTCTTCACAATGCTGCCAGGATGGGTTTGCCCCAACTGTAAGTTGTTCATTTTCAAAATACAGTAGACCTTTTCTATATTATGCTTGCTGGGAGTCAAGAAAAAGTCCTTCAGAGAAAGGTCCCTCAGAGGGTGTTAAAAGTTATAATTCAGCACTTATTTCTACGAATCAGTCGTAATTTTTGTGGCAATAAAAATGTTTGTGATTTCTCCAGGTAAAATTTTGTGAATTTTACATGAACAGAATTGGAAGTGAAAAAGTCCTCACCACAAGTGTGGTAACAGAATTTGTTTCCATTTACCTCATGTATCCTTTTACCACAATTGACCCCACCTGTGATTGATATTATTTCAATATGATTTTTCTTGATTTCTTTTGAGCATTCTAGTCCTTGTAATTCATGATTTCTTTATATTCTGTAGATGCCCATCGGGAACTGATGGTAAAAAGTGCCAAACCTCACCTCAACGGTGCATTGGTAATCCTTGCATGCATGAAGGCATCTGCTTAGATTATGGCAGTGGATTGAATTGCTCTTGTCCTGCTGAATATACAGGAATTGGTTGTGAATATGAATACAATCCTTGTGACGATAATGTGTGTGAAAATGGTGCTACTTGTACCAATGTGGAAAACACATTTGTTTGCACTTGTCCATCTGGTTTCACTGGAAAATACTGTGAAGATGACATTCCTGATTGTACTCCTACTTCCTGTCCTACTATTGCAACCTGTATTGATCTCACAAATGATTTTTACTGCAAATGTCCTTTTAATCTGACAGGGGAGGATTGCCGAAAAAGTAAGCTGTTTCATAATATTTATGCTTTATTGATTATTTTAAGTCTCCCATATGTTTCTTGTGTTGAATGTTTTATATTGCTGTTGTTTCTTTTTAAGCTACTTGCAAATGCAGCATCATAATTGAATGGAATATTTTTAAAATTGTTTGTGCTCTTAGAGCTTAAAATCTCTTTCTTAAAAATATTTTTTACCAACTATATTATGATTTCATAGCTTTTATGACAAAAAAAAAAAAAAAAAGAGGCTAGATTGATCACCTGTGGCTGTATTATATTTTAGATGTCTTTATAGCTGTTAATTCTTCTAATTTTATTCTTTATAGCTGTAAATATTGATTATGATTTGTTCATCAATGATGAAAGCCATTCTTCAAGTGTATCATTGGCAGCTCCTTTTGTTTTGAATACCAATAGCATGTCCATAGCACTGTGGGTTCAATACAACAGTCCTAATTCCAAAGGAGTATTTTTTACTCTTTACAGTGTTGAGTAAGTAATGTTTTTGTACTTTCATTGCTCTTTAAAAGAAATTGCATTTTGCTAAATAGTCTTACTTTTTTTTTTAATTTTCCCTTTTCATCTGTGTAAGTTACTGACCTCCCCCCCCCCCCGCCCCAATCTTTGACTATTTTAATTTTTTCCCTGGTTAAGTTAAAATATTTTGCCTTTGATAATTAATAAATAAAGCTTTGAAAATAAAAGTTCTGATTGTGAAACATTAATTTATTATAAATAAAATCTATTGTTGTTCCTTTAAAAAATATATTAATCCCCAATTATCATTCTCTTAACAAATGGTAGAATTTTTTTTTTCAACTTAAAAATAACATTTTTCTAAGAGTTTGTTTCATTTTCGCCTTTCATTTTTCAAGTGTATTTCTATGGATTACTTGATTAGCTATTAAAATGTATGTATTGATATCATGCGTGTAATATAAATAATATTAAGTTGAAATTATAAAATTATTTACTTTGTATGGTGACATCAGTTTTGTTATTTTCTTTTATGAATAGATCTGCTCATTTACCTATTGGAAAGAAAATTATGGTGCAAGCAGATGATACTGGAGTTTTAATATCACTTTTCCCCAACATTACTAGTGATATATTTTTGCGTTATTTGGAAAATGTCCCGATTAATGATGGGCAATGGCATCATTTGGTTATTATGTGGGATGGATCCGAAGGAACAATTATGGTTATGATGGATACAGCACTAGCAGGATTTGTTGATGGATATGTGTCGAATGTGTCTTTGCCAAAATAGTATGTATTTTTGCTTTTGAAATATTTTAAGAAAATTATTTGATATTTTGAGTTTACTTTATTTGTAATCAAATTTGACAGTGAATTCATGATTTTTTAAAAAATATAACATCTAAATTTATTGCTGTAACAAGGTTGTTTTGTTAGTTCTCCAATGCAGCTTTTTTGGTTCAAAAATCATTGTAAAGTTCGCTTCTCCAATGTTGGTGCTTGGGAAACTACAAAAACTATTATTTTATATACAGGCTTCTTGCAAAGTTGTAAACAAACAAAAACATTTACCAAAAAGAAATTAGCTTGAATCCCCAATGCTAAATATTAGCAACGCTGGCTCCCCTTATTTTCAATTGGTTTCTAAGAAGATTCCTTCTTGAACAAATGGCAATAATTTTAATTTGGACTTAAATGTTTATTTTTGTGAAACATACTTAAAAGTATTTTGTAGTAAGTTACCGCCCTAACCTAGGGCTAAGGCAGAAATACTTAAAATACACCACCAGCTCAGTTATTCCATCCGAGGACTGCAGTTTCGTGCTTTTTAGCACTCATCAGCCCGGAATAGGAATCACATAAGCTAGTTGGTGTATTTTATGTATTTTTTGTGTATACTTAAAAGTATTCATCAGCTTGTTATTTAATTATTTTTATTTTTCATACACTTTCAATGATTGGTGTTTGCTTGCATTATAATTTAAATTATTTGGGTTTCACATCGTGTTGTGCAAAAACAAGAATCTACTTAACTTGCATTTCAAGCTAACTTTTTAAATTTTAATTTTGGATACAAGAATGTGTTATTCATATTATACATGATTAAACTCTTACCAATAAGGAAACTCCTGGCAAAAACTTGTAGAATGCTTGTAAAGATTTTTTTCATTCTATTTGTAATGTTTTAGGAACATTTTCTGATGACAGTTCAAATCTGAGTTTCGTTTTGTAAAGGGTAGAGACGTACCGAGTAGCACTTTGGCCGAGTACCGAGTACTCGGCCTTTCACTACTCGGCCGAGTACTGAGTTACCGAGTACTCAGCCTTTCACTACTCGGCCGAGTTACCAAGTACAAATTATGTTTTAAAAAGAACCACCGACACACATGTGATGAATTTTGAACTTATTAGAATAGTTGTATAGACCTCCTTGTCCATACAATAGTTTTTAAAACTAAATTCCTGCTGAAATTTAACTACGCATTATATAAACAATTTTGTTTGTGCCAAAAATTTTACAAAAACATTATTTTTAAAATTAAAAATAAATAAACTAAAAGTGTGATTAATCGAGTTGGTATTAAAACAAATTGCAGTAAAATCCCTCTAATGTGGACACTAACAGGACAATTTTTTTTTGTTCGCAATAGAGAGGTGTCCGCAGGACAGGGGTTTAATAATGTTATTTGCATTGGAACTGGGGAATTAAAAATTGTTGGCATAGAGGGGTGTCCGTTAGGAGGGTTTCACTGCATACCAATCAATTATAGTTCTAGTCCGCCAAACATAAATAATTTTTAAAAGCAGATAAAACAAATGTGCAGGAACACTACAAACATGTGTTTCCGCCCCCCCCCCCCCCGTTACAAGGAACGTCTATTTCAATGCATACATGTGAGCTAAAGAATGTAAAGACATTCGACAAAAAACTTTAAATCCACGAGCTCCCATTTTGTGCATTGAAAAAGGAATTTCTTGTAAAGCCAAAACACGTGTCTGCAGTGTTCCTGCACTGTGCTTTTAACATTGTTTTATTTCCTTTTATTTTTTCAATAAAGGTATTTTTATATTTTTTATAACTAATTTTTGTTTGTAGCAAAAATCCATTTTTAATATGAAAATTCCATATTTTCTATACTTACCTCTTTTGCATAATTTTTAATAAATAAGTTTTATTAACTTCGCGGACATTAAAATAAAGATTTTTTCCATTGAAGCATTACAAACTTCATTATTCTCAAAATTTAAATTTGACTTATAAATTTTAATTGTAAATGATTGCAGAATATAATGCTTGCTCTCTTTTTTTTAAATTTTAGTATCTGTCTTGGATAATATTCAATTTTTTGCAACTACTCGGTATTGGACGAGTATCTGATCAGAATTTGGCCGAGTACCGAGTACTCGGCAAATTGGCCGAGTAGGCCGAGTACCGAGTAGTTACCGAGTACTCGGTACGTCTCTAGTAAAGGGCAAAAGTAATAGTCACCAACGGCCACAATGCCACTACATAAAAATGAGGATTACCTTAAAGTGTACAAAACACATTTCTTAACTGGTAAAATCTTTTCCACCAAAATCAAGATACAACCTTTATGAACTAATTTATTAAAACATATTACCTACATTATGTAATGTATTAGTAGCTTCAACAAATGACAACTATATGTATCATTTAGCAGTTTGAGAAAAAAAGATGCCACTACCTTAAAAAAGTGGCTTCTGATGAAATTGTCACTACTGGCCCCTAGTTTTACCCTTATCTCTTTGACAGAAGTTCAGACAATTTTCGTATTTTAGACCATTGGCTGTTAATTAGAAAATAATTTGGGAATGCAAAGACATTTTATACTACTTACAACAGGGAATATATTAATTAAATGTTAAGGCTTTAAAATAAATAGAACTGGAAAAATATGGAAGAAATATAATTCACAAAGAAAGTGAATTACATTTTCAATTTAAATTTACCTATATTTTATTATGAATTATTGTATGTAATTAGGGTTTATATAATTTGTTTTCTCTTACACAAATTACTACATGTGCCTATCTGTTTTTTTTTTTTTTTTTTTTTTTCAATTACTAGTGGATGGGTAAACCTAGGAGCTCCTCTAAATGAAGAAAATAAAGCAGTTGCTGGTGCTGGTTTTTATGGTCGTGTGAGTCGTGTAAACATATGGGATCGGACTCTAGATGTGACTACTGAACTCCCTATTCAATTCCGTGACTGCCGAAATGCACCAGTTTTATTCAATGGGTTACTTCTACGTTGGACTGCATATGACAGGTTTGTAGTTTTCTTAAATTATTTGCTAACAGACTTTCTTTTCTGTTTTTAAATACACCTTTCTAAGTTTGAAAAGAATATTGTTTTTGTTGTATAGAATACATATTCATAGAATTTCAAAAGAATGATTTTCAACTAAATTTTTCTTTAGAGATACAGTTATCAGTATTATATATAAAATATTATCATCACTGTATACTTTTAAAAATAGTTTCCTAGTTTGTACTCTAGAAACATAACCTTTTATTCGAAAGAAGGAGGCAAATGGATATTGAAAGTAAAATTATTGTGAATTTGTGAAATTCCAGGAACATGTTTTCATGAAAAATTATTGTATGAAGACACTCTAAAACTGAATTCTTGTATTTTTGTCATTTTTAAAAAATAAGTTGTGTTGTAGTTTATCTGTACATTTAAATTCAATGTTTATTGGATGGACACATTTGAATAGGATGTATAACTTAAAGAGGAAAATTTAAATGTCAGTTTTTTTTTGTAAACTTATGTGTTTTGATAGCATCGAATTTCTTATTTATTTTTAGATATGTTAAGAGATAGTTATAAAATGTGCTTGTTCTTACTTTACCTTTTGCTAATTTTTCTTAATTTGAGATCAGCTTCACATCTTAGCAACTATTTCATAAGCGACTTATTTATGGAAAAAAATTCTTTCATATTATAATGTCATACATATTTAGTTTAAGATGTAACTATGAACTAATAATCAAAAAATACACAGAATTTTTATTTTTATTTATTTATTTATTTATTTATTTTTTTTTTGTCAAGTTAAATGAATAAAAAATTTTCTCGGAAATTTAAGTAATTTCAAACCAAGCTTTTAAAAATGACTCTAATGATTTGTAAGTACTTTCAGTATCACTATTTAATCTACATTGCATCATTTTTGTTTTTTAAAACTATACAGCTTCTCTGTATGTTTTAGTGAACTGTTATTGGTTTTTTAATTATATTTTTAATAAAATTGGAAGTTACAATTGTACAAAAAATAATAGCATTTTATTGAAATCAAATGATTATGTTTAGATTGACTAGCAAGTAATATATTTGTATAGTAATGTTTGTATCATAAATGTTCTTATGCACAAATGTATAACTAAGCAATGTAATTATTACAGAGTTGTTGGTACAGTAGAAAGACAAAGTCCTGGAATTTGTGGTGAGCGTGTCTGTCCAGTTGGTTACACAGGAGATAACTGCCACATTTTGCATCAGGATAAAACTCCACCTCAATTGCTTCACTGTCCTCCAGATAAATGGGTCATTAGCAGCAAGAAGTCCACCTCAATATCATGGGAGGAACCACGTTTTACTGACGATTTAAGAACTGTCAAAATCATGGAAATGAACAACCTTGAACCTGGTATGTGTTTGTATCTCTCTAGAGATGTGTATTTTGAAACTGCAACAACCAATGTCAAGTTGTTCAAAAATATCAGTTTTCAAAAAGTGATTCAAATTGAAACTTAGATTGTTTTTGATTGGTAATATGGTAATCCTTTCTTCTATTTTTCCTAGGAGTAATACATGAACCTGTTTAAAAGTGAACAGGTATAGATGTATATACATTTAATCTGTATAGCAATATAGATTAATAATATATAGGACAATGTATGCACATTAAATGCTCCACAACAGTTTTACTCTTTATGTAACTTTTAAGGTCTATGATTTATTTGTTAGTTTTTTTTTTTTTTAAATAGAAAATTGACACTTACAAATTTTTGTATTTTTTATTACCTTCAGAAGCATTTTCATGCCTAGTATAGAAGAGAAAAACTGACAAATCTTTTAAGTAAAGTAGGTTTGTCTTTTTATATTGGATGCTTTAGAATGCGTACCATTTTTTACTAAGCACCTTAAAAGTACTTGTTCACACTCAAATCATGTAACTTTGTCACATTTTGTCAGTAATTTTAAAAATATTGGTGCATTGATTCCTTACGCTTCAATAAACAAACTGTCATGATGCCTTGCGTTCAATTTTGAAGAATTATTCAGAAACCCAAAAAGATAACTATCTAGGCCGTGGAAGTGGAAGCATCACAGCCGCACATAACCTCAGATCAACGACTGCCTTCAATGCCCAAAGAACATAAAAATTTAAAAGACTTACCCCATGTTGAATGTATGTTGACGATAGGAATGAAACATATCAATTACCGTACATTCTTTATTTCATGCTAAATTTTGAAGCAGACCAGATATGACAGGACTTTTGTATGGTGATCACCAGGAAAAAAAACTTCAAACACTTAATAAAAAGAAACACAAATCCGCTGGTGACATACTTAAAAGTTCAAAAAGAAGAAAAAAAACAAGGAGCTGGAGCATGCAAAGTTCGTTAAAAATCGGAAAACGGGGAGTTCATTCGCATGGTTTATAAAACATTCAAATTAAAATGAGCGCAGGACGGGCAGTTCACTTTTAAGATGGTGGGGTGTATTCAGGGATGAAGCAGATATCAACGATGTCAGTTGCAGGCCAACCCACGCCGAAAAATGGCGCATCAGTTGGTAATCTCCATGTTAGTGGTGTTGAAATCATCAAACAAATTAAAATTTGATTGGGGTAAATGCAGCTCCGCATCACCACTCATAGTTATGTTGAGCATCAAAATATGGTCATTAATGAAGGGCTCGATTCCGGCACATTCTGCGTTCCTTCCTCCGAAGTCATCATACATACAGGTGATACACTTCCTATGCTATCATCATCTGCCACGAAGTTTAACGTTCTTGATTAAATAATTATGTTATAAAAATAAAAGGTTTCACCTCATTTTGAGGTCTTATACATACGGCGGAAAGCCATGGTTGTCCAATGACGCCGGGCACTGATGCTTCGGCATCGCCATCGTTGAAAAAAAAGGAGAGCCACAAAAAGCACGACCAAACGGACTGGGAGCTGCAAGCAGAGTGAAGTGGAGTGGAAAAAATGAATCGCCGAATGAGCGATTAGATCCGGGTACGCGGCCATGCGCGGGAACCAATGAGTGCGTTTGGTGCCCAAACAACGAAGGAAAAGGACGCTACCACCATTTTAATGGCGGACAAAAAGACTTAGCTTATTTTGGTTTCGAAAATAAGCTAAGTCTTTTACAGTGCTAGAAACTTGATTTTTTGGACAAAAGATTCTATGACGACGATGTTGTTTCTTAAAATGTATTTATTTTCTTTTCCTCAAACAAGATTATGAGTTTATATTTAAAATTGATCATTTCTCAAAACTGTTTTCTAGGTCAGTCACTTTCTAGAGGTGTACATGATCTAATATATGTTGCTAAAGATGATGCTGGAAATACACAGAAATGCAATTTCAGAATCAACATTATGAGTATGTTTTGTTTATTTTATTAATATTTTTTAAAAAATGTGTTCACATTTTATATTTTAAGTGTCATAAATTTTATTACCGTAAATGAAAAAAAGTTATAGGACTTTCATTTTGTTTAAATATGTTTTTAATACCGCATTAAGTAAAAATTCAAACTACGTATTGTGTAAATTTTTTCTTAGAACATATTTTTCAAAATTTTTGGAATTATTACTGCTTATCTCTTATTTAGCTTTTTGGTATAAAAAATTTTCATTGTTGCATTATATTATATTTATTAATTTCACTGCTGCCTGCAAAAAAATTTTAATAGAATCGTTCAGACAGGGTATTTAACAAGACTTGGTAGATATTTTGCTTCAGATGAATTTAAAGGCTACATAATAAGGAAAAATATTTACATTAATATTGAAAATTTCTTTGCTAGTTATCATTTTTTTGCAAGCATGTTTTAGAATTTTTAAAGGAAAGTTTCAATACTTCCCCTCCCCCCCCCCCCCCCACCCTTGCTTTCTGGTGAAAACTGCCATTTCTTTGCTTTACTGTATCAATTACAGCAACTAAATTAAAAATTAGTTTCATATGCTTTTTATGAAAGCCAAAACTTTATCCTTGGAAGTTGCTCCCACTCACACTGCGAGGCAAGTCACTGTCTTGGTGATAATCCAACTGTTAATGAGATATAAATAAATAGTTCAGTTTTACTTCTGAGAGGGTTTGCTACTTTCCTTATTATTTTGAATTTTATCAAAAAAGTAGTTTATGGAACAATATTTATTTCTATGATAATAATTGTGCTTGAAAACTATAAAATACAAATTACAAGCAAAATATTTTATTTTTTTTTTCTTCTTTTTGGTCTAATCTACTGAGTACCAACATTGAGTTAATACTAAGCAAATGAAAAAACAACAACCTGTGCAGTAATAGTTTTGCTGGCATAATGTTTATTGCTGCTGGCCCTTAAAGGAATAAGAGAGTGAACTAAATTTAAAAAAAGCATATAATTTTTATTCCAAGACAGAAGGCTGTTTAGCACTGTTAACATAAAGTGAAGAGTGGTGATAACATTTGCATCGCCAACAATGTTAAAACCATTAACATTATGGGGAAAATGTGTGAGCAAAATCTATTAATAGAGAATATATTTAATGCATCAAAATTATTTTTTCATTAACTTTTTTTTTGTTCAACACTAAACAAATTCAAACTGTATAATTGTATGGGATTGTTTTGATTAAGTTACTTTATAAAAAAAAAAAAAAAAAAAAATGTGGCCTTGCCTTTTTTTTTGTTGAAATTTCAAAGTACTCATACATGTTTTGCTTTTCGGTTAAGGAATTTTTAAGGAAAAAAAATGAAGGAATTATTTATTATTACCATTCAATTATTTATTTATTTATTTATTTATTTGATGAATTATTTTGTTCTGCTTAATTTTTTTTATAATGTTCTATTTTATGAAGATTTATGGTAAATTTTTAATATGTCTAGTTTTTGCCAAATTTAAAAGCATCTTATTTATACTGATGTGTGTGATGGAAGCAATTTAGTAATTTTATAGTTTAAAGGTATATATTTTGCTTCTAATTATAACTTTCATTTCAGGTGAGTTTTGTACTATACCTATGCCTCCTATTGGGGGACAATTGGGATGCGCAGATTGGGGACCTGGTGGAAACTTTAAAGTTTGCACGATAACATGTGATAAAGGATTAGAATTTTCAGAGAAGATTCCTCGATTTTACTCTTGTGGCGTAGAAGGATTTTGGAGGCCCACTGAAGATCCTAATAAGCCTTTTATTTTCCCAGCTTGTGCTAGTATGTGCCTATTTGATTATGAATTTGAACGATACTTTTAAAATATTGATCCTTTGCTTAAAAAATGGTTTTTTGTTTGGAAATTAACTTACCTAAATATTGAATTTGGCTTTTCATCCATGTTTAGAATTTTTTACTAAAGTGGTGAATTTAAATTTAAATATTTTTTAATTATTTATTAGTGGTTAATGCATTATCAATTTAATTTAACATATTCCACCATTGTTTTTATTCTTAACAACTGTTCTCTAAAAAAATAGCATTTTTCTAAGTCATTTCTCTTTTATTGTATTAAATATCTGTTTCTAATTAGTATAGTTTTCACTTTCTTCATGTATTTAAATATTACTGCATTAGTTGAATGTAATCTTTTAAGTGTTTACTTTAAATAAGAGTATAATTGAGCTTTTTTCTTGTTCATTATTAAAAATTAATGGAATTATTCCTTTATTTTTATTATTTATGAACATAAAACTCTAATTTATCTCAATCAGCTTTCCAAATGAATTACATTTGCAGTATTTATTTCTTTATTGCAATTGTTTTGAAAATTTATAAATTAAAAAAAAAAGTACAAAAATGTTTAAAATTGAAATTTAATTTTCTTAGTTAAAAAATTGTATTGTGCATTTAGTTTCCACACTTTTGCACCTTACTTTTTTTTTTCTCTTTTTAACTATAATGTTTTAGACCTTTGTTTTAAATAAATTCTATACTTCAGACTAATGTTTCTGCAAAAATTTTAAAAGTTTTTTTCATGCTGTTCTAAGGAAATTTTAAGAATAGATTTTTTTTTGTCATAAATTGAATTTATTTTTCACCTGTACTTTTTTCTTTAAAAGGGGTTTTATCTATTATTGCTTCCATTGTTATTTTTTAATTTGGTTGCTTTGTTTATTTGAAAAATGATGATTTTCAGAGAAGAAGCCAGCTCGCAGAATATTCCGTATTGCAATGGATTTCCAGTCATCTGTCATATGCTCAGATTCTGGCAGAAAGATTCTACATGATCGAATTAAAGACAGTTTGAGGAAGGTTAACAATGATTGGAATATGTGTTTAGATGATGGGCCTGATGCTAATTGCAGAGAGATGAAAGTTGTAGTCAAATGCAACAAGCAGCCAAGAGGAAAAAGACAAGTTGAAATCAGTGACATTTATACTGTGGAAGTTGAATTTCCTGCTAAAGAGTTAGTATATCTTAAATTTGAATGACTTTTATAAGTATTTAAAGGGCAGGGTAAAAAAAAAATGTTCATTAGTAGTTAACCGAACAGTTTTCTATGGTGATATTTTGAAAGATCTTGCTATATTTTGAGTAAAAATTGCAAGCAGTGGTCACTGAAGGGACCCCTCAGTGCAAAACTGCTTAGTTTTGAGAGAGTAAGTTATGATACAAATTCTCAAGTTCTAAACCTTTTCCATCCCCTTGTTTCCCTTCAGTGCTGGACATAGAAGAGAACCCTTACCTCTGTTGGCAACTTAAGTGGAGGGTGGGCATTCACCCAATTCCTTTTCACTTTTTCATTGAAACTCAGCGTAAAAACTTGATGGAAGAAGAGTAGGAGTAGCAGTTTCACGATTTGCCCCAACTCCGAAAAATCATTTGTTTGCTGCTTCACTTCGATCGTAATAGAATCCACATGAGATGAAGAAAAGTTCTGGGGGGGGGGGGGGGTGCCAAAAATAGCAAGTAAAGGCCCTTCCCCTTTTATTAAACAGTATTTTGTTTGCAGATGGTCTTTTCAGGTTTTGACCAGTGTTGTTCCCATATGATATATGCCGTATACTCTCAAATATTTTTTAAACATATAGTGTACACCCTCAAACTTCAAAAATTTTCATTTTATGTCATTATCTATATGATCGCATACACATAATGTGCATAACTGATTACTGGGAGTATACCTTCAGAGAATTTGATGTTAGCATCACTGGTATTGACCATTGATTGGAGGAGTTTTCTGTTTTCCAATGAACATTGTTTGGAGAGGACAAGTTATTCTAAGCGTTTAACAAAATGAAATATGATACAGTGACATGAACACCATGCAAAACAGCTGAGAATCTTTCTACAATGAGGAAACTTAATTTGGGAGTCTTATAGAAACTCAAAGTAAATACTTCACCTTTTTCTTTGATTTGCTATCTGAATATATTCATTTGTGGATATTGCAAAATGGTAGTGACTAATGTTTAGTAATTACTGTTGCTCAGAGGTGACCATTAAGGGAGGTTTCACTGTTTATCTGCACATTAGATTAATGTTTTGAAAACTTTTATTTCATTATGAGGCTTCTGCTTAAAAAATAGCTATCAGTATTATAAATATTGTTTAATTTACATTATTTGTAAATACATTCTATGTTATTGGACAATACTTTTGAGTTTACATGCTTTTTCAATGCTACTTTTTGTTTTCAGTGATCCTGTGATCAATAAAAATTCACAAGAAAGATCCACTGTGCAAGAAGTTACAGAAAATGCTGTACTTCAAAAATCTGCCTTTGATGTGCGCAATATATTGCCCAATATTGCCCCAGACCTTACTTCTCTAAAAATGCTTACTGACTATGCTTGTCCTGTTGGGGAAGTTGTAATTGGCTCTAGCTGTGGTAAGTGTTTTTATGCAATCTCATTTTTAAATTTTTTGTTGGCACCTGCAGTTACCAGAATTGCCATATAAATTCAAAAATCTTTCAAAAATCTATGTTGCTGTTAAATAGCATTAAATGCTACATGCTATAGAATGAATTACTGGTCCACTATATGTTTAATATTTTGTGGTAAAGACACTATAACCAAAATCTCTAAAGGAAGTTGATTTTGTTGATTTCAAATCTTAATTGATGCAATAGGTTTTTTTATAATAAAATCATTCATTGATTTTGAATCTTGGCTTAAATAATTGCAATAAATTAAATGGCATTAACGTTTCATTATTATTTTTTTTTTTCATTTATTTTGTATTTCTTATTATATTGTTTTTCCCTTGTATGACAATATTAAACTTTTTTTTTTCTTTTGATGAGAATAACAGCTTAAAAAGGAAGTGTTTAAAGCAGTTATTTTCAAACTATGTTGCACAAGTCATTCTGAAATATCTGGTTGTAATTATTGCAGTTGTTGTCAAGGTTGGCAAGGTTTTGGACACTACAGTAAAAACCTTGGTTTTTGCTGTCATGTCAAAAGACCTTGCGTCCAAAAGTGTCTGAAACTGTATTGTTAATGAAACTATCTTTTGAGAGAAAATATCAAAAATAGAATCAAATGTATTAAAATAATGAGTTGTATTAAAAATGTATTGAATGCTTACATTCAAGTGTATGAATTGAATAACATATAAAACTATTTATTCTGCTGAATTCTAATCAAGTTAAATAGACGCTTCAGTTAGTCATTAAAAATTTCAATTGGTACACATAATTTTAATTTTTCCATTTTTATAATTGAAACCAAATTTTTATGTAGTTTATGTATGTGTAGAAATCAGTTTCTAAATTAAGTGCCACAATTGACAATATAATACTCATCAATGCCGTTCTTAAGCCCTCTTGGTGTTTTCTTTTTCTTTCTTTCTTTTTCTTTTTTTGCTGCAATGAAACAAAATAAATATTTATATCAACAAAACAAATCATTAACTTAAAATTAATTTTCTTTTATGAATTGCTACTAATTCCTATGTTTTTCTCTTGCAAAAAAATAAAAAATACTTTTATATTTTCGGTAAAGATGACTTACTTACTATGCTAGTATAAAAATTTTAAAAGCTAAATTAGAAATGAAGGAATTACTCTCGTTTAAATCCGAAATCTGGCTGAAATAAATTTCATTCCAAGTGGATTACTATACACTGTATGTAAATATTTATATTTGTTTGATACCCAATCTCTCTTTCAGTTGAATGTGCTATTGGCACATATTATGAAAATGCAACCACTCAGTGCAAGCCATGCCCAATAGGATTTTATCAAAATGAAATGGGATCTTTGGTTTGTAAGCCATGTCCTTTGATTTCTGGAAGGCAAGGAACAACCCAATCAATTGGGGCAAGATCTGCCGAGCAATGCAAAGGTATAATTATTTTATTATATTAATTTTGGAAAACACATATATAAGCTAAATATATTGTATTGATAAAAGATAATTATACAACATTAATAAGTACAAATTTTCAGGAAACTACATACTTATTCCTTATATAGCATTCATATTTTCATACTGTTTATGAAATCATAGTGCGCTTATATGGATGTAAGAAATGCTACAATCCCTCCCCCTTGAAGAAAACTGGATGCATGATAGGCTGGAAGCTTCAAAACAAGTTACACCAGGCAGTGATTAAGATACCTTTAAAATTTTTTTAGAAAAAACTGCATGAAGAAATATATACCTCTTTTTTCTTATTTAATATTATTTCTAGAATGTGTGTAAGTTTTCTCCTTTCTGGTCAATACTTCTTTCTTTACTGCATGTTCAAGTTTTTGTGATTCTACAGTTGTACTTTTTGTGTATGTCTTTTACACATTTTTTTCTGTTTATAAGTTAATAATTTTGTAGCTAATGTCCACAGGTGAAATCAGGGGTGGCATTTCACCATTTCATTTGGGGGGTCGAGTTTCTTAAATATGTATAGCCCCAAAGCGAAACCAAACACACATTAGCTAACAAGAAGTTGTCATAAAATCGGTTTAATATGAATAAAATTAGTGTTTAAAAACAATTAAAATTTTGATTCATTGACTAAAAAGTTATCATACAAAACACCTCCCTACTAAAGTTTTTTTTCCTTTTGGAAAAGTTATAATGCATGATTTTTTGAATTCAGAAGAGCAGGGAATCGTGTTACTAATCTATCAGTGCCCAATGTTGTGCTGTTTTGCCAGTTCAACTAAATGGAAAAGGTATTTTTCCCCCTTTGTGCTTCGAAAATATTTCTCTAACCTCCTGAGAAAATAAAAAAAATATTTTGCTATTAGCTGAGCTGATTGTAATAGTTAAAAAATAATTCAAGTAACACAAAGTTATGTATGAAAACACTTTTTATATCCTGCTCTTCAAAATCATTCAGGCTACTTCAAAAACCTTAAGGGGCTAAAACTTTTCATCATTGAATAGTCTAGTCATGTCGGCGCTCTCAGCTTCAATGAGATATCATCTGCCTCCAGCTCTGTTATTCACTATTCCAGACTGATGAGTCCATAACAAGGACGAAACTGCAGTCTCTGGATGTGAAAACCATTCTGTTGGTGTACTGCTTGTAATTTTTCTTGCCTCATGCTAAAAATTTTACTCACAGTTGAAACATTTTATTTTTCGTTTTCAAAATCTAATCCAAATAACTATAATCCCAGCCAACCATACAGAAAAATAATTATCATCAAATCTTGTGCTAATTTCATTCGAAACTGAATCTATCAATTGATACAAAATATTCAAAAATCAATGTTTGACTTCACATCATCATGTGAATTTTTGTCACTTTTCTTTTTTGTGCCCCTTTAAAATTGGCTCGGAGGAATCATTTTTTCGAAAAATTTCACGATTGATTGAAATATACATCTATAAAAAATATATTTTCAGTTTCAATTGTAGATGGAATTGTGGTGGTATGGTGCACAGATCAATTGTAGATTGAACTGTGGTTTCAATAGTCTAGTAGCGGATTGAAGATATAGATTTTGATAGAAAAAAGCATTTTTCAAAAATCATTTCCCAATGCAAACAAATTGGATAAAAATTCAAACGAAGTCATACATGTTAAAGGGCATGAGCTTTTTCACCATTGAAAGAATCGTTTTGCAATAATTCTTCCAGTCGTTAAATCACTGCTTGAAGTTATAGAGAAATGTTTTTATCATTTTACCTCTTGAAGATTATCTTGTGTCACTCCGCGATTGCGTAATTATAGAGCCCCATAAAAGGTATTTGGTTGATATGTCTTTTTTTATTCAATAATCACATGCATTTTTAAGAAGTTTCTATGAAAGCATTATAATGTATTGTGCAGCTGAAACGTTTTTCTAGCAGAAGAAAGCGATGAACAGTCATTAAATAAATATACACTTAAAAAATGAGTGTAAAAGTGAATGTAAAATATAAAGGAATTTTCTTGTGAAAACCATGCAGCCACAACACTTTTCACGAGCCTCTCATATTGAATGTACCATCGTTACACTGGGCAAACAAGTGTCAAATGTTTAGCCTATATGAGGTAATGTCTTCTTTAGTTAAAATTAACCATGGTTCTGAATCAATTTTCTATGTTCTGAAAAAGCCGAAAATTCTTCATGAATTTCTAAGTCCTCATCCAAATAAAGAAAAACACTTTTTCTGGTCTGAGAATGTGTCGAGTTTCATCAAATAGGTGCTGAGAACCAGCGAGATTTCCTTTTATTAACATTGATTTCCGACTTACATAAATTGAATTCACCCATTTTCTACCATTCTGCTCAAAAAATTTAGGGGTGCGACCACCCCCTCTTGACCCTCCTATTTGCCACCCCTGGATGAAATATTTGATTATTTTGGTATATAGTTGTGACTTTACTCTTGTTATTTTTAAATTTGTTCTGACAAAACATGCAATTTATTTTTGAAACTCGGATACAAATGTTAAAGAAATTTTTTTTTCATATTTTAGAATATTGTACTGCTGGTAGTTATTATGATGATCAAGCTGGGGAATGCTTACCTTGTGGCTATGGATTTTATCAACCAGATGAAGGCACATTCAATTGCATTGCATGTGGCGCTGGGCTTACTACTCGTCGAAACCAAGCAGTCTCGAAGTTGGAATGTAGAGGTACAAAATAATATTTTGAAAATTTCTTTTAGAGTTAAATAAAATAATAATTTAAATAAATTAAAGAGTGACATTTAGCAAGAATTAACAGAAATTAAATACATAACATTCTTTAAATTTTGTGAATTTCTTGAAATTCTTGATGTAATGGAAATAGTAGATAAGAATACAAAAGATGCTATTTTAAGGTATAAAAAAAGTGAAAATTTAAAGTGTTTCAGTAAAAGAAAAATGTAGGAAATAAAATAAATGGTTCTGAATAGTTTAGAGAAACATTCTTTTAATTGAAATATTCATTAATTTTCTTTGAATCATATTTAAAGCAGTTAAATTGCTCATTTAAACCATTTTTGTTTTTAAAAATTTCAATGATATCTCAAAACTGAAGTTAGACACATCAATTTTTACAATTAATGAATTTATCGAGTAAAACAAACCATCTTTCTGAAATAGATTTATATATATGTATTAAAAGAACTTTTTCTAGGTCATTCACAAGTAATATGTTAGATTCAAATCCTGATTTTCTTCTTACCTTAAAATCTATGCCCTATTCCACAATGCCCTTTACCCTCTTCCCCTCACAAATGATTTTTATTTGAGTTCTAGTTTTTATCATATTGCAATACAAGGCCATTTGCTCGTACTGCGTGCTATTTAATATTTTCTTTTTTATCATGTGTTTAGATATTGACATCGCTACCACATTGCTCAGTACTAAAATAGTGTTAATATTTAATATATTTAGAGGAATGTCTGTCTGGATATGAACTGGATGAAAATGGAGATTGTGTACCATGTCAGAGAGGTTCATTCAGATCACGTGGAATGCCTGCTTGCCAGCCTTGTGCATCAGGCAAAACAACTCCTGATGTTGCTGCAACAAGTGAACAAGAATGTTTGTTAGGTATGTTATTCATGCAAATGTATTACCCTGCCTTAGTCAGCATGTCGGAAGTCAGTGATGTTGACCAGCATATCCGAAAATTCGAATTTTCAGGCATGCCAGAAAATCCAGGGTTACTTTGAAATTAATATAAAAATAAATTTCTTAGCTCAATTCCAATCACAAAGCAAACTGTGATCGGGTAAAAAATAGATTAGAGAACCAAATAGTTAGTAAACAGAGAAAGGGAATTAACTAAATCCAGCATTTGTTGATCTGCATCATATTCTACAAAAGTACAACAGGTAAAACCTCACTTGGAAAAAGTTCCAATTGAATCTATCTTTTGCGCAGTTTGATTTTTTAAGTGAAAGATGTAGCAATAGTTGACATATTCCATTAAAGAAACTTATAACAAATAGCACTTTTGGTGCTGATAATGTTTGTCAGGGGTTAATTTGCATGGGAGCCCAAAGAATGTACAAAACTATTATCAGTAATTATTAAAGTCAAGTTGTGTGTATATTCTGTATTGGTAATGAGTCAATTGTTGCAATCAAATAATAATAGTTGTGTTTAACATTGTGTACAAAAATCAGAATATTCAAAAGAAAGAGGAAGTAACATTGTAGAGCTTGTTTTGGTTCTACTTTATCTAAAAATTGCCAGTAAAATTATTTAAAAAATTTTAAGTAAAAAGTTAAAATTATGTAGCATCTTCTCTTAAAACTAGATTAAAACCTTGTAGGTAAACTTCTCCTACGTGTTGACTTTATAAAGTTTTAAGTTAAAAGTAGCTTGAAAAGCTACTTATGCTTAATCAATCTTGTTAAATTTTACATCTTGTTCAATGCTGGAATCTTTCAACTTCTATCTAGCTTCATCTTCAGCTACAAGTTAAAGTTAACTTAGACACAAAAACTAGGTTGTCTGCATTTTTAAAAATTATTCAATAATATAATTTTTTAAATGAAGCAAAATTCCTAGCAGCATTTGGGTGCATTTGGGGTATTCATATTCTGCTTAATTTTTAGTATCATTTTCTATCAACTCATTAAAATGTTTTTGAAAATATCTGCTGTGTAAAAATTTTATATTGAAATACTTTAAATCACTTTAATATGCTTACTATTTGCTGAAATTCATACACAGCTCCTGCTTTAACTGTCATCAACTTGTTGAATAAAATCAAAAGATTTTTTCTGCTGCCTTGCTTCCTGTTGGCATAATTAAAGTTAAGTTTAAAATCCAAAAGTTAAGATATTTAAACTAAGCCAACATTAACTGGCCGTGTAATGTCAAGTTGGAGACAAGCCAAAAAACATGTTTCAGAAAAATACATTTATTAAATATGACTAGAATTTTTATAACAACCCCATAAAATAACACCCCCAAAATATCATAACAAAAGTGGTTCCAGTAAATAAAGGAAAAATGTCACCAATATGTCGATGTAGTCGCTGGCCAGTCCGAAAGATCAACTTGAAGACACACAAAAGGTCGCCCGGATCACACTTCAGGAATGTCCGTAATGGAAAGGCAACATTAGACAGTTCGTAGATCGGTGAACATCTTAGTAGACACATAGGAACTCACTTCCCCGGCAATCTTAATGGGCCGGACACAACACAAGTGTTTCTTCACCTGGACTCATACTAATTCCAGGACTTGGAAGATTTAGTTTCACATACCACAAAAAACCCCCCGCTAGCATCGCGGGGAAACCCCCCCCCCCCACACGTGAGCCGGACTAGGCTTCACGATCAAAACAACAACTGGGGATCGTTGAGAGAAGAGAGAGTGCTGCTCCGAGTGCTGCCACTCGCCACAATATATATGTTTTATCAACCAATGAGATTCCATGCCTCAATGACGTCACCACACTAACTTCCACTTCGACCATCACTCATTTGTTTATTCCACTGCCGCGAATATTCGTACTCCTCTCCATAGCACGTGCGGTCAACAAGTGGAATTAATTCGAATCAATTAGGTGACAACTCAACTTTTTCTGAATCGACACATCGAGACATGCAATCTTCGATGGTTTCAGTAAACAGTCGCCATTAATTATGGCGTGGGGGAATTGTCGATTGAAGTGTTAGCACCAACTAGTTGACAAGTTCTATTTTTACCAGACTGGGCTTAAAGTAGGTACACTTAACTTTAAATTATTTTCTTTAAATTATCGGCTGTGGACCGAGAATAAAAATAAAATAATATTTATGCCAACACTTCCAAGCTAAATTTAAAACTTGAAAAAAATGTTAAATGTCAGCAATAATTTTACAAATCCATTTAAATGATTGATTTTGCTATTACAAACTTACTCTTGTTATTAATTATTAACACTCTTACAGATATTTGTCGGCCAGGAATGTATGTCAATTCTACAACACAAATGTGCGAATTTTGTCCCAAAGGAACTTTCCAGGACAAAGAAGACAGAATGGCTGAATGTATTAAGTGTCCACAGGATACTACTACTGAAGGCCTTGGCGCAACATCACTAGAGGATTGTTCTAACCCATGCTTTGTGAATGGAAGAGAGAGGATTTGCCAATCTAATGCAGCTTGTGTGTATCATGAAGATATTGATAAATATGAATGTGAATGCAAGTCTGCTTATGCAAAGACAAACAATGTTACTGAAGAATGTATTCGTAAGTTTTTAGCTTGGTTTCTGGTACTATTGAACTATTGTATGCAAGTGTTCAATTATTTGTATTTTTTTTGTTTTGTTTATTCATAAATGGGTTAGTTATATTAAGCTTTTTTTGAAGTGAACCAAATTCTGTGTGTGGGTGTGTGTGGGGGGGAGGGTGAACATTTTAAGAAATGAAACGTCAATGCATATTCAATTATGTTTACTTTCATTGTGGCATAGAATTTTCATTGATTTCAAGCTTTGATAGCTAATAAAATAAAATTACATTAGAAAACTTATTAGAAAGTTTAAAAGAAAGCACTTTTCTTATGTTTTATGCTTTATTTTGTTTAGTAATAAAGTCGTTTACTTTTTAAAACATAGGATTGAGATTATTTGGCATTTGCTTTAAGAAGTTGATGCCTTTTCAAATTATTATATCAGTTATTTTGTTTAAATGACTAATATCTTCAAAAATGTTTCATTATTGGGAAATTTGCAAAATGAACTTTTAATACTACATATGAAAAATGTGCTGGAGTTCAGTAGCAAAAATCATTAAATGGTGGCAGTTTTTCTTGTAATTTGTAAATAATGTTGTATTCAAAAATACTGCAGTGAGCGCTGGGTTATTGAATTAGTGGTTACCTGAATCAGCCACTTCAATGAATCAAATCCTCGAAAACAGAATAAAATCTAGTATTAACGTGAAGCAACTGTCAGAATCAAACATGACACTTAAATTTATACAACTCACCATTTCACACATCCACCTAGTACATCAATGCAGTTTTTTCTTTTCCTTACCTACTATTAGTAAAAATAGTTTTTTTTTTTTGTTAAGAGTGAAAGAATGAGGAAGCAGGGTGTTGTGCATTAGTTGTGGCGGTTTTCTCTAGAAAAGATAAACAAGAGTGAGAAAGAGAGAGACATTGTGTCAATGCGACTTCTGTGCTCCACGCTTTTTCACCAGTAGGGTTAACGTAAAAGCAATAAGATATGAATTATGAGTACCTATAAGTGTTTTATTGCATTGAAAAAAGTGTCTAAATTATTTACCGCCTTTAATAAATCAGCAATGATTTTTTTTTTTAATCACAAGCTTGTTAAAATTTTGTAATATTTTTTTCACACTGTTTTACAGTATGATATTTTAAATAATCACAGAATGTGAATATTTTGAATGAGTGGCATACTTCCAATGATACTATATCCTGTTTATCAAATAATTAAATAAATTTCTATGAATTTGTTCATAAAATTCCACATTAGGAAAAAAAAACAAAACTAGCTTTTGTTTTATTGAATCAGCTGCTTTATTGGATCATAGCTGTATAGAACAAACAAGATTCATAAAGCAGCAGCAGTCACTAGTTTCAAAATGAGCTAAATATAATTATTCGTCGATTAGAGAAATCTAATTTATATGCATAACAAAGTGGTTCTTTTACAGTTTGTTTGTTATGGACTTTAGAAAAAGTCCCCAATTTCCAAACAGCTCTGTCTGAATATTTTGTTATCTTGAGCCATGGATCATTTTTCCTGAGAAAATATAGTTTTGTATTTGAACAATCATCTAAATCAAATATTTTTTCCTTTAAAAATAATTTTGCTTGATTTGTACAATAACGCACGTTTTGCTTTATAATTCTTACAAAGTTACTTCATATAAGTACTACTTCCCATTCTTCATGAATGTAACTCTCATAATTTTCTGTAGAAATTAGAAATTGAACTAGTTGAACAGATTTCTTTTTTTTTTTCCTTTTTTAACCTAGATGTCTGTGAAAACTTCTGTGAAAATGGAGGTACATGTGAAGTCAGTCCACATACCTATAAACCACGGTGCATGTGTCCTGGAAACTTTTACGGAGATAACTGCACTGAAAAATCAGAATTTGTCTATGTTGCAAGCGGTATTGCTGGAGCTGTGATTGTCATAATTCTGTTGGTACTTTTAGTTTGGATGATATGCGTAAGGTACGCTTTTCATTTTTTTGTATTCATTTCGTTCAAATTTTCAATTTTCCTTACTTTCTTGAAACTCAACTAATAATAGGTAGTTTTAACCGGAAACAAAAGTTCATTTACCCAACAGCAATGTAAAGCATCAATTTTTTGAGATTTTAACTATAAATAGTAGAATTTATCATCATATGATAATGAAATCTGATCTTAACTTTGTTCATTGAAGATTTCTCAATGCAGTTTTATTTGCATTTGTACATTAAGTGTACTTCAGGCATCGGAATTTCATTCAGCAATCTGTGGCACAGATTAAAAATACAAAAATAATCTGGAAGATAAACCAACATTAGATAAATTCTGAGATCTAAACCAGCAGTGTGAAATGCCTAAGCATAGTGTGCGAAACTTACTTAAAAACTACAAGTGCAACTTATGGTGTGTGTATTATATACCATAAAATATGGAACAAATATTTGTTGGCAGAAATGCTTATAACAAACCTTTGTCGAAAGTTTTTAATTGCAAAGCATTATTGGATCCAGCCTAAATAACTTAAAATGCTATGGTAACTGGAGTTTCATTATAAAACAGTCATGTAAACCAGAGTCACTTAACATTGAGATTATATTCCTTAAGTTCAAGACTTTGAGATCTTATTTCATGATGCGTGAGTTATGCTATAGTATGGTTACATATGTAAATGTACATATATAGAACTAACAATTGTGACATAGGTTTTTAAACATTACATGTTTGTAGAAAGTTCAAACTTTATGCTCTAACTCTGGGTTAACTGTATGCAATAACTTTAAATTATTCATTAGGAAATTTCATTTATTGCAAATTTTCTCACATATGTTTTACATTACTTTTTTTAAACTCAAAATATAGGTCCACTCGCAAAACAAAAATGCAGAAAATGCCTGAGCCTCATATGGACCTCACTGGGTCTCAAACTAATTTCTTCTATGGAGCACCTGCACCATATGCTGAAAGTATAGCACCCTCTCATCACAGTACATATGCTCATTACTTTGAAGACGAAGAAGATGAAGGATGGGAAATGCCAAATTTTTACAATGAAACATACATGCAAGGTAAAGGTACTAACATTTTGTTACATTTATTTATTTATTTATTTATTTTTGTTAAACTCTTTTTGAAAGTAATTGTTGTAAAAATAACTTTGAATGTAAAATTAAAAAAATGAATAAATAGATCGTACATAATAAACATTCAATTTCAGTCTTTTCAAAAAGTTAATTTTTCAAAAGTTTCTCAAATTTAATGCATGAAAAAAATAGCAAAATATTGTAGTAAAAAAACAAAATATGTGCACCTTAAACATGCTTAAAATAAATACTGAATATGCAAGCAGATATATGAAATTCTTCAGACTTTTGTCTGAATATTAGACTTTTCTTCATTTTCTCTTGAAGAGAAAGAAAAAGATTTATCCTTTAATTTTTTAAAGAAGTTTTAACTTTTGCCTGTTTTTTTTTTTTTTTTTTTTTTTTTTTTTTCCCATTTTGTAAGCGTAAAGTTGCACCAGGCAAGGTAGGCTCAACCAACATTGTACTCTAAATTTTACAAATCATATATTCTGGTGATTTGTAAAGAATACTCAGTGAGCTTCTGCTATGTTTATAAGATAGTGATGCACAATGCACCATCAGTTATTTATTGTAATAAAATTCTTTTAACCACTTTTTATGAATACCTTGAGAAATATTGTAATGTCTTTTCATGTAAAATAAGTTTTCAGGCATTTTTATTTTTGCAAAATATAAGTCTTATGTGTATTTTCAGACTTTTTGTACATATAACACTCTAATGCCTTAGACAATTTTTGTTTGTTAAGCAAATGCATGTTTGTATGATTACAACAGCAAATTCATAAAAACACCATTCACCTTCTCTTCACAAATCAACGTTTAAAAAGGATAGCGTTTAAAGGTTGCATAAGACTTGTCTCTTAAGTGATCAAACATTCACCAAAAATAAATATTCTGCCTTGAGCATTTTTTTAAACAAAATGAATGAAATTAATATTTTGCAGGGGTTTTTTGAGCAATCACGATTGCTTATTGTTCTCACTTGACTGTTTTGATGTCCTATGATTTTATTTCCCCTCCCCCTCCCTCTGCAGCACCACGGTCGGTCGGTCGCCCGCCTCACGATGCTGCTCCTCTAGCGAAAAATGTCTCCAGGTTGTGTCACTTGCATACCTTCACACATACACCTACACACATACACACACGCATACATACAGACACCTACACATACACACAACTACCCCCCCACACACACGCCTACATACACACACTCGTCATTGTGGAAAACATAATTTGAATCCAAGATGTCAAAGTTCAAATTATTATTATTATTATTATTATTATTATTATTATTATTGAATCAGAAATTACCTCTGGGTAGCCTGTGGCTTAATATTATTCATTGTTACATCAATAAAAATCATTAATTGAGGCTGTGAGAAGCAAAGGGATGTAAGTTGACATTTCCAAGTTTTGAGTAAAACAAGTTTAAAGATAAGGTCCTAGGTAGGCTTACATTGCCTTTTTTCCAAACTCCTGCTGAATAGCAGCATTGACCAGGTTTACTAGTATCATCTCTAGCCCCACGGCAGAGGAGAGGTTCACCTACCATTTGTACTGGTTATCTCCAGAATTTTAATTTTGCCTCTTACATTCCTTTTGTCTTCTCACTGCCTCAACTGTGCTATGTATGTTCAACAACTGAATTAACTTCTCTTTATGTAGATGGATTTCATGGAAAGACTAATACATTAGGTCATAGCAATGCAAGTATTTATGGCACAAAAGAAGATCTTTATGATAGGTTAAGGAGGCATCAATATCAAGGAAAGAAAGGTGGTAAGTAAAGCAGAGTTATATTTTCTAATGTTAAATACTGTGAAAATAAGGGGGAAAATCTGCTTATTAAGCATCTTTAATTGCATAGAAATTTGTTTCAAATCAGTAAATGCTTAATTTATGCAAAAAAAGTCTTTATGTTTGTCTTTTTCTATTTTCATTTATCATTTTGTTCTGCCTAATAGGAAAGTATTATTTTGGTAGATTTAGACATTAGATTAGGTATGATTCCTTCCACAAGTGTTTTGGAAGAATAAATATGTAGTAAATGTAAAGGCAAGATTAAGCAACTATTCTTAATTTTTATAAATGTCACAATGTATTTTAAACCAGGGCTGTCCAACCGCAAAGAGCTCACGGGCAAGAATTCCAGTCACTGATCACCTGGCGGGCCGCAGTTTGGAAAAGTTAAACAATAACCTCTTACCTTTTATATTCCTCATGAAATAATGGATTTTCCAGCGGTCCTGGAACATTCGATTCTCACTATATATCTTAGGTTTTTTACTCATCGTTGGAAGATGAAATATTCACAATCAACAATAAAATCAGTTTTCACCCGTTCCCAAAAACGTATAGCTAGGGTACAAGAGAGGTTTACTTTATATCCAAAAGCTGCAAGCTTTTCCAAGAACCTAACATTTGTCGCAATCAGTCAGATCAATATCATCAAAGAAAAAGAGCGGAGAGTTGACAAGGGCAAGCTCTCAATTTCTTTTTTGAAATCAACAAAGGTTGCGGAGTCAGTGAGGGGGTCTTTATTTTAAACCAATTTCAGGCAAGTTTTGCTTATCTGAAATGTTTCTCTCTTCCCTCAATATCTCCGCCCGCCAATGCGAGGCAATACTATTTCTAGGAATTCGTTTGGACACCAGCGTACAGGGTAGCAGTGCTTGACTTTGACCTGTAGATCTAATGTACCTTTTTCTCCCAATACAATGAAAGGAGTAAAAGAGCGATCAAAAGGAAATTTCGGGGACCCTGGCTTGACCAAGAATGGTAGTCTCAGATGCTTCTTGACACCATAAAATATCAAAAAAAAATATGCTGAATAAGAAGTTGGCGGGCCGAACAATATGTGTTGGCGGGCCGCCAGTTGGACAGCCCTGTTTTAAACAAATGTGTTTCTTCAAGTAACCTAATACTAATTATCAGGAACCTTATGCCACCAAGAAAAAATGGGTTGTGTCATTCAAATTGTGACCATAATGTTCACGTTATGGTCGCAATCTTCTATGTACTAAACTTAAAGTTTATCGTGTGATATGTTCAAGAGGCCTAACATTCAATCCGCATCTGGAGCATGTCTTTCAACTGTAATCATTTTTGCTATTATTGACATATTTCACCATCTTGTCAAAAGCGGGGGGAGGGGGGGGCATTTTATTTTTAATTGAAAATTATTTTGTTTTGAAGTAGAGTAAATACTAAAAAGATATTTCAAAGGCAAGGCTGAAGTTTTACAAATCTAGTGAAATTTTAAAGGACTATTCTATGCCTGAACAATTAAAAACTACATTATTATTTTTTTCCAGTTTAATAGGGTATATCAGTGTTTTAATATTTCAGGATAAGCAACAACAATATCAATGTCATCAAAAAAACAGTGAATCATATCAGATTTAGCTTTTTTTTCTTAATTTTAATGGCTGATTAACTGAGAATTCTTGATACTTATACCTTTAAAAGCAAGTACATGTTTTGTTCCTATGTATTCTTTTAGAAAAGAATACTCGACTTTTAAGATTAAAACTTGGCTAATTGTAAAAGGTTAAAGTTTCTTCTCCTGTTTCTAAACTAATCATTTTGTACAAAGGATTCTTGATATTTTGACCTGTGTCTGAACTATTTTCTATAACTTTGGAGTTATAAAAATGTTCCTGTGGTGTAATTAGGTACTGTATCTCTAATTGGTCAGGAACCTCAAAATTGGTTCTCCGAATTAGGGCCTTCTGCCATTGCGTCAAAAGTATTTAGGCTCTTTAATGTCCCTCTTTGTTTAATGCATCTCCTCAAAAAATTGAACCATGTTAACCATTTGTTCCCAAAGGCTCACGGTATTTTAAAATTTTTATCCTTATTTTACTTTTGTACTTAAAATTTGTAAATTAACTCTTAACCTGATGTAATTTGATTTTTTTACTAAAAATCCTTTAAATCATTCCTGGTTGTGTTATTTGTTCTTACTTAAGTTTATTTTTTGTTGTAGAAAATAATTCCAACGTTTGAAGCTCAACTTTTTAAATTCACTTAAAATATAGATGATTTAAGATAAGCGTTTTTCCTAATGTTTTTCTTGTTTTCTTATCAGATTCAGCAAGTGAAAGTGAGGAACAACCGCACTGATAAAAAATATGGACTATCTCAGAGGAAGTATCAATTCAAGAAATTCAAATTTCATAGTGGCTATTTATTTTTAACATGATGAGATGACGTTGTGGTAATTCAAGACAAGTATTGCAATAATGTGTTAATGTTATAAAACTAACTGAAGTTCAATTTTGCTTTTGTGAAATTAATGTATGAATAACTTCTAATTTTTCTCAAAGACATTGCTGCGACAATATCTTCTTGCAAGTGTTTGTATAAAATCATCTGTTAATCATTATTTCGACTTTTTCTGATGGTTTTCTATTAAAGAGATATGTATTTCAGGGGTTATATTTTTACTTTCATTGTTATTTGAAAATAAATGAACACACTCATTGTGAAAAGTTATGTTGTTTGAGTGTTAACAGTGAACGAATTGTGCTAACAAAACTTCACTAGTCGTTGCAAACACCATGTTTTGTATAATTTATGTTAAGTTTTTTTTTTTTTCTTCTGCTATTTTGACTTTAACTTCTATCTTAAATATATGTTCCTACTTTCATAAAAATCGATAAATATTTTTTTAAGATCATGTTTCTTCATGATTTTTATATGCATGCTATTTTATAAAATTGTCTATTGATTTTCTTTGGACTATTTTCTTGTATGCTTTGAACTACTGTAAGGATTGCATGTAAAGAAAAAAACATTTGATTCTTATTTTTCAAAAATTAAAATTAAAACAACAAGCATGCATTGGCATAAGTGGACACAACTGCTGACAAACCAGTAACAGAAAGAATGAATCAAATATTTCAGCTTTTATATTGTACTTACTTTTCCTGTTTCTACTGACACATAAAAATAAAATTAGAATAAAAAGATTTAAATAAAATGAAGCCATCTAAAAAGGAATGTTTTGCCCCAAGAAAAATTCTGCTTCTTCTTTATGTTTAATTCTTCTTATAAAATGAGGAATTTTCTCCTGTGGTTGAGTTGCATGTAAATTGTATGCAAAGTAGGTTGGTTATGTTTTATCTTAAAAAAATATTTTACATTGGATTCAATTGTTGAATTAAAACAGGAAATACAACAACCAATTCTGAAATATTTTTGAATAATGAGTTTGGAAAAATGTTTTTGAAGAGGTTTGGTTTTAATGGGATCACAATGTTTTGTGACATTTTTTGTTGCTTATTGGAAAATTTAGACGATTTGATTTTTTCTTATGCCTCTGTGGAAAGAAATGCAAGTTGTAGTTTCTTTCCTCAATCCTTAATTTGGATAGCTTAGCATGAAAGTTCTCATCTTCAACTGGAGTCACAGTCAATATCGCTTGGTTAAATTAGTTTTTTTTTTTTTTTTTTTTGCTGATAGATGCTAAACAATGACATTGGATTATAATAAACTTTCAAATAATTGTTAAAAAAAATAATAACATTATTATTTTCATAACTCTCAGTTTTTCAACCAGCTTAAATTATTTTCGTGCATTTTCTTCTCTCTCTCTCTCTCTCTCTCTTTGGTGAGGGTATTCAACATGTATGGAAAGGGTTGAAAACGTAATTTTATCTAAGGTAGGTTTATTTAGTTGTGTTGCTTCATGTGGGGCTTATGCTGCTGCAAAGTTCATTTTGGTGTGTAAAAAAATAATTTTTTGTCAGAAAATCTCCAAATTCTTGAAAATTAAGGTAACTTTCTTAGCTTACCTTTAAGAGCCTTCATTATGAAAATTTAAATTTTTCTTTCCTTTTTTAAAACCACTTAATTAACAAGTTCATCTGAGGTTGAATCATATCCTAATTAAACAGAAGTTGATTCACGATCATTAAAATTTTAATATGGTTTTATGGTTTTTTTAATGTTTTTTTTTTAAATTTCAATTGCTTCTTCATTTTGCTGGTGCAAATCTCAGCAAGCATACTTCACACACAATGTACACATTTTTGGAAAAAGTTAAAAAATGTTGGTTTTTAGAAATTTAAGTAAAAGGTTACCAGGGATATTCTGTTTGGCTTTATTGTTTTAACAGCTTTGTTCCCTGTACTGGCAAAATGGAAAAGTAACCTTTTTGCTGCGCTTTTAAGTTATTTTATATGTTTTTTATCAGAAATAATGGGTAAACTGTAAGTTTCTTTCCTAATAGATAAAGATAATTATAAAATTAAACAAGAAGCTAATTTCTTTTCATTCATGTGGGTTGTTTTTGTATTGAATTATTCATCAATTGAATGGACATAGGAGCCCCAATACATTTCTCACTTTCATAACTCTTATCAATCCATTTCTATCCATGGAAATATTAGCATTCATTTTTTAAAGAATGAATCTACTAATCATTGCTTGAAAGCTAATATTTTCATGGTTTTATTTTTTTAACCATCTCATTTTTTTTAACATTCATACATGAATATATATATTGTACATAAAATTGTTTTACAAAGCTCAGTTTCACCTCTATTTATATTGTGAAGTTGTACACTATAAATCAAATTTTTTAAATATACTTTGTGTTTGTCGTTTTATTTAATTGTTTATAGAATTTCTGTTTACCTTCTGGCATTAAATATTTTTTTCAAGTGCATATTCATCTTCAATATTATGTTCCAAATTAATATATTGTTAAAATTGATAATGTGGGCCATTCCACGGCAAACGTTCATTTTGTCCCGCACATGACACCTCATATATTTCATTAATAATAATACTTTAAAATATTAATGAACACATTTTTTTCTGCTTAAGAAATTACAAATTTGTGTGTGATTTCTTAATTTTTTTTTATATATGAACTGTCATGTGCGGGACAAAGGATTGACTTTTTCGTGGAGTGGCCTATGTATGTCATTGTTTGATATTTGTTTATCCTCTGCTAGAGTTACATACTTATTCCATTATACACACATGCTTTTTTTGTTCTTAATTATACTATTTCAAAAAAATCTAAACTTGAATTCTTTTCTTCCTGAAACTAATGAACAAACTTCAAATTATCATCTTGTGTCAAGTTTAATTTTACAAATTGTACTGTAAATAGTTATTCGTGAATTTGTTTGCGAAAATAAAGCTTTAAAATCGTGTTTATGATTTTAATTGAGTTTCTTTATTGCTTTGTGTCTAATTATTTTGTATGCTATGACCATGGTGTTACATTTGTGTAATCAGGTAATATGATTGAAATAAACTTACTCAAATGAGAGTGTAGGATGTAAAATGAAAGCTAAAAAATAAATAAAAGAAAAATCTGAACCAGCGTAACAACTTTTGATTCTGAGTAATCACACAAAATAAAGAGAGGAACAATTTTCATAAAAGGGAAAAAAAGAAAAAAAGAGTTTCATTCTGCAAAAGTATAAACCTAAATAAGAACAATTCTCAGGAACACTTAAAACTGTATCTGTAATACTTAAACTGAATCTTGATAATGTTTATAATAAAAAGAAGTAAATCTTACTTTCTAAAGAATTAGGGAAAAAATATTCCTACATTGAATATGTGCTTCGCCGAATATTAAATGCCATGTTTGAGGTTTCAATCTTTTTGTATCCAATTTCAAAAGTTAGAAGCTGCTTACCATATCAAATATATGCTAAATTATATCCACTTATTTTATTTATTATTTTAATAATTATTTTTGGCATCAAATTTGAGCTGTTATTAAATTACTGTTAGTTGACCCAAGCCGGACAGGTCGAAGGGTAGGTGCCAGACTAAAAGGAACACCCTGGTCCTCCAGGTTGGGGATTGGGCGCGAGGCCAACAACCTCACCCCGGAAAACAAATCTTGTTCAGGAATCTCAAGAAGCTAAATCGGGACGGAATGGATGGAGACGACATGGAATGAATAATGATTTGAAAATTGGGACATGGAATTTACGTACCCTATATAGGGGTGGAGAACTGAATAACCTAATAGAAGTGTTTACTTCGTATAATATAGATCTTTTGGCAGTACCGGAGATAAGATGGTTAGGACATGGTATTCTGGAAAAGAGGAATTATAGCTTTTATTACAGCTGTTATGACTCGCAACATCAGTTTGGCACGGGTTTTGTTGTGTCCAAAAAGTTAAGAGAGAGAGTAGTGGACTTTGTGCCAGTGAATGAACGAATATGTAAATTAAGATTAAGATTTTTAATGTAATTTATGACATTAAAATAGTGGTTGGAGATTTTAATGCCAAGGATGGGAAAGATCATAACTTGAAGGAGTTTATAGGAAATAATAGCCTTCATGATAATTTCAACGATAATGGCACAAGACTGGCAGATTTTGCTTCTGCAAATGATCAAGTTGTTGGAGGAACTATATTTCCTCATAATAATGTGCATAAGCATACTTGGAGGTCTCCAGATGGCCTGACATTTAATCAGATAGATCATATTTTGATTGACAAAAGATATCGAAGTAGTCTAATTATGTGCGCAGTTATAGAGGGGCAAATGTGGACTCTGACCATTTTTTGGTGATGTCTAAAGTAGGAGCTAAGATTAGCAGGTTAATCACAAGGAGGGAGCGCAAGGAGGTTAAGAAATTAGATTACAATGAATTAAAGAACCTTGAAACCCTAAAGAGATATAGGAATTGTTTAAAGGAAAGTTTTACAAGTAGAGACTGAAGAAAATGAAAGACACCAGTGGAAGGATGTCGTCACGGTGATTAACAATGCAGCGAATGTGACCATACCAGAGCTTAAGAAAAATGAAAGGGAAAATGGCTGGTATGATGAGGAATGTGAAGAACTGACTAATAGGAAAAACCAAGCTTACAGGGTTATGATTGGAAGACACTCTACTAGAAATTCAGCTGAATTATATAGGGAGTTGAGTAGGGAAGAAAAAAGGATGCATAAGAAAAAGAAAAGAATCTTTATGGAAAACAAATACAAAGATATAGAAAACATGAAGACCCAGAGAGAAGCACGAAAATTTTATCAATTGGTTAATGATATTAGGAAAGATTTTAACTCTAGAACTACAACTATCAGAAAGAGAAATGGTGAATTGACATGTAGTAACACAGAAACAATGATTAGATGCAGGGGCGGCATCTCAGCATTTCATTTGGGGGGTCGAGTTTCTTAAATATGCATTACCACAATGCGGTACCAAACACACATTAGCTAACGGGAAGTGGTCATAAAATTGATTTAATATGAATGAAAATTAGTGTTTAGAAACAATTAAAATTTTGATTCATTTTCTAATAAGTTATCATACAAAACATCTCGATACTAAAAGTTTTATACCTTTTGGAAAAGTTTTAATGCATGATTTTTGGAATTCGGAAGAACAGGGAATCGTGTTACTAATCTATTGGTGCCCAGTGTTATGCTGTTTTATCTTGTCAGTACAACTAAATAGAAAACTTTTTTTTTTTTTTTTTTTTTTTGCCCATTGTGCTTCGAAAATAATTCTCTAACCTCCTGAGACATAAAAAAAATTTTCTCTACTAGCTGAGCTGACTGGAATAGTTAAAAAATAATTGAAGTAACAAAGTTATGTATGAAAACACTTTTATATCTTGCTCTTCTAAATAAATCACCCAGGCATCTTCAAAAATTGAGAGGAGCTTAAATTTTCATCATTGAATAATCTCTTCTCTTCGGCGCTCCCAACTTCAATGAGATGTCATCTGCCTCCAGAACTGTTATTCACTATTCCAGACTGATGAGTCCATAACAAGGACGAAACTGCAGTCTCTGGATGTGATAACCGGTCTGTCAGTATATTGCTTGTATATTTTGTGCCTCATGCTAAAAATTTTACTCATAATTGAAACATTTTATTTTTTGTTTTCAAAATCCAATAGAGATAATATAGAGCCAACCATACAGAAAAACAATTGTCATCAAATCTTGTGTTAATTTCATTCGAAACTGAATATATTACGTCATACAAAATATTAAAAAATCAATGTTTGACTTCACATCATCATGTGGCTTTTTGTCACTTTTTTTTGGCTCGGAGGAAAAAAATTTTTGAACAGTTTCACGCTTGATTGAAATATACATGTATATAAAATCTATTTTCAGTTTCAATTGTAGATTGATCTGGGGGTTGAATAGTCCGAAAATTAAGGGTAGCGGATTGACGATGGTTTGATGTAGAGTAGAGCATTTTTCAAAAACTTTCCTCAATGCAAACAAATTGAATAAAAATTCAAAGGAATTCATACATGCTAAAGGGCATGAGCGTTTTCACCATTGAAGGAATCGTTTAGCGATACTTCTTCCAGTTGTCAAATCACTGCTTTAAAGTTATAGAGAAATGTTTTTATGGTTTTAACTCTCTTGGAGACCCTCTTGTGTCACGCCGAGATTGCATAAACATAGAGCCCCATAAAAGATATTCGTTGATATGTTTTTTTTTAATTGAGTAATCACATGCATTTTTAAGAAATTTCTATGAAAGCATATAATGCATTGAGCAGCTGAAACGTGTTTCTATCAGAAGAAAGCGATGAACACTCATCAAATAAATATACACTTAAAAAATGAGAGTAAAAGTGAATGTAAAATATCAAGGGAATTTCCTTGTGAAAATCATACAGCCACACCACTTTGCACGGGCATCTCATATTGGTCCTACCATTATTACACTGGGCACACAAGTATGAAATATTTAGCCTATATGAGGAAATGTCTTCTTTAGTTAAAATAAGCCATGGTTTACTATTAGTTTTCTATGTTCTGAAAAGGCCGGAAAATACTTCAAGAATTTCTAAGTCATCATCCAAATAACGAAAAACACTTTTTCTAATCTGGGAATGTGTCGAGTTTCATCAAATAATTACTGAGAACCAGCGAGATTTTTTTTATGAACATTGATTTCCGACTGACATAAATTGAATTCACCCATTTTCTATCATTCTGCTCAAAAAATTTGGGGGTGCGACCGCCCCCTCTTGACCCCCCTATTTGCCGCCCCTGATTACATGGAGAGAGCATTTTCAAGAGGTGCTGTTTGGTAATGACAGCCCGGTTGATGAAATTGTTACCATTGAAGTACCTAGTACTCTTAGACAAACACAAGATATAGAAAACATGAGGGATGTTTTCGTGCTTCTCTCTGGGCATGAACCATGTATAGCCTGGAGCAAAGGAGAGTCAGAGGGGACATGATTCAGTTATTTAAATTTATCAAAATGAAAGATGTAAATGGATTAAATTTTTGCGGGGAAAGCAGGACAAGGGGTCATTGTTTTAAGCTATTTAAATCTCAGGCTAACTTGGAAATCAGGAAAAACTACTACTTTAGCAGGGTCGTGGGCACTTGGAATAGCTTACCGGAAGAGGCGGTAATGAGCAAGGGAGTGGATAGCTTTAAGAGGGCCATTGATCTTCATTGGGGACTAATTAATTGACTAGGACCAGCCTAGCTGGGCCCCAGAGCCTGTTGCTGGTCGTCACATTTGTATTTGTATTTGATATACCTGTACCTACCTTAAGGGAATTGGAGTATACCTTAAAAAATCTTAATGGAAACAATGCCCCTGGCCCAGATGGCATTAAAGCCGAACTATTTATTGTCAATCCACCGGAGTTGAACAATGAGCTTTTAAAGATCATTAGTGATGTGTGGAACCAGGAACAGATGCCCATTGAATGGGAAGAGGGTTCAATTTTCACCATCCATAAAAAAAGGAGACAGGCTGAACTGTCGCAACTACCGTAGTATCACACTTCTGAATGTGGCTTTTAAGATTTTTCCAACATCCTATTTCGTAGACTTCTTCCGTATGTTTCAAAAGTTGTAGGAAACTATCAATGTGGCTTCCTGGAGGGGAAGTCTACCATAGACCAAATTCACTCTATAAGACAAATCCTGGAAAAGACCAAAGAGTACGGAATTGATACCTACCATCTGTTCATTGACTTCAAGGCAGCATATGATTGTATCAACAGGAATAAATTGTTCGAAGCAATGTACGAATTTGGAATCCCTCCTAAGCTTATCAGTCTTGTCAAAATGGCTTTGCGAAGCGTAAAATGCAGGATTAAGACCATGTCTGAAGTATCGGCGGTCTTCTATACAGAGAGAGGTCTTAGACAAGGAGACTCTCTGTCTTGCATTTTGTTCAATTTAGCCCTTGAAAAGGTTATACGAGACTCAGGTATCAACACTATAGGCACAATCCTGCAGAGAACTATACAGATATTGGCATACGCGGACGATATCGACATCGTTTGGCGAAGAAAACAGGATGTCGTTGAGGCATTTGTTGCCCTTGAGAGCGCTGCCAAGGAGTTGGGCTTGGCTGTAAACGAGGAAAAAAGTAAGTTTTTGGTTGCGAGCACTAGAATACATGATGTGCAGCCGCTTAATATTGGAAACTATACTTTTGAAGGAATCACCCAGTTTAAATACTTGGGTACGCTTATTACCAGTAAGAATGAGTTTAAAGTTGAAATTGGAAATCGAATTTTGATGGCAAATAGACTTTGGCTTAAAGAGCCAATTAAAATCTAAGCTCCTTTCCATTAATACAAAAATAAATCTATACAAAACCCTCATAAGACCGATCATTTTATACGGTAGTGAGACATGGGCAATTAATAAAACAGAGGAAAACCGACTTCTTATTTTTGAAAGAAAGATCCTTCGGTCAATTTTTGGAGCAGTAAAAGAAAATGATGCTTGGAAAAGTTTATATAACTTTGAAATATACCATAAATACACAGACAACCCAACATCTTAAGAGTAATTAAAGCCAATAGAATCAGGTGGCTGGGGCACGTATTTAGGCGTGCAGATCTGGACCCGGTTAAAAAGCTAACTTTTTCGAAGATTGAGGGTACAAGGAGAAGGAGAAGACCAACAACAAGGTGGCTGGATAGTGTTGAGAAGGACCTAAAAATTTTGGGAGTGAATAGGTGGAGAAACCTGGCAACGTGTCGTACCGCCTGGAGGAAGCAGACGGAGAAAGCCTTGGCCTGCACCAGGCTGTTGTGCTGATGAAGAAGAAGAAGAAGTTAGTTGACAATTGTAAAGAAAAGACTAGACTTTGGAAGAACAGGCATTTGCCTCGAAATGAATAAATATCTTTGTGCGACAAAATATAAAATATGGTAAACACAATGTTGATAATGCACAATTTAGCAACTGGATGACTGACATGTTAACGTTACATCTAAAAGCTTGCTCATTTATTTGCATTGAAAAAGGGATTCCTTCAAACCCCGAAACTAGTGTCTATAATCAGTTTCTAATTTCTGCTGTAGTAACACTGTTTTCTATTGTTACTAAGCAGTGAGTTGTTTATTCTCTTTTTTTTTTAATGCTAAATATTACTACCCTTTTCTTTTTCTTTTTGTACATTAACTTGATTTTAACATCTGCTAAATTTCACACTGCAGTAATAAATGTACATAACTGAATGTTTTGTGAGGGGCACCACTATATATGTTAATTTCAATAGGAATATTTGAATTTCTTTGACTACTGCAAGGCCATCATTAGAATTTTATGTAATACGGTAAAGTATTATTTTGTTATTTATTTTTCTTTGTAGCACGCAAACTATTGTAGCTCATTAGGGTGGAGTGGAAAAAAACGAAATTGAGGATTATGTAAAGCCTCTATGCGAAAAACTTGCCTCTTACCAAGCCTATTTATCATACAAAATTTCAGCTAAATCAAATAATATCTTTAGTTGCAAATTTGACTTTGAATTTTAAGTAATTAGCCTGATTTTTCACCAAACTGACAAAAATTTAATGATAAAATATAATTACCTCACGTTTAAAGTTTTCGAATGTTTGAAATGAAACTCTTGATACATAGTATACTTTAATTACTTAATATATAGTTAGTTGAATGGCTTATGCAATTGCAAAATTGCTTTCAAACATGCATTAAGCGCACTAATCCCACATGCTCTACCAGCGCACTTTCTTTGCGTTCAGTACTATCAACTGTGTTCTTCGTTCTAGTTGGTTGTCTTTCTTTTTTAAGTATTCTATTTAGTTCGAGTGATTTCAAACTATTAAGTAATAACTTCAAAGGTAAAAGAAAACACTGTGTTTGCATATAAACAACTTCAAAGGAAAAAAGAAAAACATAATTATAAGTCAAGGTTCTTCTTTAGCATCATAAATGAGATCAGCATCATTGTTTATAAGTGCAAATGAATTCCAGTCAATTAAAGTCAAATAATCTGCATTATCTGCATTGAAATTTATTGTAAGAGTTTTGAGTTCTTAAACATAGTTATCGAGTTAAGCCCTTTTTTTCCTTTTAGATCTGTTGAGGCCCAACTCTTTCGCCCGGAAGATTAATTCTCATCTACGATGAGGAAGAAAAGCGTTGACTAATAATTGTGCTTTTCTCCTTTCAAGTTGTTTATATGTAAAAACAGCAATTTCATTTTACATTTGACGCAATTTAATGCTTTGAATTGGTTCAAATTAATGTGAACTAAAGTAAGAAATAATAACGTCAGAAAGCACTTCTTCTTACTTTACTTTTAAGCACAAAGGTAATTATTGATCTTAAATGAACTACTTTAAAAGAGAGAGACAACCAACTTGAACAAAGAACGCAGTTAATACCAGTGAACGCAAAGGAAGTGCACTGGCAGAGCATGTGCGTTTAGCCTACTTAATGCACGTTTGAAAGCAATTTTGCAATCGCCTAGGTTTTTCAACTAACTATATATTATGTATTTATTTATCAAGAGTTTCATTCCAAACATTCAATGAGTTTCAAATGAGAGGTAATTATATTCTATCATTCCGTTTTAGCCAGTTTGGTGAAAAATCAGCCTAATTACTTAAAATTCAAAGTTTAATGGTTAGCTAAAGATATTACTTGATTTAGCTGAAATTTTGTGTAACATATAGGCTTGGTAAGAGGCAAAGTTTTCTTTGCAAATAGACTTTACTATTTCTCAATTTCTATTCGTATCGTTCCACCCTATAGTCCAGTCAAGAAGTCCAGTGCTCAAAAGAGGGGTGTAGCGTGCATGGAATATGCAATAATTTTTGACTTCAGAATATTGTTACGGGTAGTTAGTAAATAAACATACTAAAAGTCTCCACCCCTAGGGGGTGAGCTAAAGGTGGGAGGGAGGAAATTTTGGGGTTTTCGAAGAAAACAACAGCCACCAGGAGGTCAGCTGGTGTTTCATGTTCATTTGAATTTAACGAGGCTTTAGTTCTAAAAATAAAAAACTTTTGCATATTTTGAAGAGAAAAGGGGAATTTTGTCCATTATCCATCCTTTCCTCATCCTATCTGTAACTGGATATCATCAGATTTTTCGATGTCTGTTACTGGGGGTCAGATCTTTTTTCGAAATTGAGCAAATAAAATTTAATTCACTAATTCAGTGGATCCAGAAGTAGCCAAACGTTAGATGAGATGTAGTTACACGGAAGAAAAAATTGTTTAAAAAGTCTTACTGCATGAAAAGGTTCAGAAAATTGAGTTAACCTTAGAGCGATGTCTTAAGCATGTCTGTTAGTAGTGCCGTTACCCTAGTTCAAAATATATTGTTTAACCTGTTACTATTTAAGTAGTATTTAAGTTATATTACAACAGTGTTTCTATATATGAAGTTATAATTCTCGAAGAGTTTTTTAAATCATTGCTCTTAGCGCTGGCAAAATGTTTTTAGCTAAGCAGTACCCTGTTTGCCTTGCATGCTTCGAACCTACAACTTTTTTACAGCTTAAAAATTCTAACTTTTGATTTTGTTAAAAACTTGAAATTAATGAATTGAGAAGGATTTACAAAAAAAAAGAAATATAAGTTACTAAAAGTCTAGAAATTGTTATGACTATGGTTGATAAATTTATTATTAGCAATAACAATACATTTATCAACAGCAGTTAAAATATGAAAAGGAATTTTTGCATTGAAAATCAAGTGCATTTTAAGAAACCAGATAAATCTCGAAAGAAAAAAAAAAGAAATTTTATTGATTATAATTTTCTATAAGAATTTGTGAAAAACTAGGGGGAAAATGGTTATTTCAATTTTTGATGTGTAGACTTTCCTCAACGTTGAGATTCGTCGTATTATTGGAAACTGCTACACGACGAATAGCTTTGAACTAAGTTTATTCAATAACAAATTTTAATGACGAAAAGACTATTCGGTATCTGAAATATCTTTTATATAAGTGTTTAACTGATTGTTGCCATATATTTTACATTAAGATGAGTATACACTCGAGAATCACTTCAAGCAGTATGTCGCATATCGGGGGTTTAAAGGGGAATGTGGGGCAAAGTGGAATAGCGGGGCTAAGTGGAATGGTGAAGTATTTCTCTGATTTTAGCGCCACCTATTTAGCAATATCTTAACTATGTACTAGTTACACATGTAGTCTATTCCAATATCTCTGAAAATCGAAGAATATGATAATACAAGCAATTTTCAAAAATAGCATGTTATATATTAATTGAGACCTACTAATGTTCAGTGCAGTATTTATTTGTTTAAAATTAGTCTCATTTGTATTTTAAATGCTTTGTATAGTTAGTCAAGTGAATGTGGGAAAAGTGGATGGGGTAAAGTGAAATAGTTCATTTCATTAACTTATCCAATCTTTTATTAAGTCACTTACGTATTCATTTATTAAGTACTTCATTTTTATTCCTTCAATTAATAATAACTTTATTTATTCATTCTTTCACTTATTTTCTTCTGATTCATTTATTCATTAACTTATTTATTTATTTATGTATTCGTTTATTGTTTCATTTCCATTTTATTTATTCATGCATTTTTTTATTTACTCATTTATTTGGTCAAATATACGCTAATAATAGAAAAAACAATATTTCATTAGAAAAATATTTTATTTTTCACCCCATAAAAAAATGAGTGAAAAATTTCCACTTTTTTTTGTAGGTACAAATTTGCCACCAAAAATTAAAAATAATTTTGCAACGCAATTTTCATTGTAAAATATATTGTTCTTTCTTTATGTACCATAATTTTCAGAAAAAATTTCCGACTTGTTCATTTTGAAAAAAGTAAGTTTCCTTAACTACTTCACTTTGTCCCACATTCCCCTACTAAATTTTCAATATTAATAGGTTGATCTGAAACCAAGTCGTTGCTCTCCACTTTTAAGTAACTTTTCTAGCGCTTGATTTTTTGTAGTTTTTGACTTTTAATACGATTTTTATCATTGTGAACTCGCAGATGTTTAATGCAACATGGTTAGTTCTTCATATGCGATACCAAGCGGTGTTTAATATGCTATAGTATCTCAATCGTGCTCCATTTCGGGAAATCTTATCCTTTTGAATTATTTAAGTAGCAATATTTTAAAAGTGCAAGCATGTTGATACTACTAAAATCGCGAAAAATCGCTAATTTTCTTTTGAACTAATATATCTGGTACTTAAAATCTTAGATCCAACTGGTGTTTTTTAACGGAATGTTTGACAAATTTACAATTTTTTAGTTCCTTGTTCGATTACGACTCTTAACCGTTCTTGAGACAATAGTAAGTTAAAATATTAAATTTAATTCATCTTTCATTTAAGTAAGCTGATATTAGCTTTTATTTAATAAGCTGATTATGCATACTTTCTGACCACGCTTGTGATGGCATTGCTAACATTCATTCTATAGGTGGGAATGACGAATCTATTAGTTTGTAAGGAATTTTGCTTTTGCAGATGTGTTCTTTCCTCTAAATTAAGCAGAGCCACAGATACACGAATCAAATACTTTCTGCTTCCTCCCCCCATTTAGATAGACTCGTTCTAACTGGACGTTTGCCAATTTCATAGCAACTGTGGGCGGATAGTACGTAACTGTGAAGGCCGTGGTGGCCTGATCGGTAAGGAATCGGACTTGTGACCGGAGGGTTCTGGGTTCGATCCTAGTCGCTCGAAGGACCATCGTCTTCATTAATGGTGACTCGGAGACGTTAAATATGCTCGTGGTCACAAAGTCCTCCAAGTGAAACGATACCTCTGGGGTCCCTGGACCAGGGATTGCTCGACTTCTGGTCGAGATCAGAAAATCAGAGCTGTCTTTGAGGTTCCATCCAACTGATTAAACCACAAATAGTGGAAGGTACTGGGGACCCTGGAGTGAAAAGTGCGTACCTATGAACGTTTGGGAAATCAAAATATACATTAATCTTCCCCGAAATTATTATCACGAGTTTTCTCGTGTGCCTATAAGTGCGTATGTACGTATGCTTCGCACGCAACGATAAAACGGTATGCTGAAAGAGATTGAAATTTTGCAAGTAAGATCTTCATGGGTCTAGTAGCGCATCTCCCCTTTCGGTTGTATTTCAATGTTTCTAAAGATCCTTTATTTGGGAAATTAATGTTAATTTCAATACAGACTGAAGTAATTTCATGATTTGGCGATATATCACAAAGCATTTGGACGCCAACTTTTATCTTCGAAGTTGGCGACAAATATGGCAAAGAAATGAAATTTTGAATTTTGTGTTGGTTGGTGATATAGGCGATATTTCACGACATTTACTCTTTAGTCAACTTTATTAAGAAAATTTATATATATATATATATATATATAAATAAATGTCTGTTTTTTTTTTGCATCGGTTGGCATGCAACAGCAAACTGGGCGTGTACGTATTTTAAATGTTTTGATGCTCATTCTAAGCACTATAATTTATTATGTTCCTCTTATACGTCTCATTTAGTTTTTTTTTTCTTTTTTGCTCCTCTCCTAACTCTGATCTTGGACACAAAAGCAAAAACATCTCCTTTGTGTACATTGGTATTCATTATGTTTACCATGATTTTTCAGGTGCAGGAAAATGTCAAAAAAGCTATGTAAATTCAAAAAAAAAAAAAAAAAAAGCTTCTAACGCGTATACATGAGTAGGGGAATGAGGGGAATGTGGGGCAAAGTGAAATAGTTATAATGACAGAGGTTTTTCAAAATGAAAAATTTGGAAGCTTGTTTTGAAAATTACAGCACATTAAGAAAGAACATTGCATTTTATAATAACACTTGTATTGAAACAGTATTTTTCATTTTTAATAGAAAATTTGCGCCTTAAAAAAAATCTCCTGTTTTTGTTATGGGGCAAAGTGAAAAATGAAATATTTTTCAATTTAAATAATTTTTCTTCGATTATGAAAAGGAATTTTGATCAAATGGGTCAGTAAATGAAAGGTTGAATGAATAAATGAAAAGATAATGAAGTAATATATAAAAGAAAAAAAAATTAAATAAATGAATTTATTAATATATGAAGAAAAGTAAATGGATGTGTAAAAGACTGAATGAATGAGAGTATAAGTAAATGAATGAATAAATAAGCGAATTACTAAATGAAATAATGCAAAAAATATTAAGTTAATAAAATAATTCGTAAGTGATTTAGTAAATGAGTGAGTAAGCGTAATAAACTATTTCATTTTCCCCGTGTAATTTGCCCCGCATGTACTTGACTAATTGTACAAAATTTTTAAAATACAAATATGCTTAATGTTAACTAAATGAATACTGCACTGAATATTACACGGCCTGAATTATTATTTCAAATGTTAACTTCAAGATTTTTATCATTTCCATAATTTTAAAAATGATTTTTGACTAACAACAAAAAGTATTACAATTTAAGTGTCAATTTTTGAAAATTGTCTGTATTAGCATGTGCTTTAATCCTCGACGGCACTTTTTTCCTAACTGGAATAGACTGCATGTGCTACTACATGGTTAAAATATTACCAGACAGATAAAGGCTAAAAGCAGAGTAAATATTTCACTATTTCACCTTTTCCCGCTATTTCACTTTTCCCCTAAGTTCCCCTAATACTCTTTTGCGTTACAGATTCTTTTGAGTAAAAATACAGATTATTAAATAGACGTAAAAAGGAGCAGTGTGCAATCCGCGCAATTTATTTTTATTGTGGCTGCAATACACTTGTTCAAGTTATAGAAAAATAATATCATTTGAAACAAAAATGTTTTCTGTAAAGCCATTAATAAATAGATTTGTTTTTTACTTGCAAACCTATTTTTGAAACCTCAATAATAATGACATGGTTTCTTGGTATACATCTAATTTGAACAATAAAAGCACTTACCGGAATTTAATTTTTGAACATTTTAAGAAGCAAACAAATTGGAAGCATTAAAATTATTAACCTGTTAGGGAATATAATAGAAATATAAATTATAAACTTTTGATTTCACTTTATAATTGTGAAAATGAGATAGCGTTTCAGAAAATTGAAAAGCAATTGAATTTAGAATATTGTAATGCCAATGCTTTTGTATTCGATAAAAACAATTTTGTACATAAACACGTGCTAATCAATGTTTTTGATATCGTACAATGCATGAAAACGATATAATCTATCTTGTGGGTTTGACGTTTTTTCACCAATCGATGTAAATGCTTTTTCTTGCATTAAAGTGAGTTCATAAAAAAAAAAACAAGTTCAAACAACAAGGTAATGCGTGATTAATTTCTAAAATCATAAAAATTGATACACAAAACGAGTCCATGCATTTTATTCTTTTTATAGTCACAACGTTTTTTCTACCAACAGCGAGAAACAAAAAGTATTTAAGATGTCAAATTGTTAGCTGTAAATTTAAACTGTTTAAAAAACTTCACCACTTTTAAAAATCATCAAACATTTTTCAAAAAGTTCAATTGGACTAACAAAACTCATGAAATTGTTGCTACCTCCAGTCACATTGGTATTTGATCTCAGAAAATCGTTAAATGATACAAAACATGAAAAAAAAGTAGAGAAGAATTTTATGATTTGATAAACTTACAGTTTAAATAGTTTAAAGATGTATTTCAATGAGAATTTAACATTTTAACATGAATTCTCTGTCTCCAGTATAAAAATATTGTCTAAAAAATGCGCTTTTATATGAAAACTGGTAGCAATTCCAATTTTATTGTCTAAGTGCTACTTTTTTTAAGATTGCCTGGTGTTGAAAATGCAGACTCCCGTTGCTCAAAAATATTATCAGTCTTCTTTGCACAGTTCGGAAGTCTACATTAATCTTCATGCTTGCCGTCATAATTGACGACGCAATTGATTGTTCTATCGTTCAACACGACATAATGTGCTACAAAAAATGCACGGCAACATTCATTTATATTTTTTGCGGTCAGATGTCGTGGTATTATTTTCACATGAATCGTCAATCTCTTCAAACAGTACTAAATTTTCATTCTTCTTTGGAAATTTGTTACTGTTCATTGCGAAACAGTCGCCGAATTGCCAACGCCATTACAATTATAACATTTATTTTGCTTTCTGCATACTTAATCTTCTATGTTATTATGCTTTCTGCCGATGAATATCCAATCATGAATGGTATAAATCGATCACCTTTGGCACTTTGAATACTATTGATATGGGCGCAAAAAAATTTCTCATGTTCGTATACTTATTTCTTTCCAGGAGTGTTTTAATATTTCTTCCAGCTTTAATAACAGTTTTCTGCACGTACCTGTGTTTAACGTTAAATCAGACATTAAAAAAAATTAAGGAGAAAATAAAAAGCTCATACTTTTTCGAGAAAAAGGGACTGTTGAAACTTGTTGAAGAATATCAAAAAATTCATAAACTATTTTATTTTACTGAGCGTAGTTTATCCATACAGTTGTTACTTATTGGCTTATATAATTTTCCTGTTGTATTTTTTGTTTTTGCATATTTTCAAAAGCCCAGACACGACAGTAAAATTCTCGCAATAGAAAATTCTTATGGTCGGGCAGTTCAAACTATATTGTTTATTCTTTTACTTTTTAGTGCCTCAAAATTACAATATGAAGATGAATCCCTTAGATCTTTGATAAATGAAAGAGTGTTTGAGCTATACTGTAGCTCTTCTTCTAGACCGGAAGCTAAATCGCTCAAAAAGTTTTTTACATCAAAGGAATGTATTGCTCTTAGCGCTGGTAAAATATTCCAAATTACAAAACAATTCCCCATTTGTTTTGCAGGAGCATTATTAACTTACACTTTACTTATTTTTCAGATAAATGAAGCATAAAATCCTTCATTTTGGGAGATAAATGATAGTATAAAAAGGAAAAGGAATCATAAAAATATAAAAAACTTGAGTGACCAAATCCGCAAGAAATTATTAACTCTTTTCTATTGTTTCGAAAACTAAATAATGCACAGTATCGTAAACCCGATGACCACTGATTTAAGTTCTTTTTAAAAGTGTTTTTACGTTGATGGCACAGTACATTTTCAAGGACCATAGGTGAATAAAAATGAACTAATTTTTGCCTAGTTATTATTTTTCCTTGAAATGAAGAAACAATAGAAAAAGAGAGCAAGATGAGTTTTAAATCTCGTTTCTGAAATGTCTGATTTTAAAACGATTTAATTGGCAATGGGCAAAGGTTTTATATTTGCAATTGTAAACTTAAAAGAATCATGTTGAATTTCACGTCACATCTCTTTTGTTTCCAGCCCTTTTATGAAACTTCATCGGTTAATCTGAGAGTAATGAGTTTGTTGATATTCGCTGGTTACTTTTGTGAATAAGAGAAAAATCCTCGCTAGCGATTCGCTGTTTTTGCTATAACTCTAAATTATAAAACTTTTGCTGTAAAAAGTGAGTTACTATACGTTAGAGAGAAACTAATAAGTGTTGTTGTAAAGAACTAAAATAGCATGTCAAATGTCGCACTTAACACACTGAACACACTAATTTTATGTGTTTCTTTAAAAAAATTAAATACTATCTACGAAGTTCCGCTATTATAGTAATTGTCTTAGTAATCACACCGTTGAGTTCTTTCTTTTAAATATTATTATCTCAAAGCAGCTTTTGTTTTTTTAATGTTTACGAAAACTGAAACTGTTCATTATATAAGTTTTATTATTATAATATCTTTTCTCTGACACAGATTATGATTACACTGACATTTTGACTTAGCTCAGTACATAATTTCTTCATTGTGTTAGTTTCTATAAGTTGCAAAAAAAAAAAAAAAAAACTTAGTTTTTCATATAATTGTTTATATTCCCTGCTACTTCACAATAAAGACGCATTTCCGATACTGTAGCAGTTGTTTTTGTAATTTCATCGTTGAGTTAATCTCGATGCAGCTTTTGTTTCTTTATGTTTACGAAAATTAAAACCGTCAATTATATAAATTTTAATATTAATATCTATTCTCTGATACATATTACGCTTACGCTGACGATTTGACTTAAGTCAATAACATTATTTCTTTATTGTGTTTTTTTTTTCCGAGACTGCAAAAAAAAAAAAAAAAAAAACTACATTATTTATTCATGCTACTGCTTGTATTAAGTGTTTGTAATTTCATGATAAAGACACATTATGCTTACACTAATGATTCAGCTACTGTATAGACTTTGTCATACACATTTATAAAAATCAACTATACAATATCTACTTTTTTACTTAAGTAAAATAGTACTCGCAGAAAGTTATGTAATATTTTCGTCCCAGAGTTCAAGCTCAGTAAAAGTTATTTCAGTCATATTCAATGGCGTCAAAGCAGGGACCAACTCATTATGGACTACCATCTATGTCCCCATTTGAGTCACCAACAACATATTAAAAAAGTGGCTTCCTCTCTTGATAAGACTTAGGTTATTAATCAAAATTTAGCTGAAACATAAAATAATCATTGATGTACTTATCAAAAGCGTGCTCTTTATGATGACTTCTTTAAATCAAGTATCGCAAAAAAAAAAAAAAAAGAACAAAAAAAGACATTATTTTGCAAAAGAATTAACCACCAATCATGACAACACCTAGATTCGATTTCATGTGTATACGATAGTGCAGGATATATGGATGCTTCACTCGCCAAATCGATTAACTACTCCATAAAACAAAAAGTAGAGAAACGTTATGAAGAAGATGGTGTTATATTCATAGGAGTAAATAGGCCTTCGTGTTACATTTTCTGCCATCTCATGGTCAGAAATGTACTGAACCAAAACTTTAATATAAATTCATATGCTAAGCATTGATAAATCACTATTAAGGCAGAAATGAGAATTTTTTTAAAAAGTGTAGTTAATCGATTTGGCAATTGAAGCATCCATACATAAGAAGGGTAAATGAATAGTTATGGGCACCCAATCAGTAATGGACCGGTTTGTCTTGCATTGTCAACATCAAGTTTGTAATCAGTATTCCAAGAACATCATGAGTGTATTTTCGAAATAGCATCTTTCAGGAACACCTCCATCACATTTTTTTCCATATATAGGTTTTATTAGGAAACAATGCTCAGAAAAGCAAACGTGCAATTTTCTTTGCATTTAAGATTCTGAAGGGTTAGTTTCTTAAGAATTTGCAGTATCTTATCACACACAGATCGCAATTATATTGTTGTTAACTCATTCCTTAGCTTTTTATATAGTATATTTGCTAATATAGCCATAACAAGTCAAGTAAAAGTAAATATTTAGTAATGGGCACAAATGACCATAATTGCTTTTTTAGCCATTCTTACTCATAATAATTGTTGACAAAGCATAAGCTAAATTCGGCAAACGATGTATAAAAATGTAGAACTAGAATATTTCTAATCATTTTATTTAATTATTTATTTTTGTTGTTGTTGTTAGACGAACCTTCAGAGAACGATTTGTCAGTTATCCATTTTTTAATTTTATTGTTGCTTGAACATATAAGATGAAATATAATTATTTTGTATGAAAAATATTTTTTTTTAAATACCTATAAATACTTTTTTTTTTTGCATTTTCTGAAAATAATTGAATTCAGCTAGCATGACCATTACTAGTTTTTAGTACGATCATAACTAAGTGAGAGTGACCAGAACTGGTCAAAAGAGTGTAGTCTAATTTTTGTGAAAAAAATACATAAATCAAAATTAAGAAAATTTCACCACCATAAAAGTACAATTTCTAAGTTCCAACAACGTAAGGACTAGTTTTTTCCATGAACTAGGACTGCAGTATCACAGTTCAACAATAATCTATATAAATAAAAAAATAAATCCTTAACCCTACCCATAACTAGTATTTTACCCTATTGAACTAATAGTGCCAGTAATAATCAACGGAAAATTGATTGTCTCATTTGAGCTGCCGTAACCCGTTTTAGATTGCTCAAGCACTGTTCTTTTTTTCTTTCTGCATATTATTTGTAATAAAAGTTATTGAACTATTTTACTGTCAGAAATTCTTTATTTTGTTATATAAAATATGTATAGAGTTCAAAAATCGACATTGTACTACATTGAGTTAACTGTAGTTCTAATTAAGTTAGTTTAAAACAATACACAAGTTTTAAACTACTTCAGTTATTAACACAGGAGCAAAACATGTTCCTCAACCCGTGCGTTATAATGAGAATAAACCATATTTACTCATTAATACCTACATTGTAGCCTTATACAAGTACGCTGAAGTTTGATAACATATACTTTGTTAGATATGTCAAGTGAGTTAATAGCGGCACTTGTGCATCAATGCTACAATGTGACGGATTTCTACTGTGTTTCCATGAAATGTAATTCATCTTGAACATTATTATTTGTACTCTTTCTTACCCAACAATTAATTCAACGTTATGCTTGTAATTATATGAATTTGAATAACCTTACTAATTTAATTACTTTGGCTATTCAGAAAGAAGGCAACGATAATTAATACTGCTTTCCTAAATCTCCTACATTTTGCGCTTTTATTAAGAGTAAACCAAAAAAAAAAAAAAAAACTCAACTCCAACAACTCCATGAGGGCTAATTATCAGTGGTAAAGAATAATATCTCAAGCATTCTTCATTTATCCTGGGATTCATTTCTGGGTTCAGACTATGGAGAGATTCATTTCTAGGTGAAAATTTTAGAAAGATTTATTTCTGAGTGGAGATCATGAGTGGATTCCTTTTTTAAATCGAGTTTTTGGAGGAGATTTATTTTTTAGGAATTCTTGAAGCAATTAATTTCTGGCTTACGATTAGCAGTGAATGTTTTTTTCATAAAGGGGGACTAGAGAACAGGTTTGTAATTTTTTTAAGACGCGGTACACGTTTCAAACAAAAATTCAATAGCACCGTAAAAGGTTTATAAGATGACTTCAAGAATCTTTAAAAGTGATTGCAGTGAATAAATTTTCTGAATAGTAAGATTTACTTTAAAATATTTGTCATGCTTCACGATGTGATATTTTCTTTTAACTGCTATGGAATATTAGCTAAGAAATGAAATATTATCCCTGTTTTTGTATTGCAATAAAAAAATGATATTTTCATGATAGAAACTGAATAAGTTCCCAAAGGAATTTTTTTATGCGAAAATTGTGAATTTAAAGGTTCACAGTACTTTTTTTAACGTGTAAGTGATTTTTTTTTTGAAACCATAACATGCACATTTACTTCGCAATTAATAATTTACTTTCAATGTTTTTAAAAATCGACCACTTTTTTTTAATTTCAAAAAATTAAGGAACATTTCAATTATTTGAAATCCCTAAGGCTTATTTGTTTTTGAACTTTTTTTAGAAAGGTTTTTGCTAAACGATCATAATAATCATCTCTAAAAATCTGTGCATTCATTTGCTTCTATATTTATTGGAAAACTTTCTATGAATATTTATGTAAAAATTCGTATGTTTTTAAAAATTGCTTTTATAGGTATAACATGCTCTAAACATTTGATTTTTTAAATGAAATGCTTATCAAATGCAGTTTTGTTAAATATATTATCCTGACTGCAAAAAGTATTACTTTAAAGCTGTGTCTTTAATAGAAAAAAATCCTTAAGAATTCTAATGACATGAAATCGCAAAAAAAGAAAAAAAAAAAAAATCATCGAGAAAAAAGTAATTTAAAGTTTTTCTTTTGCATAGGAACACATAGCGAGCATGACCTAAAACCACTCATAACTTTTTAAATATTTGAACTAAAGCGATGTAACTTTTCCTCTGCGTTTAAAATAAGTTTTAGTTTTGAAATCATTGATCATTTGATTATGTTTGAGGTACTGTAACCACTTAAAAAACACTTTTGTCACTTATAACCACCTATTAGGGGAAGTGTGTAGGAAAACGTAAAGGACAGCATCTGCGCATCTTATTGTAAAGAAAGATAAAAGATATTCAACTATTGAAAAATATAATCAAACAGCCTTCTTGTAATATTTACCTGGAGCGCTGTCACTAGAAACATAAAACCTAATCGATATAAATATACTAAAAAAAGTTCTTTATTAAATTTGTCGATAAATATGCGCGATAAAAAAATCAATAATTGTGAATGAAATGTTATTATCTTTATTAAAAAGTTCTCAACATCGTTTACTTACAAAGGAAAGTAAGTGAAGTATTCATTTCAGAGAGACGGAAGTAATCAAAGTTTGGAAAAATGTTTTTGATTCGCCTTTTTCACTTTCATTATAGAAGCTTCATTATAAAATTTAATAAAATAAAAAACAGGAAAAAGAAATTGTGTCAGCCTCAATTCCTGAGTTATAAAGTTAATTTAAGAACACAAACGAAATAAACGTTAGAGACACAGCATCTAAGTTTTCGTTCTCCCTCGATAAGCAACTAAATGAGGACGATATTTCAAAACATTACATGAAGGTATAAAAGTTGTGAAGTGCATCACCACTCAATATTACGAGAATTCATTTGGATCATAGTGAAGAAGTACTGAATCGGTTCAACTCTCTAAAACTACAGCAATTCACCCAATCGTGCAAAAACAAAAAAGGAATGAAATTATCGTTTTAAATCATTGCTTTACAAACAATTTACTGTATCTTCTTTTCGAATTTCTGGCAATATAAACTATATTTTTATGCTTGAGTACATTATTTACAACAACAATGCTTTCGTTTTTTAAAACCAAAGACTTACAAGTTACGAATAAATATTGTGGTTATAAAACCCTTTGCAGTACAAATATAGTAATAGAAATTTTGAAACTTCTTTGTGTTCCTGGATTTACAAATACAAAAACAAAGTTTAGAAAAATATTTTCTATTCTGTTCTGTTGCGTAAGCTGTGGTACTCCTATATATATGCTTTGTGTAACCTATTTTGACACAAAAAAGTGCTCAAATATTTCTTGCCTGAAGAAATATGGCCTTTATTCAGTTTTTATAATTTGCGTATTAGCCTGCTGGTGTACTGTGAGAAAAAACTACAGTTTAGTTGTAACAATATTGAAAGCACATGATCATTTTGAAAGTGAACAGTTTGCATTTTCTAAATGTCGATTAGTTATAAATGTAATTTCGATGGCTTATGTACTCTTATTTTCTTCATTTTTAATTTATGGTTTCATTACATTTTCATTTAACCAGAGCGTTACTCTACCGTGGTTTGCCGATCTAACGCATCATACTTTAGAAGATTTAAGTATTGAAATAAAAACCTTCTGGGTTTCAATTCATTTTCTTCTTTCAAGAACAGTTTTGATATTCCTTCCCATTATTTTAACTATTTTTGACTCTTACGTTTGCTTAGTTTTGAGTGAATTAATCTTAGAATGCAGGCAAAAACTAAAGAAATTAATCTTTGTTAATCAAAACGCTGTCACTAATTTTATAAGAGAGTACAAAGCTATTCATGAACTTTTTAAAGCTACGGAAAAATATCTATCAGGACAAGTTTTAATTTTGTGCTTGTACTATTTCATAGCTATATTTTTGTTTCTTATAAAACAATTCTCGAGTGATACTGTGGGATTAATTGTGAACATGGAAAACTTTTCTGGCCGCATTGCACAGACTGTGGCCTTTTATTTCATGATTGTTTGTGCTGCCAGAGTACAATATCAAGATGAGAAGTTAAGAAAAATGCTTAAGAATATTCATTATTCTTTGTATGAAAATCCAACAACGGAAGACAATGCAATTTTGCTGAAACGTTTCTATAAGTCAAAAGAAAATATTGTTTTGAGTGCATATGAAATGTTTCATCTCACAAAACGTTTTCCTCTGTCTTTCACGGGAGTTCTATTGACTTATAACTTACTTATTTTACAAGTAGACTATATTTAATCGTCTTTAATGGATTTCTGGTATAAAAATGTTGAATACTTGGCTAACTTCAGAGAAATTACGTGCCTTCTTATTCAAAACGAATTAGTTTCACAACTACTATTTACATTGGAGAACAGGTTTTGACTCCAACCTGCTCCGAATCACCCGATCTGAATCCTGTCGACAGTTTTGACACTATGTGTAATGTTAGCTGCAGTCAAGAATTGCTAGCTGCTCAACCAAGGACTGCTGGACCAACGGATTTTGCAAACAATTGTCCTGAATATACTCAGTGGTTATTTTGTAGTTATGGGCCTTATACCTGGAAGTTTTATTAATCTTTCGAATGCAAAAGCTTCCACGAAAAAAATGGTAATAAAAATTTCAATTCAGAGATTAAATTGAATTAAAAATTCAAAACATTTATGTTTGTAAAAATTTTGCAAAGATATATATATACTACATATATAAGCAAATAAAGCAACGATCTACAATAACAATATCAAGAAAGAGAATAAACACTTAATATCTGGGTATTTCGGAATTATGCATAATGTTTCTTTAAAATGAGTTCAAATTTTCGTCCGGAAGGAAACTAAACCTAAAAAGCACTTATTAGAACCTTTTCAAAGAATTGGGCAATTTCGTCTGAAGACTTGCTTATAAATGCAGGTGACCCATTAAATATTTTTTAGACTAGAATAGGAAATTCTAGATGGACTTATGTACAGTTATAATATTAAGTAGGATCAAAACACAACACTTTATCATTGATAAAAAAAACGTCTGTTTAACTGTATTAAGAACTTGGAAAACGTTTTTATTATAACCACTGTTGACAAAGAAAAGTAATAATTACGCTATAATGTGTAAAATTTTGTACAAAATACTACGTACAAAAAAATATACCAATGTCAACACGTATACGATAGTTAATAATCCAGTTAAACAAAATATTACTTGCAAAAGAAAAAATCTTAAAACTTGACATCTCGATTTCAAATTCATTTTCTTTTTCATTACAGCTGAGCTTCACAAAAACCCTGTTAAATTGAGGTGTGTTTCTAATGGAAAATATTTCTATTAAAATAAGACTGGGTATATTTTATTTAAAAACTTAAAAATATCTCGTCATAAATAGGAGAAGAAAATTGTTTCATAATTCAAAGCAATCAAAAAGTTTTAGACTGTGACAAGGATGTTATTTTAACATCGGTGCTTTTGATTTTGAAAATCTCTTCACCCCTATCATCTTATAAAAGATAGTTCTCAAAACTCTGTGACAAATATAAAGATTTCATCAATCCGGCAAAAAACCACTGACTAAATCTGATGAAGTCCCGTAGTTTACAGAATTATCTGCTTAATAACTGATTTCTACAAACAGACAAATATAATCCAAATAGAATTTACTTTTTACAGTGTATTTGCTAATGTATTTCTGCACTTTCTCGAGTTCATATTTCTTGTAAATAAAAATATTGAAGTTTTTAGGTATATTTATAATATTATTATAATTATCCCGCACTTTCACATTTTATATAAAGAAACTTACCTCACTGAAATTTTGTTAAAACAGACCATTAGTAATGATTCAACAGACTACCTGGACATAAATATCAAACTCGGTAAGTAAGGACTAAATATCACACAGTAATATAAACGATAAGATTTTAATTTCAAAGTGCATCCCCTAATTCATTTTCACATCTGTAATAGCAAAAACAGTTTCCAGAAAGATTATCATCTCACTGGTTTTAAGATATAAAAAAATCCTTAATCACTGCCTTAACTGTAGTTAGCATTTTTGTTTCTGATGCGCTGTTTTTCAGCGCTGGTTGAGGGGCCCTAAAGTCGTGCATTATACAATTTTATTGAATAACTATAACAAATGACCAAAACTAAGTAATATTTTCCATATTACATTATTTTTTGACCTTTTTTCGCTGACATCATACCGTTGGAACCCCTTGCGTTTGCGACTCTTGCGATGTTAAATATCCATTGCAAGCATTGAACTACGAGTTAAAATATCTTTATATATACATTAATTATACACTATTTATAAATACATTATTTTTTTCCTATTTTAAAAATACATTATTTTTGTGACAATTTTGATTTGCCAACTGAAACAGATTTACAAGTAAGAATAGTTGAACCTATTTTGGTCGAGCTGGGAAATTGTTTGTTCGTAATGTGCGTTCCATGTATGAGAAAAAAAGTTTCGAGCTACACTATCGCAAGAGGTATCGAAATTTGTGTAATTTTTCTGACTACAAAAAAGGTAAAAAGAAAAAAAAAAAAGAAGAAGAAGAATTGTGCGTCATCTTGAAGATTCCACTGCTCTTTGAAGTTTGGTAAATTTTACATTTTGACAGCCCTAAACCATATGCCTAAAATAATACAAAAATCAAATTAAAAAAGTATTTTAGTCCTGAAATTAATGAAACAAAGCACAAGAAAAAAAAAACCTTCATTGCTTATAATCAATGACAAAAGCCGAGCACTAAAACTTATTTTTGAGTCCACAATTTGGCATTTCTGCTAGAGATCGCAACCTGGTTCGAATCAAGACATCTCTAGAAGTAGCATTAGTTACCCATTGTGAAACCTGTGTTAATAGTTGAACACATATTTCCACAGATTATGTGTAATAAGGAAAGTAAACGATTTCCAAGCTGTTATCTTTTGCTATGATTTGAAGGTCCTCGTTAAAAATATGTCGGAAAACCATCGGCACTGTGAGCTGACATGCTAGGGCCAGACGTAGGTTTTCTGGGTGCGCAAAAAAAGCATTTCTTTCGAAAACAGAATGCACGACAGAGCTCAGATTTTTGGGCAAAAATCGAGAGTACATTATCATTTGAAAAGTATGTTTGGCTGCGTCCTTAACAGACGACTTTTGCTTGATTAGGAACCAAACTGGAAAGTATACTTTAACCACGTAGTTAACGAGCAATTGCAAATTCTCAGATGGTTTAAGAGTACTTATACGTAAAGTCTGAGTATACAATAAGCAGAAGTAAGCCACCCGGAGTGCGACATTTTCCCATGCAGACGGTCAGCTCAGGAGTTCAGAAACCAGTTGATATAGTTTGACACATCTTATAAAGATATTTTTGATTCGTACTTAGTTCATCAATTCGGCAAACTACTAGCCACCGCACAAAAAGACATCGTGGATTTATTTTCGCAACCAGCTAAATGTTTTCCAATAGGTTCTAAATATTCTCTAGGACCCAAACTGCAAACCAGGGGTGCTCCCCTAAGAGCAAAGGCGCATCCCCCAAACCATAAAGATCCCCCAAATCGGAACCCCCTCCCAAAAAAAGGAAAATACCCCTTAAAGCACCCCCGAAAAATTTCAATGGCGCAGTCTGCGCCACGACCTTTCCCCGGTGGGCATCCTTGCTGCAACCATCTAAGGTAAAGAACAAATGTGAAAGGGGTAACTCATTGGCATGAAGCATACAGACTCACCATTGAAACGGTCTCTCCAAATAATCCTCTAAATGTTGAATCACGTCACCCTTTCAACCGCAGTGTTAATTGCAGTTTCGTCATATTCAACGCAAATCATGTTTTCTAAGTTCAAACTTTATCCGTTTAATAGAGCTGTTATCGAAGTAAGAATTCCCTTTGCAGTGCCTCGACTTGGCGTTGTGTATCCCAAATGAATTAATCAAGGTTCTATTAAAATTGATATGTGCTCTTCAAATATTTCTTTGCAATTTTAACGATTCCTTATTTTTGCATCTATCAGAGTTTTGTCTTCTCGTCCATCAAAGTAAATGCTTTTTATAACAATACTTCAAATCTCATTTGAAGCTTCTGTCGAGCTTTAGACACAGCTCTGTAGATCTTGTTTTTATCAGAGTGAAATCTTCGGTTATGCGACCCGTTTAATTCTCCCAATGTAATCTGAGATCATTTAACAAGAAAATATATACAAAAAACACAAAAAATACAAACAAGTTATGTACCGAATTTATGTAAAATACACAAAAAAATGTAATTTATGTTAAAATTTTACCTTTCAAAAATGATGAAAATGAAAAACTTGGCTGTTTCCATTAACCTCAGAGTATGGTATTTGTGGGATAAATGGAAACCTCTAAATTGCACATTTAAAGAAGCTGATAAATGAAATTCATCGTGAAATAATGATGACACCAGCAAAATTGTTTGAAAACAAGCTAGATTCTCAGAAAGTCTCTAGTTATCTAGTGTTCACTCACCCATTTGGGATTATTGTAGCTTAAAAGATAAAATCACATTTTTATTGATAGCTGATAGTTTTGGAAATTAAAGCATCTAAAGATCACTAATGATTACATTGACTATAAGAAGACCTTGAATGGACTAATTCAAACAGAGTTTGACTAATCCAGAAATTTTTCCGTTTTGACTTTTTGCTTTTGTCCAGTTTTCACGTAATAATAAGACATTGTTACGAGTCCATCATACTTCAATAAATTCTTTAAATGCTGATCGAGTTCTTGCGAAAGCACAGGAAATTTATTTACACAATGAAGCAGTGAAAAGTAAAGGGATGTAAGTGCCAAAATTAAAGGTTTCGAATTAACTAGTGCAATTATAAGGAGAACCCTTTCTCTATTATGTAATAAGAGATGGTAAGAGAAGCTCTGATAGGTGCTGCTATGCAGCAAGATCTGAGCTTAAAAAGCGAGAATCAAAACTTGAAAGTGTCTACTTACATCCCTTCGCTTCTAATTGTCTCATACGTACAAGAAACTCGGCAACAATTGTTAAATTATGCGTAGCAATTACGCAAGCATCATCCTAAGATAAAAATCACAGTTCTAACAGCGCACAGAGCTAAGTGCATTCACAGCCGAGTGCAAAATAAGACTACTCTCCCATTGAAGTGGCTTCCCTTATATACTGATGAATGAACTGCTAGAACTTTCTAGCTGGAATGTACCATTCAGGTACATTCTAGCATTTTCCATTCAGAAATGTTCTAGTATTTTCTAGAAGTTACAGGGGTTATCCATTCCCAGCGTTAAAATACTAGTAACAGGTAAATATTTGAAATGTCGTCAAATGTAGCCAAGCTTGGTGACATTTGGCGATCTCTTGCTAAATTTTTAGCCAAAAATATGTCACCAGGAATGATGCCAGCTTGACGAATCTCTTAAATTTCTCCAATTCCATTAGTACAATGTAAATCGTATTTTGTACGAAAGGTCAACATACAGTTTCGAAAACTACGGTAATTTTAGACGAAAATTAATGTAAATCGCCAAATTTAGCCAGATTACAACAAATTAAGAATAAAGATATATTAAAATAATTACTATTTTCAAAAATTGTAGCTATATTAAACTTGCCCGTCTTTAAATTACATGAATCATTGCATAAAATGTATAAGGTACACTGAAATTAGGACTTTTTTTTTGTCATTTATTCATTTTTACTTGAACGTAGTAAGATATGAGTAGAATAATGTTGAAAGGTTTTGAGTTTATAATTTTGTTCAGCATGTATTTTAGTGTTTGTCACAAACTTTAAAATATGAAACATTTAGCAACCACTATTTGCCATTTTTATTCATGCTGAGTCTTTGAATTTAGTCATTCAAATAAAACATTTCCGTAAACCAGGGTTTTTTACCTCTGAGTTTATATTTTCGTCTTGGTTTTACGTAATGATAAAATATTACAATAATTGATTACATCGTTTTTTAACTTAGTTGATGGATTATATTGAAGTTAGAACTATTTTCCAAGTAATTTATCTTTATTCTAATGAAAAGAAATTAAACTGATTTGAGCTATGATTAAAACAAAATAAAAAATCTTTAAGTCTACAATTTTGTCCGCCCCCTTTAAAGATTATACTTTACAACTAAGCTTAAAATGTAACTTAAATGTATATGCGAAGTGTAACACCTTCTTTCTTTATGCACGAGAAAGTTCACAAAATTTCACATTAATCTGAAGATGAGTAAATTTTAAAAACACAAAAACGAATCATATTATCTAGTATTCTCGAACTTTCGCTTGTAAAAAGTCTTTTACCACTTAAAAATATATTTGCATGACCATAAACGACTACATTACATTGACTGCAAGTTTACTCTAAACAAGGATTAAAATCACAATGAAAAAATAAGAAGTTATTGATTAAAAAACAAACTTCCATAACACGTAACACGTATTTTGTAATTTAAAACTTAATATGATCGCTTAAGCGTAAATCTCTAATCGATATTCAGGATATTAAAAAAACCTAATACAGTAAATGAAATTCAATTCAGTAAATATTTAAAAAAAAAAAAAAAAAAAAAAACTTTTGTATCGGCTTATATGTTTACTCACTATAGAACAAATTTTAAAGAAAAGAAGAAGAAGAATTAAGAAAATGATTTTCCTTATTGATGATCTATGTGCTTCTGAACGTGGATCAGAAAATCTGTAGTTCATACATTTGACAATGTGCAATCAGATAAACCTAGCGTCAAGAAAGGTTATTGAAAACGGAAATTGTTTTCGATTTTCTTTTCTATTTATTTAAGTGAATATACATGCTAAAAAAAAAAAAGCGTTCAGCAATAATATCTTAAAGTAGTCAAGTCATTTCTATGGTTTTAATCCCCAGTTTTAGAGCACCATTTTTAACAAGGTGAACAATGTGACTTTGAATAATGTGTTTGAGAAACTTTTTATAAGCTTAAGAAATTGCCTGTTTTGTTTCTTTATCTGTGCACAAACATCTACAGCATTTTAAATTTCATCTGGACGTCATAACTCACTTCTTGCAAATTGTATGAAAGTTGTGTGAAGAAAATTTGCTCTACAATGAGTGACAGTCAACCAGAAGAAAGTCGAAAGTAAGGTAGAAAAGTAAGGTAGAAAGGGGAGAAAATATAAACAGAGATCATGAAAACGGAATCAATTTCTTATCCGTAAATTAAAAAGATAAGTTTTTTTTCTTTCCATAAAAACACATGTATTAACTTTAATCGTCATAAGCAGATAATTGCTTTCAACTAGCACATTTTGAAAGTTGTCTCTTTTAAACACTTATTTTATACTATATCAAATAGGAAACTTGCTTTTATTCAGGAAAAAAAACTTTGAAAACATGAATTTTGAGCAAAAGAAGCAAAATCGCATCTGTAACTTTTTGTGCAGTAGAAATATATTAATTCATATTTTAACGTTTTTATGTGTACCTGGATTCTTAAGTACGAACACGAAGCTCAAGCGTTTACGCGCTATTCTGTTGAATTGCACATGGTATGGTTCTCCCATATATATGCTTATTTTAACATGTTATGACATCAGCAAATGTTTAACTTTAACTTGTCTGAAGAGATATGGCTTCATGTTTATCTTAATATTTTGCGTATTAACATGCTGGTATGCTTTGAGAAAAAATTGCAACTTTATCACAATAATTTTGAAAACACATTATCATTTCGAAGTTCAGCAATCTGGGTTGCATAGATGTCGTTTAGTGATAAATATGATTTCAATAGTATATGTGGCATTATTTTTCACCTTTCTAATGTACTGTTTCGTAAAAATGTCTTCTGACCACGCGGTGCTTCAGTCATGGTTCCGCGATGTTACATTCAATACTACTTTAGTGGGAGTAAGTATTGGAATGGAGGCAATCTGGATCTCAATTCATATAATTTTCACAAGAACTGTTTTGATATTTCTTCCAGTCCTTTTGACACTTTTTGATTCTTAAGTTTGCTTGGTTTTGAGTGAAGTAATATTAGAATGTAGAAAAAAAGTCAAAAAATCAGGCTTGGTTCAACCTGATGCAGTGGCTACTTTCATAACAGAATACAAAACAATTCATAAACTTTTTACAACTACCCAACGTTTTCTATCTGTGCAGATTTTAAGTTTGTGTTTATACTACTTTATAGTTATTTTTTGGCTCCTCACAAAGATATTTACAAATGACTCAATGGATGAAATTATAAATATAGAAAATGTTGCTGGTCGCCTCTCGCAGACATTAGCTTTTTATTTCATGATTTTTTGTGCTGCTAGAGTACAAGCTCAGGACGAAAGACTGAGAAGTGTTCTTAAAGACAAAGTGTTTTCTTTGTACCAAAACCCTTTATATATGCATCAAGCAACTACGTTAAAACGATTTTATAAGTCAAAGGGAAAGATAGTTTTGAGTGCGTATGAAATGTTTCACCTGACGAAACATTTCCCACTGTCTTTCACGGGAGTTCTGCTGACTTATAACCTTCTTATTTTACAATTAAACTATATATAGTTCTGTCAATTGAAGTTGTGTAGAGAAAAAAATGAACAATGAACTTAAACATTCGAGTAACAAGCTTTTTCAAAAGGCCAAGAAAAAAATGTTCTTATCAGAAATGCTGGTTTATCCTAATGGTTCTTTCTTGTTTATAATACCACTAGTGGTACCCGCACGGCTTTGCCCGTAATAGAAAAATTAAAAGGTCTTTTGGTTCGCCTATATATTTACAAATAATGTATGGTGAATTTTCTCGCCAATTGGTTTATACCCATGTTACGGTTCCACAATATGATAATTTCGTATCTTGCAAATTGGCTTGTGCCCATGTTACGGTTCCACGTTATGATAATTTCGTAATTTACTCGTCTATCTTATGATAATTTTGTTCTTAAAATTGGAATAGAAAAAGAACTACATCGAATTTTCAAAAAATCGCTTCGAGGTGCACACCCCATATTACAAACTAACTTTGTACCAAATTTCATGAAAATCGGCCAAACGGTCTAGGCGCTATGTGCGTCACAGAGATCCTGATAGACAGAGATCCGGACAGAGAGAGAGAGAGAGAGAGAGAGAGATCCTGACAGAAAGAGATCCGGATAGAGATACTTTTAACTTTATTATTAGTAAAGATTTAACAGATTGAAAATCATTGATTGGTTTATTTTAAAAATTTAAAGTATTGTTAAAAATTGTAAGTGATGATACTTTGAGCACAACTCTGCACAAAACTCAAATCGGAAATCAAATGCCGCTGCTGTTTCTACAATATGCTTTCAAAGAAGTATGCTGCATATTAAATGTGCAAACAAAGTCATTAATGTTCACAAACATAATCATACATCTTCAGACTTATTGATACTGCGTGCTCCATTTTCTTGAAATTAGTGTTTGTTGTAAATAGTGTTACAAATTTCTCCGATTTGTTACAAATTTCTCCGAAAAAATCCCCTGTGAACTGAACAGAATATGATAAACAATTTGAATGTTTTGCTGTCGATTTTAATGCGAGAATTATACCTTCTGTAAAATAAATATTTCCGTCATTACAAGTATTGTCATTTACCCTACCGTGAGTCTTTCAAAATTCAACACGCAGAAAGCTTTAGGAACGAAAGGCGTTCTTTCTCCAATGCACAAGAGAATAGAAGTAATAGCCTTTTCCGAAAAAACATTTCTCCATCGCTTTTTATTCACATTTGAAAATACTTTTTGATGTTTTTTTTATTTTGAAACAAATTAACATGATTTTCCAATGCGTTTTAATCCTGGTACTTATCTTTGTGTTTTTTCATTATGATTCAAAGAAAAATTTTGTTTGAATATAATTTGTATAAGCATATTGCATCCATTTATTGCAAAAACAAATACTTTATTAAATGAATTTTGCTAAGCGATAGTGTGGTCCCAAAAACTCATTAAAATAGAGTTTTACTATATTTTGTCAAAAATAAAATTTGTTTTAAGAACGTAGCTTAAACAAACAATTATCTATAAACTCTTATGAGGCCAGCGTAGCTCTAAAAATATGTTAATAGCTTAGTTAGTTTATTATTATTATTATTTTTGTCCCTTTCAATTCTTTTGTCCCGTACAATCTTCCATAAACGCACAACAGATTGACGTACTTTCTTAGAAACTTAGTTTCTTAAAGAACTCATCGCTGTAATAAGAAAAGTATAACGACGTATTTTACAGGAAAATATGTAAATATCATGTGTATACCATTATTATTCAACTTTTTTTCTGTTTCAACTACTCCACTCCCCTCACTCACGCACTAAAAAAAGAAAAGCATTGCTTCTCCTTTGCTACAAAATTTACTTGTACAATATTGAACTTTGTCTAACTTGATAATATTTAATTAAAACTATGTTTAACTGCAAAAAAGTATTATGTAAGCGACTTGTCATTTTGTATGTGGACAAGGTAACGCCCTCATACTTGAATGTGACTCACAGGTTAAGAAACTATGCTATTATGTATCCTTTTCTCGATATTTAAATTTGAAATTGTTAAATGAGAACATTTGGGAACGATTGTCAAATCAGACGAATATAAAGTTTAGTCATATTATTTCTCCTAAGCATTTTTCTCATTTGCAAAAATCAGGAACAAACTTTTTATATCTGATTCTATTCATCTATTTTCTAATCTGTTTACTTAAGTATGAAACATGTGGTAATAGTTTATGGAAGATATTGGTAACGTTAATGTTGAAATTTATGAGATATTTATTGCTTTTTTTCCTCATATGCTCCTTATGTTCTGTCAACATTTCTCTTACGTTTCGAAAAACGTGCTCAGAGTGAGTGAAACCTGCAAGGAGAAGATTTTTTCCGTCTTGTGAACATAGACTAAGATCCTGTCATTACAAAAACTGCTTTGTATATAATCTACAATGAAGCAATTTTAGTAAAATAATACTAAAGAATTGATACTGGCATTGGTTTTTTAAAAACATGATTAAAATCTTCTGTTCTGGATCTCACATATAAAATCACTTTTGAAAATTATCACTGAAAACACTTGGTCGCATTCTTAGAATTATAAAGGTTAATAATTAATAAGCGAAATAGTCTTGTAACACAATTGTAAACTCAATATTATGCTGAAAACTTTTAAATCAAACTCGAGTTTTATGAAAAGTAAAGCCTTATAAAAAGAAAATGAATGACATTTAAAATTTTATGAGGAATTTTTAAACCACCGATGATATTTTTTGAAAATTGCTCTTCATTCTTAAATGTTTGCAATCACCCTTTTCAACTTTTTAAATATATGATTATCACTAAATTGACTGATGTCAAAAGCAAGCAAATCATTGGAAAAAGTAAGAAGAAAATTTAATTGATAAGTAAAACTTTTTGAGACATTTTCATTCACTTCATTTAATCTTTTATTAAACTTTATGTTTAAGAAGTGAAATAAGATTGCTTTAAAATATTTTATTTATTAAGGAACTATGTTACCAATCTGAGTAAAGTCTTAAAACACTAGTTTACGTTTTCATATTAAGGGGTCACACTACTACCTTACAAACATTTTTAAAAAAAATTAAGTACATTTTATTGTATTTTGAAGCCATAACATGCATACTTATTTCGTAATCAATAATTTATTTTCAAAATTTCAAAATATTGCCTACTTTTTTAAAAAATTCAAAAAAATTCGTAATTAAAAAAAATTGGTTTTTAAAGGCATAACATTCTCTAAACTTTTGAGCAATTAAAAAATGCTTATCCAATGCACAGTTTTTTAAAAATATATTATCCTAATTTCAGAAAGCATTACTTTAAAGCTTTATCTTTAATAGAAAAAGATCCTTAGGGATTCCAATGACATGAAAACACACACACACACACACACACACAAATGGATGATGGAGAAAAATCAAGTTAAAGTTTTTTTTTTTTTTTTGCATAAGAACACATAGCGAGTATGATCTAAAACCACTCATAACTTTTTAAATATTTAAACTAAAGCAATGAAACTTTTTTTCCGTTGTGTTTGAACTAGTTTTTAGTTTTGAAATAAACATTAATTTTTTTTTTAACGTTTGATCATTTTTGAGGTACTGTAATCCCTTAAAGAATTAAAGTTCATCTACACTGTAACACCTTTCTTTGAATTTTCAATTATTCTTAAACCTTTGTCAGTGATATTCTTTACAATAAAATATTTTCGATTTAAATGCAATTTATTCCGAAAATATGATGAATAAAAGTTTAAGCGCACTTTGTTCTTGGGTCATGTAAGCAATTTTCTAAATTGTAGGATATCAAAAGGTATCTAACTCTTATGATTGATTGCATGTGTGAAAAAGAAGTGCAAAAATAATTTGAATTTAATGAAGAATCAATCCAATAAATCAAAGTAATAAATCACTTCCTGTTGAAGTGAAACTACGAAGACAGTGCATCTGTTTTGATTTATTATAGAACAGTCGTCAATTTGAAATAATATTTCTGTGCTCTATATTAACATAGCACAAACGTTATTAAAATTTTTCCCTGTTAACCTGAATCTCTCCAATTTTTTATCCTTAACATAAGTTTTCATGCTTTAATGTTTGCAAAACTCTAAGGGAACAGCAACGTCTAATAAAAAATATTGCCAAAAGAAATGTACCTTGTGAAATGCAGCATTAAAAGAAAATGCAATTTTAAAGCAATATATAGTACAGTGGACTCCCTCTATCTGAACACTCTCTAAAGTGAACACCCCGATATTCTGAACACATTTGAATGGTCTGGCAAAACTCCATAGACAATACCGGCTGACATCTCTCTACTCTGAACACCCATTAATATGAATACCTCAGTAGTATGAACGCTATTTTTAACCCCCTACAATTATTGTTTTTCTATATACTGAACATGTTCATAATTGGTACTCGTGAATTCCTATAGATCAAATTGCTAGAAATACATTCACTATTTTACCACAATGATTGAATGACATTTAAAAGAAAATAAAGAGAGGAAGAAGAAAAATTATATTTTTTTTTGGATATTACTACATCACATGAAATCATTCAGCTGAGCAATATGAGCCTGAAGTTTCTGCCACTGAACTACTTTTCAGGAATCCAACCATTGTATTGAATAGTGTTCAAGACCTTTAAAGTACGATTACCTTCAAGCAAAATGCGGTTGAGAATCACCCGGAAACATTTTCACTTCGATGATAACGGGACCTTGCAGGACACAATGCAAGAACAGATCAAAAAGTAACTTCTTTTTCCAGGTATTGCTCCGATAGCTGTATTGTAATATTTTATTATTGAATGTTACATTATAATTTTTTAATAAAATAATAAATAAATAAATGCAAGAGTTTAGGTCCTACTGAGTTAAATTAGGCATTGAACTAGCCACCAATCAAAAATTTAGCACCTTTATCTCAGTAACTGGTATAGCTCCCTGCGCAAGGTACTGAACATAGTCTTCTATAATGAACTCCTCATAACCTGAACACTTTTGTTCGGTCCCATAAGTGTTCAGAGCAGAGAAAGTCCACTATACAATATTAATAGGAAATATTGTTCTGTAATGAGTAAATGTATGCTATTCTAATAAAAACCAATATTTTATTGCAGGACTTTTAAAATGAAATAAATCCTGAAATGAACACACTTCACCAAAGACTCTGTAATAGAATATCAATGAGACCTTATTTCAAAGTTGCTGTAAAACAGTCACCATCATGACGCAAAACTACTTTATCTTTGAAGTAAAATATCATACTTTATGTATTTAAAATGAAGGACTTTTACAAAAGCATAATTTTAGGTAAACTTCAATTGCCTTTTTAAGTTCTTTCTGTTTTTCAAATTTCTTTACCCGTCTCGATCTGCCCCCTCTCATGAGTTTATTGGGTTATGATAAAGATAAACTTGAATCTTCCATAAAGATAGACATTGTAATGAAAGATTGAAAACAATCAACCGAAAGCAGAGCCATAATCATCGAAGCTGAAGCTTGAGTATACTCACAATTGAAAATAGACCAATATACATAAAACTAACAGAAGTTATCAAATAGACAGTAAACTGCAATATTTGAGCTCAGTATTGAATAGTTAAAAATAAAATACATTAAATTAGAAACCAGAACGTCCAACCGCTCAACCCCTTAACTATGTTATCTGGAAGAATTTATTGTATTGTTTATTTTTTCTCCTATTTCTTAGAACACATAATCCAAATATACATTCACTATTTTATTATTTTTTCATATTTTTTGAGAAATTATTTTATATGTATTGCCATTTCTCTTCTCAGTCAAAACTTTCAAATTTTTTCAATTCTTAAATATTGAACGGAAGACAAATTTGAACCAAAAAGTGAAACAAAGGGTAAAGTATCTATATTTCGTCCCAGTAGGTTTCTCTGAATTAACACCAAGTGTTGCCACCGACGATATGTTTTTTTTCTGGCAGAGGTCAACAACAGTATCTATTTGAATAGATTATTGCAGAAAGAGCATAAGATATACGCTGACCAAAATGAGAACAAAACAGAATGGAAACTTTTTCCTGAAAAAACACTGAAGAAATTTAACAAGACTTTCATCTGAGAGGACGTTTGTTTGTCCTTTTGCGACTGGGATTTTAGGGCAGTAAAACGAGTGTTAAACAAATATGACATATCGTTATCATGTGAGATCCAATCTTTTATAAGTGAAATTCTGAAATTACATCAAGATTTACCGTCACATCTGTTGAAAACAATGAAAGTTGTAACTGCTAAAACAGGTGCCCTTCATTTTTTAAGAGGATTTGTCTCCCAAATTGAGATTTTGGAAAAAGATTCTACTGGGCGACAAATGTTTTCAATTATCAACATTTATGATGTTTGAATATTCAGTACAACATCAAAGGAATGGTTTCAGGCTAGCTATTTTAAAGACGGTTTTCAAGAGAATATTGCAAAGTATCGCTTGTCGACTGAACGACAAGTTGCCAATATTGAGTATAATGGCAAAATTTTCATATTGTTGGAAGAAATAACAAATATCAAGGTGATTATTCAGTGCAATTTTGAACATAGTCATACTTATATGTACATCGAACTTGGTACACAAAACTAGACAAGAGAATGATAGAAAAAAAGATTTCCACGGAGGATGTATTTGATTAATATGAATTCTGATTTTTGACAACTTGAATTATCGTGATACTTTTAGTAAATGCTTATTTTTATTTATTCTAATGTGTTTACTTAGTTGTTTTGACATACTTGTTTAGGGAAAGATATAAACAGAATGATTTGAGCATTTTGCTATGTAAGGTTCACTTCACGTAGAGTAGGAAGCCGGAATACTTGCAAAAATAATGTTCCTATTTTCATCCTATTCTGATATCGGGGTAAAGGAAGTTGATGCACGGAATCTTAGGTGCCAAAAGCGTTTTTATGAAGAGAGAAGTCGAGAAATATAGATATGTTTTCCATCAATGAACCTCCTGGCAAACACAAAATGTAGTCCGAGGCGAAGGACAAAAAATTCAATTGTAACGCTTGTTTTGAAGGCTTAAAAATCAATCTTACATCTGTTAACTAAATATTTTGCATAAAATACACCTACAAACAATTCTTAGTCCGTATTTGTTATTCTTACCTGGTTTTTAAACCTATCTCAACTCTGCTAAAAAGTGCATCGGAGAGGGGACGAAAATAGGATAGCAATTTTCAATTCTTGTAAGAGTACATATTTTTGAAAACTTTTTCACGGTAAACAAATTGTGTTTCATGCATTTAGGTTTAATTTCCATCTGTAGGTTTTGTTAATGGTATATATATATATATATATATATAATTAATTGATCGTGAACTTCAAACTTTTTTCTCGCTTTAAGATGTAAAATAAATTTTTTAAGCTTTAAACCACGACTTCTTTACATTGTTAGTTTGAATTTCAAAATGGAAAATCTGTTTCTCTCCATTTGAAATAAGAAAAATATGCCATTGATTTGAAACAAAAACGCGTTTTTGTCAATGCATTTCATATCGTGTATATATATATATATATACTCTCTTAACTATTCGTCATTTCACCCAATTCGGCCATTTTAGTTTTGATTTTGTGTATCTACCAGCATCCCAGCTTATCATCAAAACCCTGCATCACAAATAGTTCCTTGCATTACATCTTGCATTTTGCACATGTTGAATGAAAAAAAAAAAAACTTCCAGTTGCCGAGTAATTCCTTACGTTGTAAAGTCAAAAACAGCTCACAAAATAATCCATCCTGATATTCCTTACAGTGAACTTCGTTTCACGTCACCTGACTTGAGAAAAGTACTTAGACTAATGTTGATAGTAATGAATGGATGAGTTATTGAGATGCTAAAGTTGCAATCTTACCCTCCTATAACCCATCAAGGAGATATGTGTTCGATGTGATCCTTTAACTGTACTTTTATGGTAGGGCATCTGCACTAGTGCCAAATGTGACTACAAATGCCATGTACGACTGATAGGCATCATGTCCATTGTTAAACTTAGAGCGATGATTTCAAGTTCATTTCTAAGTAACCAGCAGTCCCCGAAAGCAGCGACTTATTCGATTATTAATCGCAGAAGCAGGTTACGTACATGGAGTAAGCATACACACTAGAGTGTTTGCTCCTCTATCCGCAAGGTGGAAACCGATCGTCAAAATTAGGAGAAAAGCAAGAGTAAAATAAGACGAGGGAGTTCTGTATTTGGCGTCTTTCTTACTTTACCATTATTGAAATTATGTGTTTAACTTAGATAGTGCACCTGGCAGAAAGTTTGACCGTTCTGCACGCCTAGCGGTGGTAATAAAAAACGCATTCATGTGGACAGAAAAAAAACCCCTCTAAAGCGGGCCCTAGGTCTTGTTGTTATTTTGTGGTCACTAAGCCTTCTTGTTCAAACATTTCACCAAATACCCAAGAAGCTGCCAGAGGCTGATGGTTACAGGAGATTGGTCACTTGGAAATGGCAAAAAAATATTGCTATATCTTTTTTATTTCAGTCTCTCAAACACTTCAAATATCAATGGAATATAAAAGATTCATATAAATAAGTATAATACATGTTCTGAAACATTCTTCTTAAATTTATGGCATTTGTTTTCCCGCGAATCATTTCCTGTGTGAAAATTTGTTCCTCTTTGTACATGAATAATGCTATGTATATATTCAAAAAATAAGTAAATCTTCTTTGATGCATTAAAAAAAAAATAAAGGAGTGTGTAGACCTTCAATCATTCTACAGTATTCAATTCATCTAATACATTATGAAACGAAAAGTGTCAGAAAATAACCAGCCGTTTGCTTCAAGAGAAATGTATCGGCAAAGCTTTGATATATAAATACATTTTTTTTCTTCATTTCATGTGCCTCTGCTTTATTCGATTCCTTTTCGCACTAAAAGCTTCAAAGTTCAAGGGAAACTGACTGCTATAAATCAATATGTCAAGATTTTCAAAGTAACGTTCAGAATAAGGAACGTTATTAAACCAAGGGTCGGCAAACCTAAGACCTGGACGTAAACGTTGCATATTTGTCTGGCCCGTCGACAAAAAGGCGAAAAATGCTTACTAAAAATTATTAAATGGAGGAATATAAATGAATGAATGAATGCTTAAGTAATTTGACAACGAAAGAATAAGAAAGTGAAATGAACTATTTCACATTGCCCCATCCACTTTGCCCCACATACAATTGCTTAGTAGTACAAAGCATTTAAAATTTAGGTTAGCTCAATATTTAATTAAATAAAGAGCGTACCAAATATTAATAGGTCGCAATTGAGCCAGTGAGAAACAAAGGGATGTAAGTGGCAAAATTGACAATTTGGAGAAAACCAATACAATTGTTAGGTGAACTTCTCCTCTGTCTTGAAGTAAAATATTAGTAGTCCTGGTCGGTTCTGTTATACAGCATGATTAAGAAAAACTTGTCAATGAAAGCGTACCAAGGACCTTATCTTTAAACGCGTTTCACTCAAAACTTGAGGACGTCTATTTGCATTCCTTTGCTTCCCACTGACTCAATTAATGTTTTAAACTTTAATAACCAGAACTTTATCATTTTTAAGTAACGAAAATAATTTTTTAACTACAACAAATATTAATAGGTCACAAATATGAGTACCAATTTTTGAAAACTGTCATATTCTTTAATTTTCAGAGGTAACTTTTACTTGACTGGAAATAACTGCACATATAATTTTAGCTCCTAATTTAAAGATTAACTGAGCGTATTTATAAAGAGTATCGGCTTCAGTTCGATTACGGCCCGTCCACACTGATTAAGCTCCCAAAGAGAGCGAACGAGTCCCTGGATTACATAGCTTTGCAAAAATTGCAGGAGAGTTAAGTTCTTGATACTTTCTTGCAATTATGTCTTAACTTTGGCCATGTTTCCTGTATTGGTTTTGGAACTTTCTTGATGAATCAGGAGGTGCCAAGCGATTTTATTACAGCTACCTAAGTTCACTTTAAAAATCTAGAGACACGATTGGCTTTAAACTGGAAGATTACTGATTTTTCAGGAGGCTACAAGGATAATTTCAGGAAGGTGACTGAATTTTAGCAGAAAATATTCCTGGCTTTTTCAAGATATGTTACTTGCAGAAATTGGGCACATCAGCTGCCCATTATTTTCCAGGAACGTTTCTGAATCGTTTTTACAGTGCACTTTACCAGCTACAAAGATTAGGTTCTTTGAAAATATTCAAAGAATTAATAGTAGGCTGCACAAAAACCAAATTAAGTAATTCTCTTTGGCATATGTTAAAAATTTGAACATATGTTAATAAGTTGTACATATTTGTAATAAAAATGTCGCATTGATATTTTTTCCAGTTCTATTTCGAGCAAAAAACCCAGCTCACTGTTATTGACAATTTGAATACTGTTTCAAGTCACATCGTATTGTGAACACACCAAGAATACGAAAACAAAGCACTTTCGACTTTGATATAAAAATCTTGTTGTTTTTATTTAAAAATGCTGGGATAGCCAAATGATATACAAACCAGTTTATGATATTAATATTTCTTTAGCTTGCTTTTTATGTAGTTTACTTTTCTAAATGGCTATGAAAACAATAATCCTGTAGAGTTGCTGAAACAAAAGTATCAACATTATGTGTCTTTATCATGAAGTATCAGTTAATACTAGGGATGCACCAATTAAACGGCAGTACCTTTTAATCGGTCATAATCGGCCACTTTACCGAATGTTTATAATCGGCCAAATTTTTCTGATTAATCAGCGGAAAAAAATGTTTTTCAAAATACATTTTTTAAAGTGTATCTTCAACAAGAGACTATGATGCAAACATTATTTTAAAACTTCAGTATGAAAGTGTACAGAGTAAAAACAAATAGTTAAGAAAGTGCATAAAACTGAATGAAATATTAAAGAATAATTCTTACAGCTGAAATATATGTGAAACTATAAAGAATAATTAAATTACAGGACTTTTAAATAGGAATGCAAAAATTATTTATGCCCCCACCCTTGCCCCCACCCTACACTTTTCACATTACCTGCCTTGCTTTTATATTTGTGTTATTAGTGTTATTTCTATTTATCTTTTGAAAGACATAAATGTAACAGAAATAAACAAATGTGTTTATGATCCCACCGGAACCCTCCCCCCCCCTCAACTCTCTCCAACGAAAAAGAAAACACTACCAAATGCTTTTTTTTTATTTTTTTAAAGACAATCAGGATCATTTCCTAAAGTTTACGATGATACCCTAACCCAAGCTTTTGGAAACACAACTTAATTATTTTTTCAGTTATTTTGTTCCTCAAAACAATACATATGATTACATCATACAACAAATGATTTTAATTTAATTTTTGATTCAACGAAATAACAATAATTTAATAATATTTTTAAAAATGTTATTTGATGTAAAAAACAATGTGTACATACTTTGTTACTATTTTTTTTTACAAACTGATGGTTTAAGTAATATTAATTTAATTTTTTTAAAAACAAATGTGCACATACTAAAAACAATGTTGCATTTTGTTTCATGAGTCAATTCTTTTCCGATTTGGAATAGTGCTTTTAGATAACCTTATATATTTTTATAATAAATAAAAAACTTGGATGTGATTATGTGATTTTTAAACATTAATAGGAAAATTGGCTGAAAGAAATAGCATGAAATTTTGAAATTACTTTTGGAAAATTAGGAAAGAAGAGAAAAATTGTCACTCAGAAATAAACTGTTAACTTTTTCTAGAGTTAAAAAAAAATAAAAGAAAAAAAGTGGCGGAGGAATTGGCAGCATTAAAAATAATCATTATGATCATCAATCGTCCAGAACCGATTAATCGGCCGATTATAAACATCCGAATAATCGGTAATCGGTAATCGTCCAATTTTCTTATTGGTGCATCCCTCGTTAATACACACAGTTATTTGACAAAATAAAGTAGTTTTTTTTGCAAGCTTAAAGAAGCAAACATAATAATAGAGTTAAGTAAAAATATCAGTGTAAGCATCAGAGAATATAAATTAAAATTCATATAATAATCAGTTTTAGTTTTCGAAAATATTAAAAAAAAAAAAAACTAATTTAAGATTAGCTGATCATAAAGAAGGACTCCAACGTGGTACTTATAAAGACAACTTCTACAGTGGTAGAAATTCATAAATAGTGTTTAATTAAAAAAATAATGAGTCTAGTGAGTTAAGTAAGTCATATGGTATGCTATTTTAGTCCTTTACAAAGACACTCCTGAGATATTCTCTCACTGAAAGTAACTCTCGTTTTACAGCGACAACGTTATTGAGTAAGTAAGTGAATTCCAGGAAAAAGGAAACAAGACACTTAAATTTAAAAAACTAATATTCTGCCACTTGCCATATACCATTCTCTTCAGAAATAAGTGAATGTTTTGAATCTTAACCTGCTTTTCCCAAATAGTTTGATGACTTTCAGAAAATCAAGTTTTCTCTTTATGTTTTCACACAACAAAAAATCTCTGTTTTGTTACATACTGTAATTTGAATCAACTTATTATCAGCAAATGATATTTAGGTTAACTTTTATCTTTTGAATGTTTAGTTAAACTTTTTGGTAAGTAATTTCAAATTTCTCTTATTTCAACCATGAAATAGGTCCATTACTGGGGTGACAAATTGATGTCCTTCCGTTACCGAAATACTATATCTCAATTAGTTCACCAAGAACCTATCGGGTATAGAAACAAATTTTTTTTAATGCAAAGCAGAATTTTGTCCCTTGTCAAGGAGTCATAGTTGAAATTTTAATAGATATTTAATCTATATGATTTTTAATGGTAACGGAAGGACATTTATCTCTAAGCTAATATTGGGGAATATTTAAGAATGCTAGTAGAAAACAAACTATTATTTAACGTTAGCAGTCACATTTAAAACATATGTAAGTAATATTTAAACAAACATTATAAGTGCTTTTATTTAAAAAAAATAAACTTTTATTTAAATTTTTAAAAAATGTTTTGTGATTTTATTTTTTCTATTTTATGTGATGAAAATCATGAAAACTACGCTGAAAAGTTCCTAAGCATGAGAAAGTCATTTTGGTATGACATGTTTGTGATTTGACAAGCTAATTTAAGCAGAAACAATTGCTTAGAAACTTGATATTTATATGGGAACAATACAATATTGAAATTGCTTTCAGATTTGTTAACACAATTCACAGGAAAGGACTGTTGAGAGCATTAGTTCAACCGTTAAACATACTGCGAAGAGATCAGTGAATTCAAAGATCAATTTTCAAAAAGATGGAGTAATATCCATTCTCGTCCTGACACACAAAATATGCACTATTTGAACCCTGTAATACGTTATGTTATCGAATATAGTAAGTACTTCAACAAATCTATTTCCACAAATCGAAGGAGATTTCACTTCAAAGTCAACAGAATGGGGTAAGTTATAAATAATGTTAAAAATGAAGATACAGCTGAATCAAAAACACCAAATGATAAAGAATATGCCAAATGATTCATTAACGTTTGGACAAGATTTGTTAGCTGGATGGAAGGGAAAGAAACTAACAAAGAGCAACATTGGACAGGTACTTCATATAGAGGATAAAAGAATAGAAATAGCTTGTTTGAGAATGCATAACAATGTGGGAATGGTCTTTATATTCCCTGAGAAAGAAGATAAATGTTCTATGGATTCGGATAAAATTATTGAGTATTTTAAGAATTCAGAATAGTAACAGATGGCTCATTCATTAGATATCATTTTAATTCATCAGATATCATTATTTCTTCAGTTGAAATTTACCAAGTTTAATTGCTTTGGACTTCTTGTACTTCCGTTACTGTCCTTCCGTTGCCCTTAACAAATGCATAATTTATGTGCTTAAAATAATTATTTTTAACACTATAGAAGAAAATGCAATGATTGAACACTCCCGTATGTGCTCTAATTTTATACAATTTTCCCCTTTATAGTTTAGCTGAACTTTTGGGGAGAACATGATAGCGGGAAAATCCTGTTGCACAAATTTCCTTCCGTTACCGTTTTTTAAATTTGATTAAAAAACAAGTTAGTAACGAAAATTTTTTGGCTTTGGCTTTTTTTAGCAACTTACAATGATGTGCATAAAAGTTTATGCATCAGTTTTTTAAAAATATGTATTTTGATATGCTCACAGACAGAAATTCATCGATTGTTTTTGTAAAAATCGTCCTCCCGTTGCCCCTGGAATTCACCAGTAAAGTTAAAGCCAAAATAGCGAATCGTACACCAGAATTTTGTCTAACTTACAAATATCAGCAGCTAATACCAGGCAACGAGTTTCATTCAGATCAACTAACAAAGCTTCATAAAAGAACAAACAAGATTGATGTAACATGCAATTCTAAATTATTCACCTAAGTTTACACTTTCAAATGTGAAAACTTTGTCAATGAACAGTTAAACAGTTGCAGAATAGATATTTTAGAAACGAGATAATACTTCGCTGACTCTTTTTTTTTTTAATCGTAAATAAGATCCATCCGCCTCTCTTTTCCCTTTGCTTTTTCTGCATTTCATGAAAAATAATAACCACGCAAATATATGCTGAATTTATTCATTCATAGACAGCGAAACTGCACTGTGTGATCAACGTAAAAACATTTTAAAAACGAACTTAAAATAATTGTTTTTCATGGTTTAGTTACCTCACGTTATTTAATTACCGAAGCACTTGTTTAAGAATTTCTTGCTTATTTGATCACTAACATTTTTATCGTTCACTCCATTCATTAAAGTCTCAAATTTAAGGATTGTTTGCATTATTTATTTGCAGAATAAGTAAAGTGTAAGTGAATAAAGCTCCCGCAAAACAAACAGGAAATTGTTTCGTAATTTGAAATATTTTACCAGCGCTAAGAGCAATGCATTCCTTCGATCTAAAAAACGTTTTGAGCATTTTAGCTTTCGGTCTTGAAGAAGAGTTGCGGTATAGCTTAAATATTATTTCATTTATCAAAGATCTAAGTGATTCATCTTCATATTGTAGTTTTGCTGCACTGAAAAGTAAAACTATAAACAAAATAGTTTGAAATATCCGACCATAAGAATTTTCTATTTCCAGAATTTTACTGTTATGTCTGGGATTTTGAAAATGTGAAAAAATGAAAAATACGACAGGAAAATTATACAAGCCAATAAGTAACAACTGTATCGACAAACTGCGCTCAGTAAAATAAAATAGTTTATGAATTTTTTGATATTCTTCAACTATTTCCATCAGTCCCTTTTTCTCATGAAAGTATGAGCCTTTTATTTTCTCTTTAAATTTCTGCAATGTCTGATTTAACACCAAACACAGGTACGTGCAGAAAACTGTTATTAAAGCTGGAAGAAATATTAAAACACTCCTGGAAAGAAATAAGTACACGAACATTAGAAATTTTTTTGCGCCCATATCAATAAAATTCAAAGTGCCAAAAGTGATCGCTTTATACCATTCATGATTGGCATATTCATCGGCAGATAGCAAAATAACACAAGAGATTAAGTATGCGGAAAACAAGGCAAATGTAATGGTTGTAATGGCGTTGGCAGTTCGGCGACTGTTCCGCAATGAACAGTAACAAGTTTCCAAAGAAGAATGAAAATTTAGTACTGTTTGAAGAGATTGACGATTCATGTGAAAATAATACCACGACATCTGACCATAAAAAATGTAAATAAATGTTGCCATGCATTTTTTGTAGCACATTATGTCATGTTGAACGATAGAACAATCAATTGCGTCGTCAATTATGACGGCAAGCATGAAGATTAATGTAGACTTTCGAACTGTGGCAAAGAAGCATGATAATATTCTTGAGCATCGAGATTCTGCATTTTCAATACCAGGCAATCTTAAAAAACGTAGCGCTTTGACAATGAAATTAGAACTACAACCAGTTTTCATACAAAATTGCAATACTCTTGAAAACATATTCATTCTGAAGAGAGATAATTCATTTTGAAAAGTTAGATTTTTCATTGAAATACTTATTTTATGAAATCATTTGAATTGTAAATTTATCATGTATTGAAATATGTTTAGTTTCTATATTTTTGTTTTTTTGTTTTTTCGTATTATTTACCAATTTTCTGCGATCAAGCAACATGACGGGGCATAGGAAGGATTCCATAAATGTTAATAGGCTAACTTAAACTTTTTCAAAATCTTGTATGGTTTTTTAAAGTGGAGAAATTTGAACTATAAATTTGCAGTTATTATGATGGCAACTGAAAAACTTTTTGTTTTCTCTCAATCGGCAAAAAAACGTAGTGACTACACAAAGAATGAAGTGTATGGACTCGTTTTGTTTATCGACATTTATAATTTTCAAAATTAATTATGTATTTTCATTGCGGCAATTTTATTGTGAACGTACTTTAATCCAGTAGAAAGGGCTATATATCGATTGACGAAAACTCGTCACAACGGCAGGATACATTATATCGCCTTGCCGTCATGCATTGTATGATAAGTAAAAATATTGATTATCACGTGTTGATGTACGAAATTGAGTTTTTATGACAAGACAAACACATAAGCACTAAAGCTTGTTTCATTTTTTAATCCTATTGATTCGTAGTTGTATGAAACACAATCTCGTTTTCATATTATAGAGCGAATTCAAAACTTTATAATTACTTTTAAAAAAAATTCACTCATAGGATAACAACTTTATTGCTTTTAATTTGTTTACTTGAAAACATTATCATAGATTAAATTAAGGAAAGTGTTTTCATAATTCAAATCTTATGTCTATCAAGAAATTATTTCGTTATTATTGAAATTTCAAAAGTAAAATTGTAAGAAAAATAACAAATAAGTGAAGGAAATCTATTAATGGATTTAAAGATAACCTTTTTGTTTAAATGACATTCCTTAAAATGACTCGAAAACGTGTATTGAAATCACAAAAAAAAGAAAAAAAACTGACGTGGTTCTCACACTTGGATGTTCAAAAACTCCCTGAAATATTACGGTAAAAGTTATTGGCATCCATGTTGTCCATCACCATACAAGTTCGGACACATCGAGTGAGGGGAAACACGGTATGTATGATGTGCTTCTCACAGTAAGTAACGTGGTGTATGAATTGGTGCTGCAATCGTTTTTACTTCCTTTTACAAAAAAGGAAGAATTATATTCACAAAAAAAAAAAAAAAACTCAAAAATCGACCTTAATTTCCATTTTACTCCCGAATGAATATTGAGTTTTTTTTTTCGACTCGACCTCACGTGGATAAGTGCCTAAGAACGAATAGGCACGCAAAATATCCATAATGACGATTCCCGAGTTAACTACAACGAATTTTCTCGTAACGTCTGTATGTGCGTATGTGCGTATGTATGCCGCATAACTCAAGAACGGTAAATCCTAGAAAGTTGCAATTTGGTACGTAGATTCCTAGTGGGGTCTAGTTGTGCACCTCCCCTTTTGGTTGCATTCGGGTGTTTCTAAAGGGGTTTTTTGCCCCTTTTTGGGGGGATATCTTTGTTGATTTCTATGTAAACTCAAGTGGCGGTATTATTTGGCGGGCACTTGGCGATGTATCGCCAGTCTTTTGGTCGCCAAGTTTTGTCGCCAACTTGGCGACAAATTTGGCGATTTTTTTTAAATCTGTTTTAATTCGGCCATTGTTGGTGATATTTAGAGAGTAAACTATTGAATCACATTAAAATTGCCAGTAATGGGGAAATGACATTAAATTGGAGTAAAAGGAAGTCATGTGATGCACACATCAGCTTGTTTTTTTTGGGCTGGTACAATTTATTGTGCTTTTTTCTGCACATCCATTTTACAGTAATTTTTACCATAAAAGTTTCCTAAATTTTTGGCAGTGTACTTCTTTTTACGTCTTTTAATGAGAATTTGCACCTTCTATATGGGGAATGTTTTTCCCGCAAGAAGTTTCAATGATATAATTTTATACATTTCACATTGCTTCGAGGGATATCTAAGAGTCTACTGAAGTGACATTTTGAGGCAACTGTGTTTATTTTATAATTTGTTTAATTTTAGTCGATAGTCATACTTTTTAAATGAAAACAAAGACAGTTTATTTAGTTAAAATAGCTTTTTAGGAAGTCGTATAGGTCTTCAAGCAAAACTTTGTCTTCAGTATTGGTATAATATATAAATAAAATGTGGTGAAAATTTCAAAGTAATATGAAGAGTAGTTTTCTAGAAAAAAGGAAAATGAGTTTCAAAACTGATGTCGTGAGAAAATCGAGTTTGAAAGTAAAATTGTACATTTTAATACATTTCTTCTAACATTTCTACTAAATTCTGGTAAATATTTTCAATATTTTCTATCAGGTTAGACGTTTAGTGAAAGCTTCACTCACGAAATTACTAAAGCTTAAATAAAATGTAAAAAATATGATTAAAAATTTTAAAAAGGCGAAATTTGTGCTTTGAATAATTGTTCAACTTTTTTTTTACTTCCGAGGGCCACACCTTATGCTAAGATTACTCTCGCGGGACGAAGCTCATATAAATAAATAAAATTATATTTAAATATTTTTAGATAACATGGGAAGTTGTGGAAAAGAAAAGAACATTACAAACCAGGAATTGTTGTTAATATTACTGCATTCTTATTTTATTAATCAGAAGTTTCACTCTGTTTTTGAGAGACCTCTTTCTCACTATTTGTCTCTAAATTTACAACAATCGTTCGTAGTGCCAAATGAAGATTAGTTATTTTTGAAGGTTCCATAAAAAAAGTTTTTGATTCATCTTATATCTTTAAACGAGCAATTCTTGTGGGTATATATATATTTCTTATCTCGGAAACGGCTCTAACGATTTGGATGAAATTTTGGATTTAATTGTAGTTTTGCATTCTAAGTTCATCTACATCAGTGTTTTTTCTGTAAAAACGCGATTTTTTTTTTACAAAAAAACAGTTTTTTAATATAAAGTCAAAAGTTAATATAAAGAAACTATTGCTTGACCATCCTATTTCATTTTATTTTATTTATTTATTTTCTTTTTACACTTCAAATAGTTTAACATGTTTTTTAAATCACGCATCTAAATTTTATTTCGAAGAAGTGTATGTCTTGAGATTGTTTATGTTTTGTTAAGACAGTTGTTATCATTTGTTGGAATGGTTTGTGGATCATCAGTTTTGATGGATATCATGCTGTATGTAGCATTTCTGGCGTAAAAACTAAAAGTACTTATTAAAAAAGAAAATCTCGATTGGGATAAAATCGTGAAACGCATCATAGTATGAAAGGAAGTATTCGGTTAAAAACCGATTTCACCATAGCAAAACTAAGGTCAAAATATTTTAATTACTGACAAGAAAATTGTATAGTGGAAACAAACGTAACAGATAGTTTAAAGCAAAATGTTGATTTAATTACATTCAGAATCTTCTTTGTTTGGTACTTAAGTGTTATAAGAAGGTCGAGTACATAATATTTCGTTAACGTGAAGCTTTTCAAGTATATTCGGAAAAGTATTGAACCTTAAAAAAACACAATTTGACAAAAAATAATTCTTTTAAAGCCGAGCGAGGTTCGGTCGTCCAGGTACTAATATTTAACATGACAACGGGCCACATGAGTTGTCTTCACGGGACACGTTTTTCTCTGGAGTAGTAGGTTTGTAACCGCTGTTTAAAGTGCTATTATTGGATACAACATGGAAACGTCAATTAAAATCCTATTTTAGGAGAAAAAAAATCTTCGCATTTCCAACTTTTTGAACATTTTTTTAGTGTATAAAAAGAAAAAGAAATCAAAGAGACTTCATCACTGTAGCATTTGAGTTAGATCGCCTACATTAAAAAAAGCGATACATTATTGATAAAACCACGGTTGGAAAAAAAAAAATCCGTTCAAAATCATGCCTACCCATCGTAATAGTTAGTAATATTTCCCTTAACATACATTTCTCGGTTATTTTGTATGAGTTGCTGAAGTAGTAAATCAATACTTAAGTTGAAGTACAATGATAAAAAAAAAAATTGGTTCAAAAAAACTATTTTAAATGAAGTATGGTTTTGTTTTTATAACCCATTAAAAATTTTAGCTTTAGGATAAAATTTAGGAAAATGGATTATTACGACAATTAAAGGAGATATAAAAATTTCTTTACGAAAAAAGGGGGCACGAGACGAAAAAATTTGGAAACCACTGCGTTAAGAAGTACAAAATTATGTTAAACATTCTGTTTACCTTGCTTCTGGAAAACATAATGCTATATCTCAAGACGCAACGGGCAGAACTAAATAAAATTTGGTCTACATGTTAATTTTAGAGAATACAGGTGAACATTCAATTTTAATGCTACTAGCTATGGATATGGGCGTATCCAAGTCTCTCGTTAAGGGAGGAGGCAGAAGGGGAACCCCGATGGGAGGTCACAGGAGGTCAAACAGAGTAGCACCTCCCAAAAAGTTCGTAACCGACAAATTTTGCTTGATGAATCGAAAAATTTGGAAACAGTGAAACATTTTCGCAATCATGGGCGTAGCCAGGGCACATGTTGCAGTGAGAAGCAAGGGTTCCCAATAGGAGGTCACGGAAGGTCACCGACCGGTTGTGACCGGTCGGTGACCTTCCGTGATTTTATCTAGCAACTATTTACTAATAAAAATTTGGAAACATTGGGACAGTATTGCAATGCTGTATTCATTTTTTTAATATTTCTTTCATGATGACCAATATCTCTTTTAATAGATGAAAGAAAGTATGCATGCTTGTATCTTATTTCTTTATTTTTTAATCATTCAGTAAAATTCGGAATTTCATTCAGTAATTTGAGAAATTTCCACTCTCAAACAGTTAAGTACAGTGCCCCCCTGAAGGTTCCCGTCTTCTGAAAAGTAATAATACTAGACAAGTAATAGTATCCGTTCCTGCGGGGCTTACACGCAGACACATAAGCGCGCGTCTACCTACATACACACAAATGCCCACGTACACACAAACGCCCACACACACAAAAACGCACACATACACACAAACGCCTACACACACATCTATACACATGCACCTACACACATACACGTACACACATGCCTATACAAACGCCATCACCCAGGACATGCTCGAGGCCCCTGGATCAGAGGACATAGTCTCCATCGCCCAAATGAAGGGACATGGTCGCGGAAGTTTGTTGTATGTTGGATGCTGTTTTTTTTTTTTTTTTTTTTTTTTTTTTAAAGGATTGTGGAAAGTCGAGAGAGTCGAATCTGGTATACGTCAATTCCAAGTTACAGGAGCCGTTTGTAGAAAAAAATAAAGCAACGAGTAAGGTTCCATCGCAACTGGTCATTGCGAAAAAAATAATTTGAATTTAACATGTCAAAGTTTATGGTGCGTTCTTTATTATACATCGGTGCACATCCGCAACACAGTTAAAGACGTCCTCAGCCACTTGTACACAGTTTTTTGAATTGTTTAAAATTGAGTAAAAATAGTGTGATCAAAATATTAAGTAGGGAATGAGATTTTGCAGACTAGATTTTTTTGACAAAAACTGCAATCTTAGAAATAGATTATTTCCTGAAAATCAAAAAGTTATTAGAAGGGGAGGGGAAGTCAGACAGATTGACCGACTGAAAAACACATATTTCTAAATCTCACAGCCTTACTTACAAATGTTTTGTTTTTAATGTTTACTTTTCTGTTCTCTGCGATATTTATACGAAACATTGAGCCCGTTCATGATTTCTTTCTTTTTTTCCCTTTTGCGATAATAGAGGCAAAAATTTGTATCGTAAAGAATTGTTCAGACGCCACCGGCGAGTCTAATTTGGAACCAACTATACAACAAACGTAAGAAACATTTATCGACGCAGAAAGCTTGTTCAAGACAAAAAGATCATACTCATCTGTACATCAATATTTATTTTCAGTTATCAGTTAGCGCCCTATGTTATCCTATCGTCGCCTAGGAAAGTGAAAATTATAAACAGTATTTTGAGCTCATACAACTTTTATAAAAATCAATTTTATTTTTTAAATTTTGGGCTGAAACAAAATGTTATGAATGAAGTGATAACATGTTTTTTATTAGTCACTTGTCATAAATTTAAAGGCAATGGCAAATTAATTTTATTATGATATTGAACATTTTACAGAGATACATTGAAAATGGATGCACATATGGACACACTGTGGACTTGACTGCAAGCAGGACTGTGAACAATGTAATGGTTATCTAAATTTAAAACAAGCTGTTAAACAAAGTATGTTATTGCTTCAGAGATTTCATACAATATTCAGAGCATAAAATTGAAAAATATTTTTAATGTATTAAAATTTAAATTTTTTAAAATTATATGCAAAAAATTATTATTCTATTTTTAAAAAAAACATTGTAAACTTAGCACAGATTACATTGAAAAACAGCGTGTAAAAACTGTATTTTGCACACAAAATTATTTTGAAGCACTAATTCATCTTTTTTTTTATATGGACGAAGCTCATATAAATAAATAAAATTATATTTAAATATTTTTAGATAACATGGGAAGTTGTGGAAAAGAAAAGAACATTACAAACCAGGAATTGTTGTTAATATTACTGCATTCTTATTTTATTAATCAGAAGTTTCACTCTGTTTTTGAGAGACCTCTTTCTCACTATTTGTCTCTAAATTTACAACAATCGTTCGTAGTGCCAAATGAAGATTAGTTATTTTTGAAGGTTCCATAAAAAAAGTTTTTGATTCATCTTATATCTTTAAACGAGCAATTCTTGTGGGTATATATATATTTCTTATCTCGGAAACGGCTCTAACGATTTGGATGAAATTTTGGATTTAATTGTAGTTTTGCATTCTAAGTTCATCTACATCAGTGTTTTTTCTGTAAAAACGCGATTTTTTTTTTACAAAAAAACAGTTTTTTAATATAAAGTCAAAAGTTAATATAAAGAAACTATTGCTTGACCATCCTATTTCATTTTATTTTATTTATTTATTTTCTTTTTACACTTCAAATAGTTTAACATGTTTTTTAAATCACGCATCTAAATTTTATTTCGAAGAAGTGTATGTCTTGAGATTGTTTATGTTTTGTTAAGACAGTTGTTATCATTTGTTGGAATGGTTTGTGGATCATCAGTTTTGATGGATATCATGCTGTATGTAGCATTTCTGGCGTAAAAACTAAAAGTACTTATTAAAAAAGAAAATCTCGATTGGGATAAAATCGTGAAACGCATCATAGTATGAAAGGAAGTATTCGGTTAAAAACCGATTTCACCATAGCAAAACTAAGGTCAAAATATTTTAATTACTGACAAGAAAATTGTATAGTGGAAACAAACGTAACAGATAGTTTAAAGCAAAATGTTGATTTAATTACATTCAGAATCTTCTTTGTTTGGTACTTAAGTGTTATAAGAAGGTCGAGTACATAATATTTCGTTAACGTGAAGCTTTTCAAGTATATTCGGAAAAGTATTGAACCTTAAAAAAACACAATTTGACAAAAAATAATTCTTTTAAAGCCGAGCGAGGTTCGGTCGTCCAGGTACTAATATTTAACATGACAACGGGCCACATGAGTTGTCTTCACGGGACACGTTTTTCTCTGGAGTAGTAGGTTTGTAACCGCTGTTTAAAGTGCTATTATTGGATACAACATGGAAACGTCAATTAAAATCCTATTTTAGGAGAAAAAAAATCTTCGCATTTCCAACTTTTTGAACATTTTTTTAGTGTATAAAAAGAAAAAGAAATCAAAGAGACTTCATCACTGTAGCATTTGAGTTAGATCGCCTACATTAAAAAAAGCGATACATTATTGATAAAACCACGGTTGGAAAAAAAAAATCCGTTCAAAATCATGCCTACCCATCGTAATAGTTAGTAATATTTCCCTTAACATACATTTCTCGGTTATTTTGTATGAGTTGCTGAAGTAGTAAATCAATACTTAAGTTGAAGTACAATGATAAAAAAAAAAATTGGTTCAAAAAAACTATTTTAAATGAAGTATGGTTTTGTTTTTATAACCCATTAAAAATTTTAGCTTTAGGATAAAATTTAGGAAAATGGATTATTACGACAATTAAAGGAGATATAAAAATTTCTTTACGAAAAAAGGGGGCACGAGACGAAAAAATTTGGAAACCACTGCGTTAAGAAGTACAAAATTATGTTAAACATTCTGTTTACCTTGCTTCTGGAAAACATAATGCTATATCTCAAGACGCAACGGGCAGAACTAAATAAAATTTGGTCTACATGTTAATTTTAGAGAATACAGGTGAACATTCAATTTTAATGCTACTAGCTATGGATATGGGCGTATCCAAGTCTCTCGTTAAGGGAGGAGGCAGAAGGGGAACCCCGATGGGAGGTCACAGGAGGTCAAACAGAGTAGCACCTCCCAAAAAGTTCGTAACCGACAAATTTTGCTTGATGAATCGAAAAATTTGGAAACAGTGAAACATTTTCGCAATCATGGGCGTAGCCAGGGCACATGTTGCAGTGAGAAGCAAGGGTTCCCAATAGGAGGTCACGGAAGGTCACCGACCGGTTGTGACCGGTCGGTGACCTTCCGTGATTTTATCTAGCAACTATTTACTAATAAAAATTTGGAAACATTGGGACAGTATTGCAATGCTGTATTCATTTTTTTAATATTTCTTTCATGATGACCAATATCTCTTTTAATAGATGAAAGAAAGTATGCATGCTTGTATCTTATTTCTTTATTTTTTAATCATTCAGTAAAATTCGGAATTTCATTCAGTAATTTGAGAAATTTCCACTCTCAAACAGTTAAGTACAGTGCCCCCCTGAAGGTTCCCGTCTTCTGAAAAGTAATAATACTAGACAAGTAATAGTATCCGTTCCTGCGGGGCTTACACGCAGACACATAAGCGCGCGTCTACCTACATACACACAAATGCCCACGTACACACAAACGCCCACACACACAAAAACGCACACATACACACAAACGCCTACACACACATCTATACACATGCACCTACACACATACACGTACACACATGCCTATACAAACGCCATCACCCAGGACATGCTCGAGGCCCCTGGATCAGAGGACATAGTCTCCATCGCCCAAATGAAGGGACATGGTCGCGGAAGTTTGTTGTATGTTGGATGCTGTTTTTTTTTTTTTTTTTTTTTTTTTTTTTTTTTTTTTTTTTAAAGGATTGTGGAAAGTCGAGAGAGTCGAATCTGGTATACGTCAATTCCAAGTTACAGGAGCCGTTTGTAGAAAAAAATAAAGCAACGAGTAAGGTTCCATCGCAACTGGTCATTGCGAAAAAAATAATTTGAATTTAACATGTCAAAGTTTATGGTGCGTTCTTTATTATACATCGGTGCACATCCGCAACACAGTTAAAGACGTCCTCAGCCACTTGTACACAGTTTTTTGAATTGTTTAAAATTGAGTAAAAATAGTGTGATCAAAATATTAAGTAGGGAATGAGATTTTGCAGACTAGATTTTTTTGACAAAAACTGCAATCTTAGAAATAGATTATTTCCTGAAAATCAAAAAGTTATTAGAAGGGGAGGGGAAGTCAGACAGATTGACCGACTGAAAAACACATATTTCTAAATCTCACAGCCTTACTTACAAATGTTTTGTTTTTAATGTTTACTTTTCTGTTCTCTGCGATATTTATACGAAACATTGAGCCCGTTCATGATTTCTTTCTTTTTTTCCCTTTTGCGATAATAGAGGCAAAAATTTGTATCGTAAAGAATTGTTCAGACGCCACCGGCGAGTCTAATTTGGAACCAACTATACAACAAACGTAAGAAACATTTATCGACGCAGAAAGCTTGTTCAAGACAAAAAGATCATACTCATCTGTACATCAATATTTATTTTCAGTTATCAGTTAGCGCCCTATGTTATCCTATCGTCGCCTAGGAAAGTGAAAATTATAAACAGTATTTTGAGCTCATACAACTTTTATAAAAATCAATTTTATTTTTTAAATTTTGGGCTGAAACAAAATGTTATGAATGAAGTGATAACATGTTTTTTATTAGTCACTTGTCATAAATTTAAAGGCAATGGCAAATTAATTTTATTATGATATTGAACATTTTACAGAGATACATTGAAAATGGATGCACATATGGACACACTGTGGACTTGACTGCAAGCAGGACTGTGAACAATGTAATGGTTATCTAAATTTAAAACAAGCTGTTAAACAAAGTATGTTATTGCTTCAGAGATTTCATACAATATTCAGAGCATAAAATTGAAAAATATTTTTAATGTATTAAAATTTAAATTTTTTAAAATTATATGCAAAAAATTATGGTTCTATTTTTAAAAAAAACATTGTAAACTTAGCACAGATTACATTGAAAAACAGCTTGTAAAAACTGTATTTTGCACACAAAATTATTTTGAAGCACTAATTCATCTTTTTTTTTAATATCCCGCGGAAAACTAAAAAAAAAAATGTAACTGAGTAAAAACGTGTTTAAAGTTTAATTTTTAAGTTCTTGTTTACCTCTCCCTGTTTTACATTTCTTGTAATAGCTTCAGATTTTTTTACACGATTCTCTAAAATTTGGCATCCAAACGTACAGAATAAAACACTGCATCGAATCTTTTTTTTTTTTTTTTGTAAAAAAATAAAAAAGTTTAAATTTAAGACTCCCTAGACTCCTTAAAACATTAAATTGCATAATTTTTCTTTATATCTTTTTGTTGCTTCATTTCTCAGTTGTTAACTATAAGTATTTAAAATTTAGGAGATTTACCTAATGTTCATCCTCAAAAAAAGTATTTGCAATAGAAATTGCGTAAAACCATGAGCAACTTGGTTGATAGTGTACAATATGTACTAAATATTGTATTTTAGTGTTTACTCTGAGACATCCTTTTGTTACAAGAAGTTTTGTTGCAACAAGTTGTAACAAATACATCCTTTTGTTACAAAAAGTTTTTCAGACTAGTTTGTTACAGCTGCAGAAGTAGAGATTTAGTACTGCTTACTTCATTAACTAATTTACTTATTATTATCTCTTGTTTTGGTGCCTCCGCAGGGCAACTGTCTTTGACCGTTTAGTGCGATACGATATCTTAGACTTGGTCTAAGGGTCTGGACCGAGGGGATTAGTAACAACAACAACAAAATTACTAATCCATTAAAATCAGTAAGAGTACAACTCTTTGCAGTACACATTTTCATGAACATACACTAATATTTTCTCAGTTCTATTTTAATTTAGTTCAAGGACTCATTTTTCCCCTTTATCCATTCTAGGATATTTTTATCTGAAAAATGAGTAAGCAGTAAGTTAATAAAACTCCTGCATACGAAACGGGGAACTGCTTAGTGATGAGAAATATTTTACCAGCGCTGAGGACAATGGGTTCTTTCGATTGAAAATACTTTTCAAGCACATTTGTTTCATCTTTAGAAACGGGATTGTAGCAAAACTTAAACACCATTTCTTTTATCGAAACTCTTAAAGACTCATATTGGTGCTGCACGTTTGCTGCAGAGAAAAGTAAAAAGTTAAACAACATAGTTTGAAAAATGCGACCAAATGTGTGTTCTAGTGCAAGAACTCGACTATAATTTGACGCATTTTGGAGGTATGAGAAGATAAAAAATACAACAGGGAAATAATATAAGCACAAAAACAGCAACTGCACGGACAAAATACGCTCTGTTAAGGAAAACAGTTTATAAATATTTTCATATTTTTCAATTACATCCATTACTCGATACTTTTTAAGGAAACATGAATCTTTTGTTTTTTGTTTAAACTCGCGTAATCTCTGATTTAACATTAAGCACAAATAGGAGCAAAAGACTGTGATTAGGGAGGGAATGAACATTAAAACACTTCTTGAAAAAAATATGTGCACGAACATTATCACTTTTTTTTCATTCTTGTCAACAGAATTCAATAAGCCAAAAGTAATCGATTTAAACCATTCTTCTGTGTTATATTCATCGGCAGTAAACATAAAAACACAGAAAATTAGGTATGAAAGAAAAAAAGCAAAAGTTAGAATTGTAACTACATTAATCGTTCGGCGACAATTTCGTGATGAAAAACATCTCGTTTCCAAAGTACGATGTAGATTTAGTAATGTTTGTAGGGATTCACGATGTAGGTGAAAGTAATGCCAAGACATATGAGCACAAATAATGTAGATGAAAAATGCCATACAGTTTTGAAAGCATGTTGGGTGGTTTTGAATGTTGGAACAAATTATAGCGTCGTTAACTGTGACGACAATCATGAAAGCTAAAGTAAACTTTCGAATTGCTGCTAAGAAAAGTGATAGCATTTTTGAGCACCTTGAGTCTGCGTTTTCAATCCCAGGCAACCTAAGAAAACGTAAAATTTCAACAGTAAAATTAGAACTACAAACTTTTTTAGAGTAAAATCGCATTTTTTTAACAAAAATATTCATTTTGCGGGAAGAGAAAAAAAATGCTTGATTTTAATCCTAATACTTTTGTTCAATTTTTTAACGCACAAATGTGTCAAATTGTAAAATATCAATTTCAATCCAAATTTATCATCATTATTTCGTCATTATGCAATCTGTTATAGCTCAACACAAAGACGGGAAGACATGTACGAACTAATTCCTGAATTTTAATTGCATAAAAGACACTCTCTCAAATTTTGAAATCTGAACAATCCAATCTTTCTCTCTATCTCTGTTTCAAAAGCGTTTAATCTAACACTTGCTGGCATTAAGGCATCTTTAATATACTTGTGGTTTCTATAGTAACGGTAAAGAAGTGTCCTATTGCAAAGGGGAAAACGCATGTAATGGGCTCACTGCTCGTTTATCAATTTTTTATTAAAATTTATGTAACACATAGTCTGTAGCATCATTTATTGTAACTTTACAAATACACTGATTAACAGATTTTAAATGCGAAATAAAGTTTTCTAACCAACACAAAAGCTTAAGCATTACTTTTGATGAACTCTTTTTCATTTCCAATTGGTTGGAAATCAAATCTCTTATTAATTTGCAATCTTGTGAAAACTTTTCTCCTTTTGATATTATAGATTCACCTCAAAACCTTTTATTTCTTAAGTGATCACTCATGAGTTGAAACAGTTTTAATTCTTCTAAGTGTTTACTAAATGAGATTTACAAAGAATGAAATCTGGTAATTTTTTTGAATGTTTGACTTTCAGATCAGATACGTAGTAAAGAATTTACTCCTTTTAGTATTGAGCTTTAAATATTAAGTGTAAAAAATGTGATTAAAAAGTGCAAACAGGATTCAAAGCGCGCCAAGTCATCAGAATTCGAGAAGAGATCCTTTTCGAGGAATTCGATAACTTCTTTTACATTTTGAACATAAGAGAAAGTTAAAATGAACTGAAATATATATTTTCAGGTTAAAACTTTCAAACTTTGAGCTTATTAAAAGCTTTCTAGTTCTTTACTTTCGCCTACATAATTTCTTTCCATTAGTTATTTCACTCACCATCAGTTAACTATTTTATAATTAAGAGCTTCCGATAGTTTTCACTCGCGAACAGGTTATTTGTGATAAAATTTTGTGTAAAACCAAAATCAACTTGGTTGAAAGAGTAAAATATTTTACAAGTGCTCTGTAAAATTGATCTTTTCGATTCACGAAAAGTTTTAGGCCAATTTGTGTTACCTCCAGAGGAAGGGTTTCAGTACAATTTTCTTCATTAGATAAACTATCAGTCTACGAAAATAAGTAATAGTTTAACACTTTCTAATCGACATTTTCATCAAAAAATTCACTTCTTTTTTTGCTCATATTTATATTAATTTAGTTCAAGAATTGTGTTTAAATCTTTTAAATATTTTTACCTGAAAAATAAGTAAGCAGTAAGTCAATAAAACTCCTGCAATTGAAAAAGGGAATTACTTAGTGACGTGAAATACTTTACCAGCAATAAGCGCAATGTTATCTTTTGGTTCAACATACTTTTCAAGCAGATTTGCGTTATGTGTTGAAACGGGTTTGCATCATAACTTAAACACTATTTCTTTTATCGAAACTATTAATGATTCATATTGATAGTGTATGTTTGCTGCTGTAAAAAGTAAAAAAAAATGAACAAAACAGTTTGAAAATATCGTCCATATGTGTTTTCCAATGCAAGAATTTTACTATAATTTGTGAGGTTTTGCAGGTATGAGAAAATAAAAAATACAACAGAAAAATAATCTATGCAGAAGAACAGCAACTGTGTGGATAAATTACACTCCTCAACGGAGAATAATTTATGAACACTTTCAAATTCTTCAACTAATACCGAAACTTGATGCATTTTTCAAAAAGTATGGTTCTTTTATTTTCTCTTTAACTGTAACACTGGTGTGTTAACTATTAACTGGTGTGACTATTAATGTTGCTCAATAACTTTTTTAATTAAATGTATATATTTATTTGTTTATTTTTTTCACAAGTGTTTCAATTACTAATTGTTTAGGAATATATTTAACTTTAATGTTGTGTTTTAGTTCGCTTTAGTAGGATAAGGAATTGTGCCACCTCCATTACCGAAACAAGAAATGCCATTTCTCATTAACAGATGGCAGTGATGACATCACATTTTATTTCCCACGATACAAGGGAGCCCCCTTGTGTATTTTTAGCCATAAAGAGGTTGTGAGATTTTGGTTGAGAAAGAAGAAGAGTTGAGAAAGAAAAAGACAGATTTAGTTTCGAAAATCAAGTGTAGTTATTTGGAATTCTCACCTCCCTGATCTCTAAGTTTATGCATGTAAATTAATGTAAAAAAAGAAGTTTGAAGGTGTAATATACTTAACACTTGCAGATTGTAACAACGAAGAATACAATTCTTTCCCTGAAAAGTGCATCCATTAGGTCTATATTAATAGAAAATTCCTCCCCTCTGTAAACCTCATCTCCGGGATGCCCTTGTCACGAAGGTGAAAATAAATAGTAGGGTGAAATACATCAATTTTGGACATTGTACTAAAAATTTAAATTATCAGTGTATTCTCACATTTACTAATTTGGAAATATATTAATATTATACTATTTTTAAACACAAATTTAAAGTATATCGAATTGCTGTAGGTGAACTAAAGGAAAAAAGTGACATGACACTTAAATTTTAAAAATTAATATTTTGTCACTTGCCATATACCATTCTCTTCAGAAATAAATGAAGTTCTTGAATCTTAACCTATTTTTTCCCAATAATTTGATGACTTTCAGAAAATCAAGTGCAAAATCAAGTTTTCTATTTGTGTTATTACAGAGCAAAAAATCTCTTTTTGTTACTTACTGTAATTTCAATATACTTGTTATCAGCATATAATATTTCGGCTAACTTTTATTTTTTGAATGTCTAGTTAAACTTTTCGATAAGTAATTTATAAGTTAAGCAAAGCAGAATTATGTTCCTTGTCAAAGACTCTCAGTTAGAATTATAATATAGATTTCATTTACATGGTTTTTAATGGTAACGGAAGGACAAAAAAATGCATTAACGGAAGGACTATAACGGAAGGACTTTATCTATAAGCTGATACAGAGTAAAATTTTAGAATGCAAGTGTAAAACAAACTATTGTTTAAAGTTAGTAGTCACATTTAAAGCATATATAAGTAATATTTGTATAAAAAATATGTGTGCTTTCATTTAAAAATAAACTTTTATTTATTTAAAAAAAATGTTTTGTGCTTTATTTATTCTATTGCATGTGATAAAAAATATAAAAACTACACTTAAAAGTTCCTAAGCATGAGAAAGTCATTTTGGTTTGACATGTTTGTGAATAGCCACCATTTTGGTTTTTCTTAAACTACGTGGTGATTGTACCTAAGGACAGCCAAGCATATTATACCTTAGGCACGTTCAAAGGTACAACATATGCATGGTTCTTAATAATTAAGATATGTTTCAAGAACATAGAACAATGTTCTAATCTTACATAGTCTTTTAAACACATTTAATGTAAGATAATAATTCATAATTCATAATTCATTATTTCATGAAATTTTTTCGTTATTTTAGTTTTTTGGTGCAAAATTGGTTCAAGTATATGGCTGTTTCCTGAGTCATGAAGACTTTTCCGTAGTACAACAGGATGTGTCCTAAGGTACAATACGATGTTGTACCTTGGAACAGCTTGGAACTCTTACTTTAAATGGCTGGCAATATTTTATTTTCAGAATGACTGAATTTTAAAAAATATTTGCATAGAAATATGTTGGTTTATTTTTATATGACTTTTAGATTTTAAATTTGATTCAAATAATTGACGTTAAAAATTAAAACATGAAAAGTGTCCCAAGAAACAACACCCTATCCTACATCAAGAGTTCACTTCGAGGCTCAATAATAATGCAATATCATCTCTGCTTTGTGTAGAATGCCCGAGGAAGAGGTGGAATGATTCTTGATAAGTTATTAGTCCAACACGTTGTTTCTTTGTCTTTAAGGCTGTAAAAGGAAACTTGAGCGTGCTCCGAATTACATTTGCGCTGTCCACGTGTTGAGTCAGTAAGTACCTGTTATATTATCCTGTTGCTCTGATAATAAGGAATAAGTAGATTTTTTATTTTTATTTTTTGAAATCCATACATACTAAGTATAATCCTTGTGGGCAATTTCACCCTGGCTTTTACAAGAAATTCGGTGTCACTTTGCGCACTTGCTCCGTACCAAAATTGGGTCCTTACTTGAAAATGCATGAATGAATAATGATTACTATTAATATATGTCTGTATTATTATTATTTGTTTCAAATAATCTTAGCGAAATGCCACGGACAAATAAAGGAAATATGGGGCACCGCTAATATGTCTCATACACAAATGCTATGCTCGTCAAAGCAATTTGTGATGTTGTTAAGCTGAGGTTGTCGATTTGGCAAGGTTATCTACTGGGCTACAAAGCATGAGATTCTCCGAATAACTTTTGAAAGCTTCAAGGTAAAACTTTTAAACAACCTGTCGAAAAAACATGTCTATCAGTGCCAGAGAAAAGAGAAATAATCAAACAAATTTTGGTGTGCGCTGATTCAGACATGCCTCTGTCATCAATGGATATACAGCTTATTGCTAAAAATTACTTGTCTCTAACTGGCAGAGTGTCTGCGAGGTTCACGAATATTCTTCCAGGGGAAAATTGATTGAAGGTATTTTTATATCATCCTAATAAAGGACTCTCGCAAAGTAAATTTCAAAACATATCCCGATCAAGAGCCGAGTGGAGATCCTGAATCTATATCTGCTTATTTTGATCATCAGTATGATTCCTTGCGTACCGTCCTACCCCAAAACACCGTGAACTACGATGAAACTGAACTCAGTGATGAGCCGGGTTTCAAATTAAGGACATTTCGACGTAGAGTGAAGTATCCTGAAAGCAGTGTGAATGGCTCCAAGGGAAGTATCACTCTAAGCTTTGCTAATACTACTGCTGGTGAACTACCACCTTGATTTGTAGTTTATAAAACAAAATAGTTTTCTTTTTTTCCCAGATTTTCTTGTACATTTCAATGTTAATATTTGTTTACTGCATTTCTTTGCTCAATAAATATTTTTAATTAATATGCAGTGAGGTTTTACTCGTCCCTGATAAAGTTGACTTTTTTTTATTTAAGAGCTATTCAGAAGTCCTCATGCACTACAAAGTATAACATGAGGCTTACAAGAGTAAGTGAAATCACAAAAGCTTAAACAAATAAAACACACATTCAAGAATAACATAAGACACAAATAAACAAAAAAGGAAAACACAAAACAAAACACCGAAAACACAAACAAGAAAATATAATACACAAAAACAACTAGAGTCCAAGACACAAAACAAAACCCTGAAGAACATCAAGTCTCTCTGAACATTTAACAAGATCTGAAAGAACAGGAGGCCAACAACAGGACAAACTATATAAATTTTCCCTGAAGGACCATCTGGCCTCACGATGCAGCTTGCAGCTCATTAGACAATGTTCAATATCCCCCTTGGCTTCACCACAAAAGCAAATATCATTGTTCACCAACTTAAAGCGAAACAAGTAGCTCTTGAAGCTACCATGTCCAGTGCCCAACAAAATATTTGAAGGCGTTTCTCTATGAAAAGTATAAGTTGACAATTACACCCCTTTTAGCAGGTTGACTTTGTACACCCAGTTTTTAAATTTTTTAAATTATATCAAGTGAGTAAAAAATGAATTGCATAGGAGATCTCGATTTCTTTTGCCTTTCGCCAAACCGCAAAATTTTCATTATTCCAATATTATTGCAGCAAGTACAAAAAAATTGACTATAAACTTGAAAACTGGGCAATGTCTCCTCGGGTTAAGTTAATTCAAGATTACAAAAAGATTCAACTTTTTTTATTCACAGAAGTGGCTTTAACTTCAGAACCTCTTCTCGCTTATTTTTCAAATGTTAATGAAAACATTAAAATAGTAGAGAAAGAAAATATTTATGGCCGCTTTGTGTATACCATAATTTATTATTTAAAATTATTATTTGAACATTTGAATTTTTCCAACAATTGAAACTCGTATGAAGAATTAAAAAATGCAAGCCAAAATTTCTAAATAACAACACTACGTTCTGAAAAATATAGCTCTCAAAAACAATGTAAAATTACCGCAAAA